>NC_053439.1:14163446-14774195 GCF_007990345.1 Gossypium hirsutum | reverse complement strand
CTTTTAAAAAAAAGTAAACATTTATCAAAACAACATAGTTTTGCCTTTTCTTATTCGGATTTTCGGATAACTCGAATTGTGTAATTCATATTCGAGTTAAATCGAAAAACTTAATTTTTTATTCAAGTTTACCTGAATAACTTGATTAACTCAAATAACTCGAACTATTTAATTCAAAATTTGAATTTTTTATCAAAATTTTCAAATCGAATCGGATTTTGCTCACCCCTACTTATAAGTAATGGTTTAGACATTAATCAGAGGTGTTCAATTAATAATTTCTCTAAACCATTATACACATAAATAACAAACTTTTACAAAAAAAAATTCAAACTCAATCAATAAAAGACTGAGATATAAACTCATCAGTATTAGCAAGATGAATTGTCTTAATTGCATGATCTGAAATAAATTATTTAAATAAGCAATCTTGCAAACGACAGGTTGCAAGTTGATAATACATACGAGATTATTTTGTAGATCCATCTACCAAAATCATATAATATCAAAACCATCAACATGGTGGATGAATGAGGCCATATTCATTTTAGAATTGCAAGGCATTAAATCTCAACTTTAGCTAGTGAGTTTCTAACAATCAATTTTCATTAAGAACAAACAACAAATGAGAATTTTTTAAATTAAAAAATCTTTTGGTTCTTTAATGAATGTCTATATGAATTCTCAATTAATTTTCGCATCATATATGATCCAGTATGGTCTAATTGGTCACGTCAAGTAGTAAATGCATTTGTATCAGTAAACTTCTAGTTTACTTTAACATGCATTTCAATTGTACTAATAATGTCAATATAAATGATGACAAATTGATAATTTTACTGTCATTCCTTTTAATTTGTATCCACATATAAGTACTATTGAGACATTTACTACTGGAAAAGTCTAAATCATTGTGAAATTTATAATGTCACCCTGGTTGAGTGGTTAAAGGCTTTAATGATTACCCATAGTGCACAAGCCTCAATTGAAATAACAGCAACTCTAGAAGGCAATCGACAATAGCAAATTTTGAGATATTTTTGTGACTTATGGAGAAAAACAATTAAAAGAGAATCGTGCTGATAATGTGTTATAAAATAAATAGACAGAGAGTAAAGAGCAAAGAACATGGGAGAACAAAAGAGAGAGCGTATTTTATTGATCAATTGGAATATTTATAAAGCTTCTCCAAAGTCTCTATTTATAGATATAAGAAGTATAAATGAAGTAGAAATTTACTTCTAATGACTATTAGAATTTAAAGTACATCAAAATTTATCTTGATCTTGATAGACATCCACTTAATAAAATAGTCATAACAGTTACAACTTTTTATATCTTTAAAAATTATAATTTTTTTATTGTAAAAAATGTAAAAAGTTTTTAAAATTTTTGAAATATATATTTTTACATTTTAAAAAAATTAAAAATTATAAAAATAAATACTTCATTCAAACACAGACTCTCATGGTCAAAATGAATAATATAAACCTCTTAGAACACTTGTTAATCATTTTTTACATTTTTTAATTTTTGTACAAATTTTAATGTTTTTAATAATTTTTACAACTTTTTAAAACATGAAAAAGCAAGCAAAGATAAACTTACTTATCTCAGTATTAATATTAAGTCCTTAAACATGAACTATCAAAGTTTATTATCCAACACATAGCTTTTTTAGCGAATTCAAAACAAATTAAGGAATTATGGGGCTCAACTTACCTATAAATAATTCGTTATTTATTCATCTAACATATATAAATCTTATTGAGCATTTAATAAAATATAAGATCACTCATCATAATTTTGCATAAGTTTCACTTATCACCTCTTAACTCCTTATACATATGGCTAAATACTTTATTTATGCCTCTTATAATACTCATAATGGACGCACAAATTGAAATCTCTTCTCATCTTTTGGGGGCTCTTTTATAAACTTATCTCAAGAATTTATTCAATATGGCCACAAGTGTTGAAAACTTAGTATCATGTCACATTCATTAATTCAATTTCTTTTAACTAGACTAATTTTTAACCTTTAGCACATAACATCTTTTGTTCTCATATAACAATTTATATTCATTCAGAGATCTCATTATCAAGATTTTAGTTCATTTCGCCCTTAGTAACTCTAGTGAAATAGGACTTGAATGCTCGAGATCCCAACCAAACACCCTAAAGCATTGTGCTAAAAGTATATCCATCCAAATACCCTAAAAATGGATCCATATTGCACAATTGTATGGTGCCATATGACACAAATCACAGCCTTCTATCATAGTCTCCTACTCACAAGCGTGCGCACTAATCCCTATGGCATGTCGTATGTATCCTAACTGTTCCTACAAAGCTTGCTTGGCCAATTCACGTTTTATTTAGCTTATTCACATATGCACATATATCACATTTATGTAAATAAGGCTCTTTAAGCTTCCATCAAATATCTAACATGTTCAAATTAAATATATTCACACATAATAATTATCACATTCCATTCATAAATGGTTCCATATATTAAGATCCAAAACCTATTACAAGTTTGTTAAGCAAATATTAATATGTTTTCATTTTCATATTACAATTTACTCTTTAATATCATATTTCACCGATTTTCACATATTTCAAATCACATTAAATTGTCATTCTAGGGCAACCAATTCTTGTTACATTTTACAAGGAGATAAAACATTTGATAACCAATGTTTATTAAGCCATATCTTTCCAAAATCACTTATTTTCGATACTTTAATTCATAGAACTTACATACACACATTACATTATCATTTCCATATTTATTCCACAATTACTTTAACAAGAATATTTACTTAATAAGTATCTAAGTATAGGAATTTGTTAGATTAATTATATTAATATTTATTTTATTAGTCTTATACATGAATATGCTAATATATAATATCAGATTGGATCGTGAATGTGTTGAAATTTAGTGGATATCAATTACAATGTAATATTATGTTTTAAATTGAAAGCACATGCAAATGGACTAATTTGTAAAATGTGAAAAGTTGATATGGAAGGTAAAAATTATAATTGGACATATATAAAAGTGATATATGATATTGAATGATTTTTGTAATTATTTTAATTTTTTATGAGAATGATTATTGAGTTTTGAATTAATTGAGACTAAATTGAAAAGTATTCAAAAGTATATAAATTCTGCTTTAAAATGTAAATGAGAAATTATTTCTATTATATTTGCCCATGTAAACAAGATATGAACTAGTAGGATATAGATGACATGTCATTAGGAAGTATTTAGCACGCTTTCTGTTCTGTTAAAGCACTTTGGTGTCACTCTGTTCTGATTAAGCACTTCAATGTTATTCTATTCTGACATTGCACTTTGATGTTATTTTGTACTGTTATTGCACTTCGGTGCATCTCTATATTACTTCTGCATATCCTGCATGTTCCATTAAGTCTACATTGGGCATCCGATAAATTCCAAAAGATAAAATAAAGTTACGATCATTGTGAGAAGATTAAGTGTAAGTGATTGGGATAATAATGAATCCAAGCACAATAAATGAAGTATAACATAGAAATTTTATTACTATTAAGTTATAAACTTATTTATTATAACATTTTTGTATTTTGTTTACATTGAATTAATGAAAGGTAAGTTTTGTAACAACCCGTTTTCAGTAAAATCGGAACAGTGGTTTTGGGACCACAAATTCGAGTCTGTAAGAAAATTTATTTTAAATTTTATTTTATGGTCTACCGTATGATAGGAATATCGTATAAAAAATTCATCAAGAAAATTTTACCGGTTACATGTTTAATTGATAAAAGGACCAAATTGCATAAAATGTAAAAGTTGAGTTCTAGTAGCTATAAGTATCAAATAGCTATGGAATTCAAAATTGGAGATCCTTATATGGCAATTAGACCATTAAGAGGAGTTAGTAGATAAGTATGAAGATTCATCCATGGAAAATTAAATAAAGAAAAGGACTAAATTGGAAATTGAAATAATTAAAGATGATAATAATCTAATATCATCTTATTTCATCATCTTCCCCAAATTAAATACATGGAAACCCTAGCTAAGAGAAAATAACTCAAGCAAGCTTATTTGGCTTAATTAGGTAAGCAATCTTGTCCCGTTTTTAGTAATTTTCATATTTCTAAGATTGTAATAGCTTAATCTAGCTATCTTGGGGATTAATTTGTAAATTTATCAAAGTATTAAATTTTTTTCATGGATGAATATGCATGAATTATAAAATTTATGATAGAAAAAGAAAGGTTATTGATAGATAAACAACTTTTGTAAAGTGAATTTTGATGAAATTATGATTTAGGGACTAAATTGTAAAGATGTAAAATTCATGGAAAATTTCTGAATTGTATGAAATACATGGGCTTTTAATGTTACATGTAAAAATTGGCTAGGCTTGGAATAAGGATTAAATTGCATGAATTTCATTTTCCGAGCCTAGGGACGAAATGATTATTAATTAAAAGTATGGGGGCAAAATGGTAATTTTTCCTAAGATGTGAATTGAATTGAATATGAATTGTATTAAATTGAGCTAAATTTACTCGTATAGATCCGGATAGACCAAATACGGAGCTAGATCGAGGTAAAAAAAAGTAACAGATTAGTAGTATACAAGTTCACGAACATTGTCGAGGTAAGTTCGTATAACTAAATTGTATATATTTATATGTTTGAATTGAATGTTGTATATATATGATTTTTGAAACTGCCGTGTACATTAAATTGATTACATATATGACAAATCTCGATAAATATTAAGTCATGTTTGAATAGATGAAATTCGATTAGATACAGGGTTCCTGTATTGGTTGTGGTCTTGCATATGTTGCGGACACACCATAGCTCGAAAGAGCTTCCTGATATTAGCCCTTTTGAGCTTTCCGTTATATAGTTCTTGCGAGCTTCCCGTTAATAGCTCTTCGGAGCATCACGATATGTTGTGATCTTGTATGTGTTGTGGGCACACCGCAGCTCTTATGAGCATCCCGATATATAGCTATTCTTGAGCTTTCTAATTAAAGGCTCTTTGTGAGCTTCCTGATTAATGGTTCTCTGGAGCTTCTCGATATGGCTCACTTGAGCTTCCGAATATATGGCTATTCGGAGCTTCCCGATTAATGGCTCTTCAGAGCTACTCGTTATTGGCTTGCATAAGCTTCCCGATTATGGCTCTTATGAGCTTCCCGTTATATAGCCCGGATAAGCTTCCCATTACATGGCTCACATGAGCTTTCTGTTATATGACTTGATAGAGGGTTTTCCATTTATGTGTTGTAATAAGCACCCCTAAATATGAATTGACAAATTTCAGATTCGTACACTTCATTGTACTACTCTTGTATCCATCGATATTTTAAATGATTCAACGGGTAAAGTTCTGATATGAGATAATATGAATTTGAGATGAATTATTATGGAAATGTGCATGCTATATGGATATATGATGTGGAAAGCATATATATATATGAAAATTGTTACATGATGAGCTCATCCTTGTTTCTTGATATTCAAATGAAGTACATGACTAACATGTTTCTTAAGGTTATATGTGTTTAGGCAAATTGCCAAATTTCTTTGGATGAATTTTGCATGCTTACTTTTAATGTAATTGATTGGTAAGTTAATTTTTCGTTGTACGAACTTACTAAGCATAATATGCTTACTCTGTTTCCTGTCTTATAGTATTGGAAGCTCGTAAAGGGTTGAAGTTGGTCGGAGCTACATCACACTATCCATCGACCCACATCGGTATAAATAGTAAATTACTTTTGGTTATAATGGCATGTATAGGTTAATTGGCCAATGTTGGCACATAAATATTTGGTTGTAACTAGCCACATGAAATGGCTTGTGATTGGTATATTTTGATATATTTATTATGTGTCTTTATCTAGTTAATATTTATGGTAAAATGATTGTAGTTTAAGTGAGGATGGATTATGCATATGAATATTTGATCAAATAGGTAAGTAAGTAAGTTTGTATACTTTGTTATATGATGTATTATACAATGCATAAAATTTGGATTTGACTTGGTTTAAATGTTTTGGATTGGCTTGTAAATGTGGTTAAGTGTTTATGTAAGTGGAAGACATATTTGGGTGAGAAATATGGCTTAGAAATGGCCTTATTTTGTCCACACGGGCGTGTGTCTCAACCGTGTGTGACACACTGCCTAGCACATGGGCGTGTGTTTTGGCCGTGTGTCCCCTGCATCTTAAAATTTTGAAAACAGAATGCTCAAAATTGATCACATGGCCTGGCATACGGGCGTGTGGCTTGGCCATGTGAACCCTACACTTACGCACGACCTAGCACACAGGCGTGTGACTTGGCCGTGTGACCTAAGTCAGAGAGTTACACGGGTACGAACAGGGGCTGGGACACGGTAGTGTGCCCTATTTGAAATGCCCACACGGTCTAAGACACAGGCGTGTCTCTTGGCCGTGTGAGCCACACGGCTTGACCACACGAGCGTGTGGACCAAGGAAAAATTGTAAATTTTGCAAAAAATTCTCTGAGTACTCGATTTAGTCCCAACTTGTTTCTAATGTATGTTTTAGGCCTCGAGGTCTCATATAAAGGACTTTATGAATAATTTCTAATATGAATGTTAAATAATCTTAAATGTATGTATTTAATCTGTATATTTTAGTAATGCTCTGTATCTGTGTTTTAACAACGAATATGGGTTAGGGGTGTTACAAGTTTAATTATCATTGTACTTACTAAGCTTTCACAAGCTTACCATGTTATTTTTAACGTGTACATAAAGAGGTGAAGTGAGGATTTGTTGAGGATCAATCTCTTCACACCTCAATGACTTGGAGAAGAGTGTGAAATCTTCCTTTATTTTGATCCAAGTATATGACATGTACATAGGTGAACTATTTGTGTGAGAAAGTGGGTGTTTAGATTATCTCACATTTGTGTTTAATATGTTTTGGATGTCGAATATAATGTATTATATGGTTTCTAAGTTGTGTTATATGGTTGGATTGATTTTGGACACTTAAGTATGGCTTAGAAGTGTTTTAAATGTGTATTTTTCATGTCCCCTATTCAACATCTTGATACATGCCTAATGTGTCTCATTACATAGAGACTTTGAAGCTAAAAACCTTCAGTTACAATGCCATGTTTGGAGACATATACTCATTTGTCTCGATATAGGGCGACTTTGAAGTTAAACTTCTACAGTGCCATGGCAATGTCTTAAGACATACAGACATTTACAGACATTACAGAGTACTGGGTCAAAAAGGCCTAGAAAGTACTCGTAATTGGATGTGATGTGAGAGAGGCCCAAAAACCCCTCATGGACATGAAGGGGGCGACAACCCTAGTAGCAATACTAGGGTGTGTTGTCCACTCTAGTCCTATTCTAAGTAAGATGTTTTTCTATTTGAAATAAACCACTACAACTCAACAATGGTTTTGCCTTCTCTTCCCATAAATAGATGGCACTGGTAGAGCTATGGACACAACTCTGAGAGATTGTTATTCTGCCGAAAAATAGAATGAATTTATTCTCAACTATTACATATATTTTTCCAAAATAACAATTTTACCGTTTTTTTAAGAAGAGAGAATTTTCATTTTCACCTCAAAAAGGAGAACTTTTTTTTAGTTATGTGTTTCGATTCAATTGGTTCGAGCCTACAGTTGAAACAGTTCGTGATACGAGAATAGTGGAGATCGTTTGGTTGAAAGCTGGGAACAACAAACGTCTGCTAAACTGAAAACACAGGTACAAATTCAGTTAATGTTTATTGCTATAAATATTACAAATCGGGTCGGTTTTCAAAATTTAAAATTTTCACTGTGCAAGAAAACTGTTTTCAAACCGAGATTTTTCCAACACTTTCCTCTCCCAAAAACCCTAAAATGTTAATCACTCATCTTGAGCCCCTCTACCTATTCAACTCTCAGCCCTAGAATGGGTGAACCCACCTTCCTTGATCCCCACACTCCTTTACTTCCGTTGATACATTGCATCAATAATATCGAATTAAGGAAATATATGTATTAAACTCAGATACCAAATATTATATTAATTTTTTTTATTTATGTTGAGATTAAATTAAGTCAAGTTTTTACTTAACTTAAAAACTCATCACTATTTTAAAAAATGTTCAACTCTTATTCCTATATTAGTATTTACATATTGTCATAATTAAATTAATCAAATTATTCTTATTAATGAATATAATGTGGACTCTCTAACTTAATTAGAAAACCTCAATCTAAATTAGAGTAATAAAAATTAGAGTTGAATGAAGAATGTTAGTAGCCCAAATGTAAGTAAGGGTGCTCAATTGGTTATTTCAATACTAACATTTTATTAATTGAATTAACCGAATTTTATAATTTTTATGCTAATTTTAATTCATTAAAATTAAAATTGAACAAATAAATACATATTTAATTAATTAAAACTAAAATCAATATAATACAAAACGAAACTATTAAAAAAAACATATATGAATAAAGCTCACAAAAACAACTCAATGAAAAACAAAGAAGAGCTTATAAATAAAGCTCACGTATAAAAGACTTAAACCTAAAATAATTTATGAGAAAACTCGAGTTAATATATGCACAATATTTGAATGTGAATACACAAAATCCTAAAACTTCAAATACCCCTAAATGTGACCCAACTAAACAGTGTGGAGTCGGGACCAATAACAACGACTTTTAACAGACCGACACTTAACTGAAATCCCATGTTCGAATGAGCTTTGCTTGCTTTCTACTTTAAATAATTTTCAGGGGAGAATAAGATATTATGAAAGTTGATTTTGTTTTATTAACAAGTGTTTGGTAGAATAATAAGTTATATTATATTTCTATAAGAAAAACACACGAGTTAAATTTTAAAGATAATATTATTGAAAAATATAATCACAAACAAATATAAAACATACTAAAATAAGAAATATATTTTTATAGATATATAATGAGTTGGTCCAATTTTTTTAATATATAAAATATAAATACACAGATGGTATTGCCAAGCTGCCACTCTTGAGTGAAGGAACGTGAGAAATAACTGTTGCTTTTGTTTTTGTTTTTCTTCCTTTTCCAAACAACCGTTTATTATTTTCATCATCATATTCATAAGTCTTTTTAGTTTACCAATTAATGTTAATCATTTTTTAGAATTAAAATTATAGAAAAAAAACTAAAAATATAATTTTCAATAAACAAAATCACGTGATTATAGGAAATTTAAATTTAAAATTTGAATTATCCTATAATTTTTCTAGTCAGTTAAGCATTTCTTTTCAAATTCATCCCCTAAAAACAAATGTGCTTGATCATTATTAATTAAAGAAAAAAAAGCATATTGATATATTATATAATTAATCATATATGTTAATTAATTAAATAGGTCATTTTCTAAAAAAAATTAATAAAATAAGTCATTTTAAGAGAGAGTGTGCGTAAAAATTCATCTAGTTGGATGAGTTTTTCTGTCAATTGTATAAAAAAACGCACTCAATTAGACGCGTTTTTACATACTCTTTAAAAATGACCTATTTCTCTAAATTTATAAAAGAAAAATTACATATTTAGCGGATTAACAAAGTTTTCGGCTAATTTAGCCATCTTATAAAGCCAAAAAAAGGAAAAGAAAAAGAAAGTGAAACTACTTTGTATTGGGGTAATTGAAATAACTTATCAAAAGCTTAAAGTGGGGCTTGTTGAAACTGTACCCCTTGAAGTTAAAATGTAAATATTATTTTATTCTTTGATTTAACTATAATTTTAAGCGATAAACCATAGAAATATAGAAATGAGGTAAGGGCATTGGGGTAATATTTCCAAATCACATCTGGACTTATGATTGGAGTTGTTTCTTCGTTTTAGTGCAATGGTATGACGACAGGTGGATGTTAATTTATATCACCTTTTTCACTCTTGGAATTATATTTTATTTTTTTAATTAAAAATTTTATTTATTTTATCATTAAAAATTAATCTTTATACAGTTAAATGTAGTACATTAGTCATTGTTTGATTGTTTTATTAGTCACACTCATTTTTAATAATACAAATAAATAAATATTTTAACAAGAATAATCAATTGAATCTTTTTAATATAATAATAACATAAAAGAGTGGCTTTATATATACCTGAAATCTGGCAGTCAAGTAAGCGCACGCAAATGCATTCTGATTCTTCCGGCGGAAAGGAGCTGCTCGCTATCTTGATGCTGTCCAAAACCCTTCAACTTATAGATTTTGACTTAAATTACATTAGTAGTAACTTAATTATTAATAAATTTATTTTTAGTCATTTAACTATGAAAAATTATAAAATGATCATTCAAATATTATTAAATTTCTTTTTAGTCACCTAACTAGTTAGCTAATGTAGAAATGAAAACACCCAAAATTCTAATATAATTGGATGACCAAAAAAGATAAAATTAAATAATTAAATGACCATTTTGTAACTTCAAAAACAAATACTAATAATTACATAATTTACCCTATGATTTTTAGATTAATTTTTTTTTCGAGAGAGAATATTTCAACATCCAATGTTATGGACTGAAAGTTTTATATATATATATAATATTTCTCATTTTTTATTTTTAATTTTATATTAAAAATTAAATAGATAAGACAATAACATATTTGTAATAATTATTTAATCTATTTAATATCAAGTTTATTTTTCAATAGTTAAAACCTTTTTTAACTAACCAATAACAACTAATTAAGCTAAGAAAATAAGATCTTATTCCTTAAATTTTTTAAAATTTAGATCATAAAATTGTTATGATTTTTTTGTTAAATTTTAAATATGTTAGTATTCAAAATTTTAATTTTAAAATTGAAGTCTAATGGATAATACATTATTTTTTTTAAAAAAAATTAGTTAACAATATTTTCAATTAGGTTTTGATTTTTAAATTAAAATTAAAAACAGAGGGACTAAATTTGAAAAGTCCAACAAGTACAGAGAGTGGGGGCAGAATTAGACCATTACTAGAAATGTAATTTAAAAATAATAAATATGGCGCGCGAGTTTCATATAGCGGCAAAACAAGAGAGTGAGTCCAACGTGGCCAGCTGGGTTTCCATGTTCTTTTCCTTGTTTATTTTAAATATATACAGAATGAAACCAATTTTGCTTTCTCTTCCATAAAAAAAGAAAAAAAAAATCTCTGAAATTCCTTTCGTTTTAGCTTCTGTTTTCTTTCCTATTATTACATAGACACACAACACATTCTAGCTTTCTCCTTATCTCTTCTTCCTCTTCCTTTTGTATTCTTCTTATTTAACTGAAACGCTTTTCTCTGAAGTCCTTGCTTTTTATACCTACAAAACAACTTTTTTTTTCTTTTGCTTTGAGTCTTTGACATGGAGATTACAGGTGTAACGTGAAGAAGAAACCTTTCTGTTATCTCTTCTTATCTTTGTTTATATATCTTAAAACATTTCCATCCTCCAAATAAAAAAGGAAAAGAAACCCAGCGTTTGTTATTCATTCTCAACATGTTTGATTTGTTTTTGAAGCCAAAGTTCTATTCAAGATGGTTAAATATGCAACACCCAGAGTTTCCTTTTTGCTTTCAATTTTGGTGGACAATCTTGTATTTGTTGATTGATTGGTTTGTTTGTCTATTGGGTTTAGTAAATCGGCATTAAGGGCTAATAAGGTGCGATTGGAGACTATAAAGAAGAAGAGAAATGCGGTGGAGAAGTATTTGAAGAAAGATATCGCTGACCTTCTCAGGAACCGTCTTTATTATAATGCTTATGGAAGGGTACTATTTTACTTTTTATATTTAATTTTTCTCCCGTTTTTTCTGTTTCTTCTTTTTGCTCAGTGATTTCTTCATTAGCTTCTTTGTTTTTCTAGCAAAATATGAACTCGAGGTTTTTTTGATGATGATGTGATAGCTTGAATTTTCAGCAATGGCATGTTGTTCATGAGACAGAGGCCCCAGAGTTATTTGTTAAGCTAGTGTGGGCATGTGGTGGAGCATATGCAATTAATATTTGTTGATTTGTTTGGCTTTTTCTAAAATGTTGCTTGTTTAGAAGGCATCTATTTGATGGAATCCTTCCAAATGTTTTCTTCTCCTGAGAGTCATGGCATCCAGACAAGTTTTGAATTCTTTTTATTAATTTGACTGAATCCTTGATATATTACAAGGTGTTTGCATTGCCACCTATGTTTTTACCGAGTGAAATGTGAGTCCGTTCAGTGTCAAATATGAGTAGCTGAAGCAAAATGAAACAGTCTTAGCAGGCATAGCCAAGAGTAGGCCAGGGCCTTGGCCCTTAGTATAATTTTCTTTTGACCCCCAATACCTAATTCCCCTCGAGTCCTAGCAACATAGATAGCTATTGTTGATTCATTCACGAGTCAGAATTTAATAATGCCCTTTTATCTTTAATGTGCTACATTGTCTTCAATGATCTCTCTTTACTTGTTGTAACCATCTTTCCGCTAAACTAGCCTCCTCCTTCCCTTGGAACAAACAAGCGATGGTGCATTATTATTCACCTGTCATCCTGTCATCCGTTGACTATGCCTTTTCGTCAAATCTTTGGCCTTGAACAAACAAGTCGGTAGGACCCGACTTGAACACAACTTGGCTAACAAAACTATGCCAACAAGTTGGAATCATGCATGGCATATGTATTGGTGTAGTCGGATTCGCATATAGAGCCTCAAAGTGACATCAGTTAAAGCTTTTAATTGCTGTGTGTTAAATGCAGACTGAAGGTCTTCTGGTCGAGCAAAACAGAACCACCTGCTACAAATTCATTGAGCAGTTTTCCGAGCTCATCTTGAAGCATGTCTCTGCAATGCAAAGGCAGAGGTATGTCAAGACTCCAATTTCCAGAACTTTTTTTTTCTATTTATATAATAGATATCTTATAAAGTTGTTGAAGCCAACATTTTCCCCACTTTTCTATTGGATAGAAATGTGAGGCATCAATTCGATTATACATTCTTATGTTGGTCATTTGTTTTGGTAAAACACCTACCTTTTACAGTGAGTGCCCTGAGGAATGCAAAGAAGCTGTATCATCTCTAATATATGCTGCAGCCCGATTAGCTGATTTGCCTGAACTACGAACCCTCAGAACTTTATTTACCGAGAAATATGGAAATTCCTTAGAACCCTATTTAAATCAAGAGGTAATAGACAAATTATATGGCTTGAAGTCCTAAATGTTGCCTTCTTTCTAACTTGTTAACATTTTTCTTAGTATTTCCTTATGTACAGTTTGTGCAGAAGCTACAGGGAGAGCCTCCTACGAAAGAGATGAAGCTTCAATTGATGCATGTTATAGCAAAAGAGTTTTCGATTGAATGGGACTCGAAGGCTTTGGAACAGAAACTGTTTAAGCTACCTTCTTCAGAACAAGTAAGCCTCTCTGCCTAGAACCTTGTCATTTGCTGCATCTTATCAGAAGAAAAGTCGAGAGAACAGCCTTGAATGGTTTTAATGTTACAAAATACAATTGCGGTTTAATGGAAGGTGATGATGCTCTAAGGCTGATGCATGTTGTAACATATTCCGTATTGGCTTTTCTTACAGAAGGAAGCCCAGCACAAGTCATTAAATGAAGGCGGTGATCACGGATACAAGTTGAACGGAAGCAAGAATGATACCATAAAGGAAAGCAACAATCATATTGATGAGAATGGATTGAGTAACATGCAAGAGTACGGGAAGCCAATAAGAAATGAAATGGACCGCACTTCTCGTCCAAGAAAGGAGGTCGCAGATGCTAAATTGAAGCAGCATAGAAGCAGTAGCAGTGAGGGGGCTTTCGAGAAAAGCAACAATCATGATGATGGTAACAGAATGAGAAACATAAAAGAGTATGGGAGGCTGAAAAGAAATGAAAAAGACCTTACTTCTCATACAAGAAAGGAGGTCGCTGATGATAAGAAGCTGCAGAGTAGTAGTGAGGGTGAATTAACTGATCAAGATATCCTGAAGACTAGTTCTACTTCGGAAGCTAGTGTTTCAGACGATGGTACAGAAAACAGGAAGCCTTTTTACTATAGATTTATTTCTCCCCCCTCTGTCAAGCCATTGGTCAATTTCGGAAAGGAAAACAACAGCACTGAGGAGCTTAAAGCACCAAGTGGTAATATAGATGCTGAGGAAATCAATAAACCGGATGATTCAGCTGTTGAAAGTAAGCCAAAACCAAGGTCAGTTAGGACGAGACGTTTGAAACCACCACCAGATCTGGGGGTTGGCTTACAAAGTGCTAAACCCGATCCAAGTTCTTCTCCAGGGAATGCTGCACCATTTCCAAAAGAAGTTTCAAGTCCAACTGAAGCAGAAGGAAGGCACAAACAGGCGTCCTCATTCGAGCGAGACATGTTTCCCAAGCATGCAAATCGAAAGCTACCGGAATACGATGGTTTGGGGACTCGGCTTGGAGCTATACATAGGGGTAAAAGAAATTAGCATTAGGAGAGTAGTGATATTTACCTTCTACATTCATTCTAATTCTTTGCCCCTATAGGAAATTAGTTTATTGGTTCATTCATATTCATCATATAGCTCCATATTTGATAATGGAAACAAGCATTGGATTGTCATTCAAGAAAAGCAAAGAAAAAAGAGAAGGCTTGTAAAATAGGTTTGGATATATGTATAGATTACAGTGTTTACCTGTTTAATGCATAAAAATTTTGGATGTTTTCCGGTGAATGATCTTTGATTTGCAAGTTTTTTGTTTTAAGGTTTTAATAGATTATTAACGTTATATATAGTTTCTTTACGAGAGGCTTTCATTATATCTTACATTTTAATTTGTAAAGAGAAGTCCTCGATTAAACTTAATTGTCAACACTACAATTGCAACGATAATTCAAGTATGCTCAAAAATGAGAGCTTGAGAGGATTTATAGATAAAAATAGATATTGTATAATAATAATAATAAAAAGTTAGAGAGGGGAGCCATTAAGGCCTTGGTAAAGTGGGTTTTAAATACACATGTTTGAAATTCACCATATACAATTTTATGTGCGAATTTTAAGTCTCATAATGTGAGAATTTTAGTCTAATTAAGTCCGCGTTAACTTGGATTAGTTCAAATGTTAGTCCATTTGTACTGCAATAGGTATTCTACTTTTTGATTGTTTGAATATGTATTTATATTTATACTATAATTGTAATTAATTTGCAATCTTTCGAAAAAAATTTTAAAGGGAGAAATATAATCACACATGAAAATAGAACATGAACCCATGTAAATTATTTGTCATTAAATTAGTAACTTGGTCACATTTATGTTGTAAATAATCTAAGTTCCTCTTAATTATATTTTTAAATAAAATATATCATTTTAACTTAGAGTGTTTGATAAATTGTAACAGTCCGGTTTCGACCCTAATTAGAACAGTGGTTTTGGGACCACAAATTCGAGTCAAAAAAATATTTAAATATTATTATCTGCGTTTATACTGCTTGAATTTATATCCATGAAATTTTCGTGTTTTAATTTTGTCGTTTGAGTACCGATTTAATAACAAGGCTTAATCGCGTAAGATGAAAAAGTTTATAGTTAAATATGTAAGGGCCGAATTGTTGTTGTCTTTATAGCATGAGGTATTTATGCAATTAGACCATTTAATTCATGCATGGACACTTTTGGACATGAGTTAGTGGAAATGGAATAAAATTATAAAGGTTAAAAATGGAAATGAATAATTACATGATAACTTAATAAAATAAAAGCATGCAAATGGCCATTATCATCTTTGTTCTTGCCGAAAATACAAAGAAAAAGAATAGAGAAAAAGAGTTCTAGGGTTTGGCACTTGCATTGGCTAATTAGGTATGTGTTTTTTTTTCCCGATAATTTTTATATTTTTGTGATTGTTGCTTAGCACTCTATCTAGCCCATGCCTCAGTTTCGAAATTTGATGATGATTTTGAGTTATGTTTATGCTTTTGTAAATTTTGTGATGATAGTTGAAGAAA
Organism: Gossypium hirsutum; assembly: GCF_007990345.1. Taxonomy (NCBI): domain Eukaryota; kingdom Viridiplantae; phylum Streptophyta; class Magnoliopsida; order Malvales; family Malvaceae; genus Gossypium; species Gossypium hirsutum. Next base: position 14,758,174 of record NC_053439.1, on the reverse strand, counting down.
AATAAAATATATGTGTTGGATTAATATATTTTGTATTTAGATTTTGATGATTTTGAGTAATTAGGGTTAAATTGTAAAAATAATAAATTGAGGGACTAAAATGTGAAATAAATGAAATATATGCACTTGTATAAGCATGGGTAAAATTCGGCTCAAGCATGGGACCTTGAAATTTTGTATATTTTGTGTTTTATGAAATAGGGACTAAATTATAAAAAGTGTAAAACATCAGGGAAAAATGGTAATTTTCTCATTTATGTGTTTTGGACTGAATTGAATGAAATTATGTTTGAATGAGTTTAATTTGAATATGTTTAGATCAAGAATTAAAGAAATCAAACTTGGATCTAGGGAAAACTAAAGTCGTCGATTAATCGTTTCGTTTCAATTATCATTGTCCAAGGTAAGTTTACAAGCAAATAGGCGTTGTAAATTTTAAATAAATATTAGTTATATATTGCTGAAATGAAATATGCAAATATATATTGTAGCCGAATGTGTATATGTTTTAGAATCAGAAACAAATGTGAATTTAATTGTTGATATTTAGCACTGAGTGTACGAGTATAAAATAGCTACGACTATACAAATGGCACTAAGTGTGCGAAACTAAAATGACGATGTATGAATAACGGGCACTAAGCGTGCGATATCGAGATTAATTTGGTTTAATGCGAGGGCACTAAGTGTGTGATTTCATTATGGCTTCAGCTAATTATTGAGCACTAATTGTGCGGATCCAATGAATGATAAAAAATGATCAAACGAGTTAATATATCGAGATCTAAAGTAGTAAATGTGATATATAAATACATGTTATTACAGGTATGTAATAAGTTAAATACTATATGATAACAAGGTAAGTTCGCTATTTGATTTGTGATATAAATTATATATGATGCAAATGAAAGTATACGTGTGTATGAAAGTTTATATTCGGCCAAATGGTAAGTATGTGTGATATTGTATTTGTGATTTATATGCATTTATATATGAATGAATACATTCGGTAAAGAGAGTGTACGTGACTTGAAAGTGAAAAATAACTATGTTATTATTTACATGTGTATTTGGCTAAATGGAATTTGATTCATAGTTACATGTTTGATATTTAAAATTTGCAAACTCGAATGTGTATATATGAATACGATAGCATTATTTGGTTTTGTTATATTGAACTATTAACATCATTGAATTGTTTATTTGCTTATGACTTACTAAGCTGTGATAGCTTATTGTGTATGTGTGTTTGCCCCAATTTTATAGATTTTAGAAGCTAGTTACGGGCTTAGGGATCGTCAGCGAAGTCAATTACACTATCGTCCATTTATCGGTACCTGTAAAAGTTAAATTTAAAACCTATGGCATGTATAGACTATACTATCCTTTTGAATATATTTTGAATGATGTGTGTATATATAATAAGCCATGCGAAAAGGGCTTGTTTATTTTGATGTGTATAGTTTCATACTTTGATCAAATATTATGGTTGATGATTGGGCTATGTTTCGTAAATGGATGAGACTAATATAAAATGCTTTGACTTGATTTATTATATATGAGAATGAGTTGTTAATTTAATACGTTATATAAAGAAAAAGTGTGGTTATGTTTTGGAAGAAATTGTGTTTTGATGATTATGCATATTGGTTGTGATAGACAATTAAAGTTGATTGATATGATATGATATATGTGTGAGCTATGTTTGAGACCATGGATGGATATATCTTTATATTTGGTAATTGAGATTGAAATTGGATTATCTTTTGCTATGTGAAAGTTGTATATTGATTTGCCATGAATATATGGTAGATGGAATTGGTAATTTGCATAATGAGTATTGTTTATGAAATTGGTCTTATAAATGACCTTTGATACATTGGGGTATAAATATTACTAGCATATACATATAGGATCGGCTTTAGTATGTTATGCATGAAATGTTTGAGTATGGGTGAATTTGACATTGGTTTAAGAATAAGATTTAAGCATAATTGTATTCGGCTAAAGCTTGAGAAATTGACCATATGAATAGTAATTTTAGTTATTTGATGAATAAATACCTATATGCGATTTTGATAGATGGTTTGGGTATTTGATTAATAATGATAGAATATTCTATGAATGTATACAAATGCTTATGACATATTCGGCCTAATATATATAATTGTTTGCATTTACAAAGGCTTTATATATGTGTGTGCATGTTATAACATAATGGTTACATGTAAAATAGGTAAATTTTAAATGTGAGTGTTATATAGATAAATATATCATTGTTGTTTATAGTTGATTTGTTAGCCGAGTAGGCGACATGATGTATGACCGAATGTGGTGTTTGAACATGTGTATATTTATGATCGTTCGAAATTAAGTTTAGTCCGGTAATTTCTCGTAGCCCTGTTTTGGCAACGGTTACGGGTTAAGGGTGTTACATAAATTGAAAAATTAACTACTAAATTTTATAAGTACTAAATTTATATTATAAAATTGTTTGATATATTAGTAAAATTAAGCACGGAATATACTTATTTTGTTTGATAATAGTTAATCTTAATTTTTTAAAATTCATTATTTCATAATTTTAGTTATTATTTATTTTGTTTTGAATAATTTTGGATGAAAGTTAAATATGGTAATTTGAATATTTTAATTTTTAATGGAATGAGGAAATAATTTATTTAAAAAAAGATTTTGAAATATAAAATCAACTTAATATTTTCAAGATTGAGTGATAAGTAGTTATCTACTTATTTATTATATTCAATATTTTTTATTGAAAATTTTATATTAACTAAAAGAAGTTAATATGGTTACTGTTGATATGGGTTATATAAGTTATTGTTGAGCGGAAATTGTTTAGGTGTGCACATCCCAAACAGAGAGCAGCCAAGTGAAGCAGAACTTTTGTGTACGGTAGAGCGGGAATTTTTTTTCAGGAGGTACACATCTCAGTCAGAGAGTGGATGGGTGGAGCGACAGTTATGTGTTCAGTGAAGTGGAACATATAGTTTTCTTTTATCTTTTATATATATATATATATTATTTTTTGTCTTTAACTTTTATTTATTATTAAAAAGCTAAAATAACCCTACCAATTGCAGGCCACAAACCCATACTTGCTAGCTGGACACCCTAACACTAGGGTTAATTTATATGAAAATGCTGATTTTTTTTTAAAAAACTAGGTTAATTTTTTTAAAATTTACCGATTTACATTGATTTTGGGGAGAGAATGGAAAACGAGTCCTACAGAAGGTGTTTTCATTGCCATATCAATGAAAACGCGTCACGTAAGATGCATTTTTAGGAGAGAGAACAAAAACGTGTGCTATAGGATGCGTTTTCCTTTAACGATACTATTCTAACGGTAACTTTTCCAATGACTAGTAGGGTCCAACAACCATAAAAATTCCTATATAAACCCCTCAAACATTCATTCCTTTCACCCAAATACTCCATACTCGTTCTTTCTTCCTCAATTCTCAATCTTCAATCTTCAATCCCCAATTTCAAATTTTATATTTTCAATCTTCAAATTTAAATTTTCAATTTTTAATTTTGAATTTCCAATCCTCAATCCTCAAATATTTTTTTAAATTCTTTTTTTAATTTTATTCTCTTTGGTTTTATTCTTTTCTTATAAAATTTTAAATGGCAAATCAACTTATTCTTTTCTTATAAAATTTTAAATGGCAAATCAACTTATTCGTTTGGATGACAAGCATATCTCCGACATTCAATTACAAATGGTAAGTAAATTTATTAAATTATTTAAATTTAAATAGTTAATTATTATGTTGTTTAGATTATTAATTTTTTATGTTTATATACTCAGCCGAAGATCAAATTTTGGAGAGGTACATAAACAACTTAAGCGAAGGTGCACTGGAGGTTGTTCATGGACACTTGCAATATGTAGGTTGATACATGCACGGATAGGGTGAAATTTATTAAATTCCATTCATCGAAACTGACAATTTTCAAGCTTGAAAAATCAGCAGACTTGTGACGACTTTTTGGATGGGATCCTGGCATTTCGGGGTTGAGATGTCTCATGACATTCGAATATTTATCTCATAGCTTTGAAATGCAATTTGAATCACTTGATTTTGAGTTCGAGAGCTCAAGTTATGACCGTTTTAGTGAAGATTGCGCAAGCATAATTTTTGGACGGGATTATGATGGAAATTACGAGTTTGAGGCTTTTAATTCGAGTTTAAATCATATTGGGTTCGGGTTTTGGGCTTAATTTTTATTATATATGAGCCCAATATTGTATTTATCAACTTTTATTATTTTATTATTTTATTATTTTATTATTTTGAATTTCTAATAATTATTAAGTAGTTTAAGTTATTTAAGAGTTTTATGTCAACAAAAACGTTTAGTTTTAAATGATTGCTTGTTTAGATTAATTAGAGTTCTAATATACTTAAGAGTTTTATTTAGATTTATTTAGCTAGCCTATATATAGGTCTTTGCATTGTACACAAATCATACAATTCATTAATATTTAACTTCTCTTTTGAGTTAATAAATTCTCTTTGAGTGTTCTTTTCAAGAAATTCTCTTCAGTTTCTTTTAGAAGAGTTTTAACAATCTTTTTAGATTGTGGGGATCATCAACAAACTTTTTCTTACCAAGTTTTCTTTCTTGGAGGGGAGATTAGAGCCGCTTGAAGGGGGTTGTGGATTCTTCGTGTTTCTATGGCTTCTTAGGGCTTCTACATACCACGTTCTATCTTTCCATCTATCTTCTTTATTTTCTTCCTTATTGTTCTAATTGTAGATTTATTATTCTATTTTAATTATCTTAGTTATTTATTTTAATTGTTTTATTTGACTTGGATTTGATTGTGTTTTAGTTTGTGTCAAAATCCAAGTTTCTTTCCCAATGTCTAGATCCCTAAGTCAAATTCGTGACTTTGACAAAATTTACGTTCCGCTTCTACCTTCATCCACATCATTCCGTATCACAAGTTTTTTATACGCGTCTCGCATGGTTGGGAGGGACTAAATTGGATCCCCCACTCATCAGTGCTTTGATGGAGAGATGGAGGTTGAAAATGAACATGTTCCATCTCCCTTACGACAAGTGTACAATTACATTAGAGGATGTCATTTTACAACTCGGTCTACCGATCGATGGGAATGTTGTTACAAGGCCAGTTGTTAGTGTTGATTGAGTGCAACATGCGAGCAACTGCTAAGGAAAGTGTCGAACAAGTTTAGGGGTAGCCAGATCGAGATGAGATGGCTGGAGGACAACTTCTAAACTACCGAGGCTTCAGCGAGCGACGTTGAAGAGGAACAATTCACGCACGCGTTCATCTTGAGGTTGATTGGGGGTCTTATAATGCCGAATAAATCTCGCAATCTGGTGCATTTGAGATGGCTACTACTACTAGTTGACTTGAAGGAATCAAGACAACTTAGTTGGGGATTAACAGTGTCGGTGACATTGTATCAAGAAATGTGTTGAGCCATGATACCAGATAAAACCAAAATCGACGGTTGCATGCTTCTTCTCCAATCGTGGTGTAACAACTCGTTTTTCAGTGGTGTCAGAAATAGTAGTTTTGGACCACAATTTTGACGTGAGAGTCCATAGATATATTTAATTAATATTAATTGGTCAGTTAGTCAAGGTACAAGTGGTGTGTACCAAAAGTCAAGTGGTTTTGGAAAATGAGGTATAAAGATCTCATTTTTGTAAACTAAGATCGTGAATATTTTTATTAAATATTTACGAAGCTTTTATATAGGTGAACTAAAGTTTGGTCCACAAATTTTAGCGATTGAATAGTTAAATAAGAAAAAAAGACTAAATCGTAAAAGATATAAAACTTGATCGCTATTGAATTTTATTAATTAAAAGGTTTATTTAGTAAAAGTGGGAAGACTTATATGATATTTAAAACATAATGGATTGGTATGGACGGGTAAGGCTTTCTTTTACTTAAAATTATATTAAATTAAAGTTAAAAGTTAATAAAACATAAAAATAATTAGAAATCCATCATGATCTTCATTTTCTCTTAGCTTCATATTGAAAAACCGTTGAATAAAATCTAGGAGCTTTCATTCAAACAAAAATTTATGCATGAAAGTGAATTCTTTACCCGTTTTTAGTAAATTTTATGTTTTTGAGATTGTTGCAACTAGGTCTAGCAAACTCGTATCTCCGTTTTCAAAATTGTTAAAGATTTTTAAAGTTGTCATTGATAAAAATTGAAGTTTTTGATGTTTAATAGTTTGATTATAAGCTTAGATATGTTTAAAGATTAATTTACGTAAATTTTAGTAGTTTTTCATATAGGGACTAAAATAAAAAGTTGATGAAATTTTCATGAGATTTCTATAAATTTAGGTTTTAGGGGGGGTTTAGAAGGACATAATTGAAATCAAAATGAAAAATAAAGTTCAATTGTGAAAGTTATAATAGTTTTGGTTTTAAGGACTAAATTGAATAAAATGCAAAAGTCTAGGGGTATTTGAATAATAAAATTAAACTAAGATATACTTACAATAGAATGATATAATATGTTTGGAATTGATAAATTGAATTGAATTATTGAATAGATCGGAAATCGAACCAAATTGAAGATAATCAGAAAAATGAAAAAAATTGTTGATTAGTCCTTAAAGAGTTGTTTGTTTGTTGTCTTGTCCAGGTAAGTTCAGACGGTATGTTTGTCTTAAATTTTTATGCAATTAGAATTATAATTTTAATTATGTTTAATTGAAATTTTAATTATTTACAATTCAATACAAAAAGGTGAGATGGAGGATTAAATTGAATACAATGAATTGCAAATTGAAATAATTATGGAATTGGCTTTAAATTGGATTGAAATAGGATATGTTATGTGATGATGTGATGAAATGAGCTGAATTGATACGATTTAGACAGGTTGATAATGATAATGACCAAATTGAATATACGTGAAAGTATGATATAATATTGTAAACATGAAATTGAATTGGAATGGTTATGTGATGTGCTATTATATTTTAGAATTGGTTGTTTGGTTGATGAATTATGTAATGAAATTGAGAAATTGTTACCCTATTAACTGTTTGGGCAGAGTCGGATATAGTTGGCATGTCATAGGATAGGAAGAGTTCAGGGTTATATGACTACTTGTCGAGGAGTGCTAGGCACCTCATTTGTCGGTTATACCGACCAGTGCTAGGAAAATCTATTTTTCGATTTTATCGATCAGCGCTGGGTGTAATTTTTTATTTTCGGATTTATTTGACAATCACTAGGTGCCAAATTATTGTGTTGGTTGGATTCGTGTATCCATCCAAGCTCGAGCCAGGTTAATAGTTAATAAGGGCATGTATAATGTAAATGGAATAAATGATATTTATTTTGATTTGATACAATGATCAGATGATACATATACATATTAAGAATCAGTTATACAAGCCTAGGGGGCCAAAATGGGAACATGGTTAATCGATGAATATGATTTGGAATTGTATTATGAAATGAATTAGTAATTGACATTAAATTGACAATTGATGTATTTTTGGTAAAAATATGAATTGATATGATATGGGAATGAAATTTATATTATTTAATATGAATTTTATTGAGAATATAAATTATGAAATGAAAATAATGGTTGACATTAATTTGAAATGGGTTGTATTGCGGGTAAATAGATTGTATGATATGATTAAGATAGTGAATTGATTGAATGCTTATTTGTTTTGTGAATGATAATGAAATATTGAATTAAGTGAATTGAAATGTTATATGATTGAGTTACTATATGGTATGACAAATGTTGAACTCACCTATTTTATATTTGATTTGTCATGATAGGCAAACTTTACCAAGCTAAGTAGCATGTAGTGTATAATTATACATGGGGCAAGTTACTTGGTTTAATACCTGTGAACTTACTAAACATTGTATATGCTTACCTTTTTTGTTTTTCCTTTTCCATATAGATTGCCAACTTTCAGAACACATCAAGCAGAGCATCTAAAGTTCACATTATCCATGTATTTGATTATGTAGTCTTTTGACCATATTAAAGCTTGGTTATGTGTGGCATATACTTAGGAGTTGTTTTGGTTTACTTATATAGTGGGATGGCTTGAAATCCTTGTTGGTGGGATTATGGCAAAGAATATGTTTGTTGAAAACGTATGCATTAGTAAATGTTTTAAATTGTGTATTTGGTACTTGAAATTGCATTGTGAGTATGCAATTATATAGGTAATATGATGTCATGATATCAAATAGAGGTATATAATATTTTGGCATGAATATAAAGTTTATAAATGTATGTAGGCTTGATATGTATACTATCATCTTGGATGATAATGATTATGATATGTGTGCCAAATGCTTGAGCTAGATCATGATATGCTATGTTTATAAGTCTTGTTAAATGTGTGCCAAAATGCACAATGTGTAAACTTATAAAATTGCTATATGGTATGTTATAAGCTTGATAAATGTTTGTGTTTTTGAATGGTTAAGTGCCTAATTGATGAACATAGGGAATGGAATGGGTGTTGATGTATGATTGGTATTAGATGGAATGAACATTTAGTATTAAATGTTTAGATGAATTAAGATATTTTCACTTGTGTTTAAATGTGATTAATGTGCCTTGAGGCATAATGGTTAGAATTCAGTAGATGGTACTTTTTTGTATGCTTTTGGTATAATTTGAATAGGTTAAAATATCTGGAAAGTGAACATTTATGTCATATGTAAGTTGTTGGTTTGGTAGCTTGCATATCAAAGCTTTAATTTGGCATACACGGGCTCACACACGGGCTAGTGACATAACCATGTGCTCTGTTTTATCTGGGTGGTTTTGGTTGAATACGGTCATAGTTAGTTACATAGCTTGGCGACAAGATTGTATGAATGTTTGTAAGATTTTAAATTTAGGTCCACACGACCTCAACCTGGTCACACGGCCATGTGACCCTATTTTACACTTTTTCTCAATCTTTTCTGAAATGTTTTAAATTAGTCATTGTTTGTTTTGAAATTTATTTTAGAGATTCCATTAGCTCGATCTTGCACGTATAACATGGTTTAACTGAATGATTGATTTAAGGAATTTATGAATTGAAACTACTTGCTCCTATTCTATTATTTACTGTAGAATTTTGTAACCCTAACCCAGTGACGAAGATGGGTGAGGAGTGTTACACGTGGGCACGATATCGACTGTCATTTTACGCCTCCAAGTAGAACTCTCTTACAAATTCTCATTCGCCATATGGTAAAATCCATTCCACAATATCATTGCCATTTTTATTTTTCATTGTTGTAATTTTGAAATAACATATTATTTGTATAGGCGGAATAACCCCATGAGACACAGTGGTATACCGACTGAGCTCGAGGACATCTGATTGGCTCTAGATCAAGAAATTGAATAGAAGGTTAGTTTATGAATTTCAAAGTTATATAGTATGTATTCTAGCACTTGAAATTAAATATTACGCACATTCTAAAAATTATAAATTCGTAATGTTGTTTGTATAGATTGCATATACAGAGCCGAGGATTCAAGAATGTGTCCCAGCTGAATTTTTTGCCAATCGTAACATCTGGCATGTCAAAGTGCCATTGCTCATTTTTGCAATGATCAAGATGCAAGAATCCAACCGAGTCATGCAACAGTTTGGGTGTACGTAACGTATTGAGTTTCCACTCTAGGAGCTCGATGACCTGCATAAGATCGACTTCTAGGGGAGACTTGAGGAAGATTGGTCATCCTTCCATAAGAAGTATATTGAGATGTGGAAGCGTAGGTATGATTTCTTGCCAACACGTGAACCATTTCTCACACCAGAGTTGGCGAAGTCTCTGGATTACATGGGTTGGTTAGGTTTAACGGCAAGCAGTATCTACTACCAAATTCAGAGAGGAGTAGGCAATGTCGCCGTAGGAAGCCAAGACGAGGGCCCCTCAATCTTAGGTCGGGAGATAGAGATGCAATGGGATCGACTACTCCATCTGCATCGGAGTACCCAATTGTCTTGCAACCTCCTCGTTAGTGTGGTTCATTCATTTTTACTACTAACCTAGTTTTTTTTTCACAACCATCACAACACACACACACACACACACACACACTCATTCCCCGCATTATCACATTCAGTTCCGATTTATTTTACACAACCACCGTAACACTCTCTATCATTCCCTGCATCAACACCTTCTCTAGGGATATATTATGCATGACCGTCACCCATCATGCCATGTTACATGTCGATCCCACCAATACAGCCGCTATCACTTTCAGTTCACACATTTTATCCGAAGGTGAACCAAGCGACACCATATAGTGGCCTACTAATAATGTTGCAAAACACCCCTAATATCATTGTTCTACCGAAGTGGGTCATCTTCGCAACCACCGAATCAACCCGGGGGGATCCACAATGGGTGTTTAGGACACAATCGGGTTCAACCACAAAGGAAGAAGACGAAGTCAGTGATCATCCCTGACGTGCACATGACGGTGAAGCCGAAGTCAACAAATAGTTGTCAAGCCAAATAGTGCGGTAGAACCCTAGATGTGCCTGACACCCACCCAGTTGTAGCACACATTCGGGGCGCCCATGATTACATTGTTTTTAAATTTTGTAATATTTTAGATACTTTTTTTAATTTGAAATGTACACTTATTTACAACATACGAAACAAATTTATAAAATTGTTTGACTTGTATGCAATCAAGTTGTAAGTTTAAAATTTACGATTTGAGTTGAATTTTACAATTTGAATAATTTGAATAATTTGAATAACATATTTTATATGTAAAATTATAAAAATTTCAAAAAAAATTCTAAAAAGTAAACAAAGAAAGTTAAAAAAAATTAAAACTTTTTAGAATAATAATTTTTGGGGACCTAACTAAGTTAATTAATGGTTCAAGTTTATTATACTAAAGTATTTTTTATTATTTTGCTTTGGAAGAGTTTTTAAATATATATGGTTTTAAATTTATGCTCTCTAACATCGAATTAGTTACACTGGCACAAGATTTTAACTTGACATGTTTAATTTTTTAATTTAACTTGAACACTTTTACTTGACTCGACTCAAATTTCATTTCACTTGACTCAATTCGGAAAAATTTCAAGTTGAGTTGGGATAATAAAATAGGACTCACCAACTCAATTAAATCAATTTTTTTCACTCGATTCGATCGAGTTAGGATGATAAAATAGGACACGTACAATTTCTACATTTTCCTTGATCAGTTTATCATGGGAATCCCAAGTTGCAAGAGGCTTAGAAGAAATGAAACTGGGGTGGTTGAAATGGCTAGAGATAAAATGCTCCCTACATAAGGCATTTTCATCTGACATGGCAGTGACAACGCTTCTTACAATACACATTTTCAAGCCACGTTTGACATGTCAGAGGAAAATTCCCCTTGCAAGAAGTGTTTTCATTGCCATGTCAGATGAAAATGCCTACTGCAGGGAACGTTTTCTCTTTGGCCATTTCAACCACCTCAGCTTGATTGCTTCTAAGCCCTGCAATCCGAGATTCTCGAGATAATTTTTTCCCTTTATACCCGCCCCATCCCCTATATAAATGCCATTTTCACCCTCTACTCACCACATCTCAATCTTCTTTAAATTATTTTTTTCTTCTTCTTGCGTGTTGAAATTTTTGGGTTTAAAGATTTATTTATCTCTTAATTTGAGGGAGATATAGTCATAGTTTTAAGTTGTGCTTGGGTTTGCAATAACATCATGGAGTTCGGTAACCTAAAAATTTCATCTACCGTGTGAGTATGGCGCCATCACTTGAGAAGTCAGAATCACTTTGTAACTCTAGGTCCAAGTTGGCAGTGATTATAACATCTCGGGTTGAAGTGTAACTAAGGCTTCAAGTTTACATAGATTATGTTGTCAAGGGATTATGCATAAATGGGGTTGTAGTTGACGGTACTAATGCAGACATGACAACGGGTCTTCTCGTCAGAAGAGCTATAACAATCTGTTTTTCAATGGTGTCGAAAATAGTGATTTCAGAACCAAAAATTCAAAGATTAAGTTTGTAAATATTATTATTTAATATTTACAAGTCAAATATAATATAATATTGAATTTTGATTTGATAATTTTTGGTAATTAAATGAATATTTAAGTACAAATGGTATGCTCCTTAATGGTTTTGGAAAATGAGATATAGGGACCTCGTTTCTATAAATTGAGCCCGTAAATATTATTGATTATATAGGTGTATTGAAATTTGGTCTAGAAATTTTGAAGTTTAGATAGTCACCTAGGTTAAAAAGACTAAATCGTAAAAGCTTTAAAATTTAATTGCTATTGGTTTATAAGGGCTAAATAGGTTTAAATTAATTGTTGGATGGTTTTGATTGGAAATATGTCATATAATTTAGTTTTCTAGTTAATGAATTATTTAAGTATAAAAATTATATCTTTTATTATAATTTAATAAAGTTAAAAGTTAATAAAATAAAATAAGGAAAAAGTGGCCAATTTTATTCCCATCTTCTTCAACCGAAAACCATTGTTGAGTAAGTATTCGACTAACCTTTATGTCTCTTACATGGTATGTGTTTTGAGTCTATTTTTAGTGATTTTTATTTTTTTGAGATTGTTGTAGCTTAATATAGCTAACCCAGGGATTAATTTGTAAAACTGTTAAAAGTTTTGAATTATGACATTGATGAATTGGTGATGTTTTTGAAGTTTTATGATAAATTTATGATAGTTAAATAAGACAGTTTTGTAAACTAATTTAGGTTAATTTTTAAGTTAAAGGACTAAATTGCTAAAAGAGTATGAAATTCTAGTAAAAATATTATGAATATGGGCTGTATGTGTAACACCCCTAACCCGTATCTGTCACCAGATTAGGGTTAGGGAGTATTACCAATCAACAAGAAACCATGCAACATAATATCGTTCACTAACTTAAATATATCTTAAACCATTCATATACATGCATATTGTCCCTAAATCGAGCCCTCGAGGCCCTAAAATATCTTAGAAACAAATTAGGACCAATTGGAAACAATTGGAAAAGTTTAGGAAAAAGATGCAAAATTTGCAAAACAGGGGTCACACGGCCGTGTACCTCACACGGCTGAGACAGACGCTCGTGTCTCAGGCCGTGTAACCTTTGAACTAGGGACACAAGGCCGTGTCCCAACCCGTGTCCTAACTCGTTTAACTCTCTGAGTAGGGTTACACTGCCGTATCGCATGCCCATGTGCCAATCTATGTAACTCTCTGAGTTGCCCAACAAGCCCGTGTGTCAGGCCGTGTGTTAGGCCATGTAACTCACTGACTTGCACCCTAAGGAAATCATGAGATGACACACAGCCGTGTTGCCAGGCTGTGCGTCTCACACGACCGAGTCACATGCCCGTGTCTTAGGCCGTGTGGACCTAAATTTACCTAAAATCAAGCCATTTTAAAATCATGTCATGCATAAACATTTAGACCAATAATGCACACCTTTAAAGCACCAAAACCTTACCTATACACACATATATAAGTCATTCCCAAGACCCTAATTCAATAAAAAAATATGCCACTCAAAGGCACCTCAAATGCAAACAAACAACACTTACTTAAACATGTCAATGCTACCACATTTCAAGCATCACATCCTAGTTCAAAACTTGACCATTATCATACCATTTCAAACATACTATATAATTATATATATATTGAGCATTCATTTTAAAGTGACCCAATTTGTAGAGCCATTATCATACCATTTCAAACATACTAAAAGAACCTTATAAACATGCATAACAAGGTGACCAAAGTGACCCAATTTGTTAAAACATCAAATGGTACCAAACCAACATAACTTCCAAAGGTTTATACATGCCAAAGCACAAACATCATATTCATCAAAATATCATTACAAATCACCCTATACATGCCATTATAAACCTTGGCCAAAATACATAAATCCTATCGAATTGAGTTCTGGATAGTGTGGTAGATCTCCGACGAGCTTCCAAACTAATCGAGCTTCCGATAATCTATAAACAAAGGAAAAACAACTACGTAAGCAATGAATGCTTAGTAAGTTTGTATAAACCCAAAACATAACTTACCATTTCTATAATACATAACATAGTTAAAAATACAATTCAACACCAATGCCATAAGCTTAGAAATGCCTATCCAACATCATCAACTCACAAGTTAGTAAGTTTTCCATGTTAATATGAAATCAACCATATGTACAACATCAAGTAGTTCATATTTCCATTCATAAAATAAAGATTCAATCCAATTGCATAATTACCTTTATCTTCCCTTATCTTACCCGTTGAACCATCTAAAATTACATTGGATACAGAGGAAAGCTCACACAAAGTGTACCTGTACATATAACCGTAACTTTTCCTTTACATCATTGCTCACACGAGCTGTGAAATGTGCCTTCTCACACGAGCTGTGGAGAATCTGCAACAAATTCAAGACCTCAGCCATCGGTAGGAAATTTAAGACCAGCACCCAAAACATGAAATTCCCAATGACAAGTCATTTGTATTCTAAGAATTCCTAAGGTTCAACAGGGACTCAATATTCATTAATTCATCATAGCTTTGATACATTTATATATCGATCAATTACTTTAAACATAACATATTAAACATTCAATTTAAATAACATTAACACAATAATCATTCATACGAACTTACCTTGACGACTAGGGGCGTAGTAGTTAGATCGAATTAATTTGAAGCTTTCGCATTTCCTCGATTTAAGTCCAATTGAGGTTTATCTTGATCTAAATAGATAATTATATTCAATTAAGTATTTCAATTAACCTCAAACATTCAATTCAACTCATAATTCACATTTATGTAAAATTACCAATTTTCCCCTCACATTTTAGCTTTTTCACAATTTAGTCCTTAAGCTTATAACTTCAAATTTAACCATTTTAATCCAAATATATGTTAATCTAACATGCAAGGGACCTTGAAAAAACTCATATTTACCATCATTTCACAATAAAACCCTAGAATTTATACCTTTAACAAATTAGTCCCAAATTCCAAAATTCAACAAAAATCACTTAGCAAAACTTGTTTGTTTTTCAACATAGATTCATAATCTATCATTTAACATCAAAATCATTCAAGAAAATTCATGGAATAACCCTCAACCTTTATCAATTTTACAAATTAACCTTTGGACTAGCTAGATTAAGCTATAACGAACTCAAAAACATAAAAATAATTAAAAACGGGGCTTGGAAATTCACCATGCAATCAAAATAAGCTTCATTGAACCAAGCACTCATCCATGGAGTTTCTTTCTCTTCAAAATTGGTTTTAGGTGAAAAATAAAAGATGATACATTTTTTAATTTCTTTTAGTTTTTAAGTTTATTTACCTATTTACCATATTAGCCTTTAAAAACTAACAAAATTTCAATAAAACCATGTCATGCACATCAACTAACTCATTAAATGGTTTATTTACCATTCAAGTCCTTTAGTTTAAGGTTTCATAGCCATTTGACCCTTTTAACTAATAAAACTTAGCTTTCCCACCTTTTATAATTTAGTCCTTTTCACTTAATTAATTATGCAAACATCAAAATTTCTTAATGAAATTTTAATACAACTTTAATATATTCCCATAGACATCAAATAAATAATAAAACAATAATTTACTTGTCAAAATTGTGGTCCCAAAATCACTGTTTTGATTTCACTAAAAATAGGTTGTTACAGTATGTGAATTATAGAAAATTTAGCTGGGCTTGTTTGGATTAAATTGTTCTTGAATTGAATTTGGGGACTAAATTAAATAAAATGCAAAAGTTTGGGTAAAAATGTAAAATTTTGATAAAAGGTGAAATATGTGAATTTTAGTATTTAAAAGTATTTGGATAATTGAATTAAATTATTATATTTAGATAAAGAAACGAGTCAATCAGACATTAATTGCGGGAAAGGAAAGTTAGCGAGTAATTGTCGGTGTTGCGTTCTTAATTTTTTTATTAGGTAAGTTCGTATGTTGATTAAACTAGTTAATTGTTGTTTTTGATGATTTATTACATATTATATATAATGAATGTAATTAATTGATTTATGTATATGGCAACTAATGAATTGGAATAAATTGCAGAGTTAGCTAAGTTGATGGTTATGTCTAAAAATGTACACTATATGGATGAGTTCTTGTAATGATATAATGTGAATAAAGTTAAATGATTTGGATATGTAATGTGGCCCGTATGAACCTTGTGAAGGCTTAGGATACAAATGACATGTCATTAAGGTTATTACAGTTCGGGTGTTAGTCTTGGATGTCTTATCAATGGCTGACCTGCATTTGTTGTAGATTCTCCATAGCTCGTCTGAGCAGCATCGTATAGCCTAACATCCTGACCCACAGCTCGTATAACCAGGCTCATTTCACTGCTCGTGTGAGCATTTAGAGTTACAGTCACACTTTGTATGAGTATTGTTCTTGTGTATCCAACACTATTTCATTATGGTTCATCGGGTGGAAAATGAGTAAATAGAAATGGTAATATGAAATGGACATACGAATTATTTATATGGATATATATATATGAAAAGGGATATTTGAAATGAATACTTGAAAAGAAAATGTGAAATGTTAAACGAATATGTGATGATTAGTTTATGTACCAAATGTGTTTTTCATGTATATGTTTGATAACATTATAAAGTTACATGTTTCATATATGAACTCACTAACCTTGTGAGACTTGTGATGTGTATAGGTAATTAATGAACTCATGACCACGATCTTGAAATATCTTGTAAAATGTTTAAATTACATCTTTTACGGTAAGTTTAAGTTTATTACAAACTTACTAAGCTTTACACAACTTACTTCGTTTTGGTTTTTCTTATAGGTTTTTGGATTCGAGCTGTCGATTGGATTGCTTTTGGAGATCACACTATCTGTCAACACTTTTGGTAGTTATATGTTTAATTTGACCAGGTTATAAGTGGCATGTAGATAAGATTTTTGGGGTTACTATATGTGATAAGTATTTGTTATGTTTTGAGCCTTTTGGTATAATGGTTGATTATGGCATATGTTATGTTATTTGAGACTTATTTGATGAGTGAATAAGGTTGACATGTTGAGTTTGTTTTGTTTTGAATAGTTGTTGTCTCATAATTCATTATGAAATGTTGTGGCTGTATTTTTTTTGTGCATTAGGTATATCTTGACCATGTGTATATATGTGAATTTTGAACTAAGTTCTTGGCACACTTCAACCCCAAACCGTATAATCACCATCAACAGGGACCTTGAGTTCAACGCAATCCAACTTTCTAGGAGATTGCTCTATACTAACATGGCATATGAACTTTATAGGTCACCCAGCTCCACGACACCACCGTAAATTTAAACAGTCCTTAAAACTATAACCATGTCTATCTCAAACACAGATAAAAATAAATCCACAAACTTCTAATTTCCAGCCGCAAGAAAAAAAAGAAAAAAAACAATTTTTAGCAAAGTGAAAACGCGCATTGTAGGATTTTAATATAGTTTCTCAATTAAATATTTTTTAGCATATATACATAAATTAACCTTAACACTAGCCACCATTCCCAACCCCATAACCTTGAGCACCATAGCAGTACTGCTTAGCCCAACCAACTGTCAGCCACCAAACTCCAATGTCGACTAACCTTAACCATTGCTTAGAACAGGTCAACCGAACCCTGCGTAGCACCACCAAGCCACCCCCAGCCTCGTGCCTAGTTTAGCACACACTGCGTATACTCTATTCACTAAACCACTATTCCAGAATCGACAACAACAAACCCGATTCAACCACACCGACTCCTCCAACAATCGCAACCAACAGGCATCAACTTTTCAACCTAGAACACAGTCCAGCAGCCACTCTGTCGCGACAACATTTGTAAGTTATGCCTAACCCTTACATACGCCAACCTTCACCATTTCTACCCCCATCCACCACCCCAAACAGTCCCCACAACCCCCATCAACCCCAATTCACCCAAAATAGCCAATACCCACTATTTTGGTCGCCTTTCAACCACCTCGATGGCAGCTTGTGTCCTACTGATGATGATGTTTTGGCCGTAAATTAGGGGAGTTTTCTCTCAATGTCTCTCATTATTTTAATGTTTTCTTGTAGTTTGTCTTCTGGCTCTTTGGCTTGTTTGAACTTTCTATGTCTCGTATTTTCTAGTTTTTAATCAGGTGTTGTTATTTTTTTCATAATTTTATGCTTTATGTTTATGTATCTCTCACATTGAGGACAAATGCGATCTTTAAGTTTGGACAAGAGACAATTTTTGTTTGTTATCTTTCATTTATTTGCATGTTTTATGTGTTATGTAAAAAACAAAATCGGCTAGTTCTAGTTTGATGATGATAGACCATGCCTTAGTATTTTAAAATTGAAATTTAGTTTTGCATAATTTGGATTTTATGTTTTTTTTATAATTTATTGTCCTAAAAATTTAGCACTTTTTCGATTTAGCAGTTATTTTAGAACTTGATTGCATGTGCGTGTAAATTGAGTTGAAATTTGAGCCTATAAACTATCTAATATCTTTTCAAGGAAAAATTGTTGGATCATCGGTGTAACAACCCGTTTTTAGTGAAATCGAAACAGTGGTTTCGGGACCACAATCCAAGTCTGTAAGAAAAATTATTTTAATATTATTTCATGATCTGCATTATGATAGGAATATCGTATAGAAATTTTGTTAAGAAAAAATTTACCGATTTCATGTTTAATTGAGAAAAGGACGAAATTGCATAAAGTGCAAAAGTTGAATTCTAGTAGCTAAAAGGATCAGATAGCTATAGAATTCAAAATTTGATGTCCTTATATGGAAAATAGACCATTAAACAGAGTTAGTAGATAAGTATGATGATTCATCCATGAAAATTTAAGAAAAGAAAATGACTAAATTGGAAACCCTAGCTAAGAGAAGAGAACTCAAGCAAGCTTATTTAGCTTAATTGGGTAAGCATTCTTGTCTCGTTTTTAATTATTTTTATGTTTTCGAGATTGTAATAGCTTAATCTAGCTATCTCGGGGATTAATTGGTAAATTTATCAAAGTACTAGGGTTTTTCCATGGATGAATATGCATGAATTATGAAATTTATGGTAGAAAATGAAAGGTTGTTGATAGATAAACAACTTTTGTAAAGTGAATTTTGATGAAATTGTGATTTAGGGACTAAATTGTAAAAATGTAAAATTCATGGAAAAATTCTGAATTTTATCGATTACATGGGCTGCAAATGTTATATGTAAAAATTAGCTAGGCTTGGAATAAGAATTAATGTAACAGCCCGATTCTGGGCCTAGCCGGAACAGTGGTTTCGAGACCACAAATTTGACGAGGGAAAATATTATTATCATTATATTTTTATGGTCTACAATTTCACGGAAAAATTTCGTAAAAATTTCGTTCGAAAATTTCGACGTTTGGGCACTCAATTTAGTCAAAAGGACTAAATTGTAAAAAGTGCAAAAGTTGAGTTCTACATGTTAGAGGTGTCCAATTGTTATGAAATTTTAAATTGGAGGTTCTTATGTGGTAATTAGACCATTAGTTAATTGATGGACAAAAATGGGCATAAGATTAGTGAAATAGATTTTTTTAAGTAAGGGCATTTTATTCATTTGGTAATAAAAAAGAATTAAAATGGGAAAAAGATGGAAAAATGGTGTTCATCTTCATTAGTTGTTGCCAAATTTTGGAAGACACCATACCTAGGGTTTCTTCACTTTCTCAAGCTCATAGTAAGTGCATCTTAGCCCCGTTTTTAATGTTCTTCGCATATTTGAGATCCTCGTAGCTCGGTTTAGCTTATTCTACCAATAATTCATGTTAGGGTTCATATTTGGAAAAATATCCATAGGTGAAATGTGTTTATTTTTCTGTTTTATGGTAGAATATGAAGCTAGAAATGATGTTAAACAACTTTTGCTAAGCGATTTTAAGTGAAAACAGGTAAATTGACATAATCAGTAAAAAATTTAATGTTCATAAGTATGTGTTAGAGTGAGAATTTGATGTTTCCATAGAAGGAAAAAGTGTTCAGCATGTTGTAAAACATAAGAATAAGGAGTGAAATTAAATTTTCGAGCTTTGGGACAAAACTGTAAATATGCAAAAGTTTGGGGACAAAATCGTAATTTTGCAAAAAGTTGAGTCAAAGACTGTTTTAATAAATGTGAATATTAAGTAAGCTAAATTTGCTATTATAGATCAAGAAAGACGAGAAGACAATCTCAAACGGGGAAAGGAAAAGATCGTGGAGTAAATTACGAAATTACAATATTTTGCACCGAGGTAAGTATGCATATGAATTAATGTAATATTTTAACGTTATTCAATATATTGTTGAGATTTGATTGATTATAGAATAAATATTCGATATAGATCCTAAAAATATGGTTAAGTTGGGAAAGGTGGTAAAATGTTGAAAAACAAGGTTTCCGGTTGAACACTTAAAATAGGCCGGAATACATTGAATAAAAAGGGGTTGCTAAGTGCTGATTCCCTGAGGGGTTGCTAAGTGCTGATTCCCTGAATTATTGACTCTAAAGGTGGTTGCTAAGTGCTGATCCCACCGTATTTTTAATTGTGAAATGAGTTGCTAGATGTTGATTCCCCGTATCGTTGAATATAAAGGTGGTTGCTAAGTGCTGATTCCACCGAATCCTTAATTGTGAAAGGGGTTGCTATGTGTTGATTCCCCGTATCACTAAATTTATGGTGGTTGCTAAGTGCGGAATCCACCGAGTAACGGATAATATTCCGAGTGTTCAACAGGGAAATTGGAAAGGTGAATGTATATACGAAATGGACAAGATTATGTGAGAAATATTGGGTTTGATACTTAGTCGACCCATGTGTAAAATGGTATGAAATATCAAAACTACAAAAGAGTAAATTTAGAAATAAAATAGTTTTGAATAACAGAAGTTGAGAAACTTTGAAAAATCACCATAAATGGTGGAAATTTAATTAGAGGTTGAATAATGTATGAAATTTAATCTGAATGAGTCTATTTTCACATGAAAGAAACAGAGAAAGCAAAAGAGTTATATATTTTGGGATATTTGAATTTTAGTGAGACAGAGTTGAATTGATTTCAAAATCCCCTGTTCCAACTTTGGAAAATCACCAAAAAAATTACAAAAATAATTATGGCTTGAAATTTACATGCTTGAATTCATCAATGAGTCCATTTTTAATAAAAACAAACAATAACATCGTTTGAATTTTGTACAAAGAGTTAAGTAAATTTTAGTAAAGAGAGGTCAGAGCTGTCGAGCTGTGAAACAGGTGAAGGTTTAAAGAATAAACTGTACTAATTGGATAAACCAAAAATTCTGAAAGTTTTATGGTAAAAAGGTATACGAGTCTAGTTTCAAGGAAAATTTACGGAACTTAATTTGGAGCCCTGTAGCTCCAGATAAAAATAAAATAGTGACCATGATGCAGAAAAAATAGCTTGCTGGAAATTGAACAAACAATGAAATTTATGTGTGAATAAAATTATGTTTCATTGAAATCATGTTAGAAATTTGTTTATTTGTCATATGCTTACTTACTAAGCTATATGCTTATCCCTTTTACTTTTCTTTGTTTTATAGTGATATCAGTACAGCTCGGAAATTGGACAGAGTCGGAATATCATCCACACTATCTACATCTTTTAGTATTTTATAACCATTACTTTTGAATTATGGCATTTATAGATGACTTAATGTAAAGTGATATAATATATATATCTATTAATTATTATATGGTTTAAAATGTTAGTGGAGATTAATTGAAAGGTTGTTTTTCTTTAAATTACTAACAAGGTTACCTAGAATGCTGTAAATGATTTAACTGTGTTTATATATATATAAATGTATTGGTTGAATTATTGGAATTGGTTTGGTTTAAATTTTGAAATTTGCAGGGGGTTTTATGTAAAAATAAGCAGAAATGCTGCCGAAATTTAAAAAAAATTGTAATAAAGTATCTCAATTGGAACAATTACGAGGATTTGAGTTCTAGTAATACCTCACACTCTGTTCCGGCAAGGAACACGGGTAAGGGGTGTTACAATTAAATTGCATGAATTTCATTTTCTGAGCCTAGGGACAAAATCATAAATAAATGAAAGTATAGGGGCAAAATGGTAATTTTGCCTAAGATGTGAATTGAATTGAATTGAATATGAATTGTATTAAGTTGAGTTAAATTTACTCTTATAGATCTGGATAGACCAAATACTGAATTGGATCGAGGAAAAGACAAAGTAACGGATTAGTAGATTTTGTATACACGAACATTGTCAAGTTAAGTTCATGTAACTAAATTATGTATATTTATATCCCAATTATGGTTCTTATGAGCTTCCCGTTATACAGTCCGGATGAGCTTCCTGTTACATGGCTTATATGAGCTTCTCGATATATGACTCAAGAGAGGGCTTCCCGATTATGTGCTTTAATGAGCACTCCTGAATATGAATTGACAGATTACAAATTTGTACACTTCGTGTGTACTACCCGTGTATCCATTGATATTTTAAATGATTCAACGAGTAAATTTTCAATATGAGATGATATGAATTCAAGATGAATTACTATGAGAAATACTTGAAATACAAAAATATAATATGTACATGCTCATGGATACTTGAAGTGATAAATACATGTATGTGGAAATTAAATATTGATGAGCTCATTCATGTTTCTTGGTATTTATGTGAATTATATGACTAACATACTTAATGAGGATATGTGTTAGGCAATTGGCCAAATTGGTTTGAATATGTTTACTTACTTACCTTAAATGTAAATGAATGGTAAGTTTATTTCCTGTTATACGAACTTGCTAAGCATTAAATGCTTACTCTATTTTATTTCCTCTGTTTTATAGTATTTCGGAAGCTCGTTGGGTTGGAAGCTTGGCGGAGATATCATCACACTATCCATCAGCTCATCTCGGTATAAATAGTAAAGTAATTTTGGTCATAATGGCATGTATATGTTTAAATAGCCAATGTTGGCATATAAATGTTTTGTTATAACTAGTCATTAGAATGGCTTATGATGAATGTGTTTTGGAAGTATACATATGAGATAATGTCATGTTTGATATGAGTGTTTAGTGTGGTTGAATGATAGTAAACTTTATAAGTATGTCTATATGTATTTTTGGTTAAATAGGTAAGTTTGGATATAAGGATTTATGATGTGATATGTCATGCATAAGACTTGATTTTGGCTTGGTTTAAATGTCTTGGATTGGCTTGTGAATGTGTTAAAATATTTATGTAGGTGGAAGATAAATTAGTGAGAAATAAGGCTTGGAAATGGTCTTATTTTGTCCACACGGGCAGAGATACGAGCGTGTGTCTCAGCCGTGTGTGACACACGGCCTAGTACATGGGCGTGTGTTTTGTCCGTGTGTCCCTTGCATCTTTAAAATTCAAAATAGAATGCTTAGGATTTTTCACACGGCTTGGCACACGGGCGTGTGGCTTGGCTGTGTGACCCCTGAAACTATACACGGCTTAGCACACGGGCGTGTGACTTGGCCGTGTAACCCAAGTCAGAGAGTTACACGGGTATGGATACAGGCTGGGACACGACCGTGTACCTTATTTCGAATGCCCATACAGCCTGAGACACGAGCCTGTCTCTTGATCATGTGAGCCATACGGCCTGACCATACGAGCGTGTGTCCCTTGCACTAAGGAAAAATTTTGAAATTTAGCGAAAAATTCTCTAAGTACCTGATTTAGTCTCGACTTGTTTCTAATGTATGTTTTGAGCCTCAATGGCTCATATAAGGGACTTTATGAATAATATCTGACATGAATGTTAAATAATATGAAATGTTTGTATTTGATCTGTTTATTCTAGTAATGCTCTGTAACCCTGTTTCGGCGACAAATACGGGTTAGGGGTGTTACAGTCAGTACGCCCTATGGTGCAACAAAAAAATTATTCCAATGATCGCAATTGAGGATCCATGTACGAGGAATGAAGTTAAGTTTTGGAAAAAGGTCGAAGATATACCTTAAATGATCTAAAAGCAGCATTTAAATGATGTTGATTCCTCAACTTGTATCACAAACTCAACCGCAACGCAAAATTTTAGAGAGAATAAACTTTTTGGATTTTTGTACTAATCTGAAAACACACAATTGGTAGTTATGTCTTTTTCGGACAAGTAAAAATGGGGTTATTATTATATCCTTTTTGTTTTTATTTATAACATTTGAATGCATGGATTTTATTTTATAACATTTGAATGCAAGGATTAAGGATTGATATCCTTTCCTTTTATTCAAAAAGGAAAAGGTATTTTGAATTTACATTCAATTTAATTTTATGTAAAACTTATTTCATATTATTTAAATTGGATTGTCTATGTGTGCGCATCAAGCATGTGCCACGGGGCTAAAACTTTAATCTCGCAATCTGTATGGCCTTAGGCAATTTTTTCGCTTCAAATGACCTAAGTCAACTTAACTCTCGGAAAGTGAAAATTCTTAATAGAAATTTTCTAAGGCACTGAAAATAAGTGAAAGTAACTCAAAGATAAGAAAGCTCGAAAAAACAAAATAGTCACAAAAAAGTTAAAACACCCTAAGTGTTTGAGTAAATGTTCTCAATTGGTATTCTCTTACTAATGAATGGATACAATGAGAGGGTTACAAATAAGGGGAGGCCTTCTATTTATAGTCTCTTTAAGTTTATCATTATGAAACTCTTGCAGTTCCCTTTTCAATGCCTACATATGCTCTTCTAATGAGATACCGAGGTCACAAAGATCTCGGTTTTGATGGTCCACTAGAGGAGGGGGCTGAGGGGCTAGTTCAATAGATCGTATGGCTACTGGAGGTTTTGTTGTCTATTAAAGAAAAACTGAGATGTCTCTTCCTCTTGGACTGAACGATCAAATCTCGCAGGATCCCTACCAACTCATTTCTAGCATTCTTATGGTCTAACAAATGCTAATATTCCTACTATTCTTGATACAACCCTTGCTATTTTAAAAGTTGGGTTTCAAGGAGCCTTATTTTTTTTTTTTGAATCTCAATAAATTTTTGGGAGCTTAACTAAGGGTTCTGAGAAGTCTGGTCATCGATGGGGCATTAGCATTGCCTTGGTAGGGTTGAGAATACCACCATTGTGGTGGTGGTAGGTATTGGTAGTACAGTGGATAGGCATATGCGACATGGGGAGTGGTAGATGATGTCTCTAGTGGAGGTGGGTAAGAGTATTGGGTTTTCTATTGTTGTTAGTCTAAGTTAATGGGTGGTTGAGCGGTTTAAAGCAGTTGCTAGATTGTGTTTGGGTTGAAGGGAGTTCTTGGTTTTGGTTGGTTGCAATTTCAGGGATTATAGTAGAAGAATGAGTCATGATGGTTCGGTCCACGCTCAACGCACCAATTATTGATACGAGTTATCAACAGGGAAGAGAAGACGATGGAGGGGAGTGTCAGTTCACCTGTGACAAGAGGAGAATGAAAAGATTGTTTAGGGTTGTTGAGTAAAAAGAGCTAATCCCTAGTCCCTTTGTGCACTTAAGGTTATATAAGGGGTCACCCCTTGTCTTGCAGTGCCACGTAACCGATAGTACTATGTCTTGCATGGTTGTGCAAGCTTGCCAAGTGGTAAGATCGTTGCAGGTCAATTATTGTCATAAAGTGTACTATATAGTTCTACTCTAACATTCCTGTCCTTAGGGTTGTATGAGGAAGTTATGCCTTGGTGGTCCCAACTAGGGTTGCGCAGTGAGTCGTCTTTAAGCTAGCTTAAACAGGATTCATGGAGAGTTGCTTGCGGACAGTCCCGCAGGAAGGGTTGCTTACAGACTTTCCTCGCAAAGGGTTGTATAGAGGCTGCTCTTAGAGGAGGTCATTTTTAGACTATCCAATAGCTTGCTATGTATCCTGCTATGGTGGGAGTATAACAGTTATCAAACATAATTAAAAAATTAAATGTTGAAAATTTTCTTTTCATTCAAAACGAAAATTCAATGAATTATTAAATACATTGTAGTATTCAAGATTTATTTTTTTATTAAATTAAAAAAGAATTTAATTTTTTTATATATAATTATTATTTATGAGATAATTATTAAAATTAAAATTCCATATTTAATTGCTTAAATTTGTTAAATCTTCTTTTTAAAAATGGAAGTTAAGTATGGGTCGGTCCGACCCCACTTGCAGAGCCAGCTGAAAAAGTAGAATAATATAATGAAAAGAAAGAAGACTCCCGTCCCTTCTCAACATCTTTTTATTCTGTTTTTTTAAAAAAATTAAATAAATGGAAATAAATCTCTGCATTCATTTTAAAGTTTAAAAAATAGTACAATTACAATAAAATCTATTAACAATCATAAAAAACATTTCAAAAATTAAACCTTACAAAAACACAAATTAATTTATACCAAAACTCTAACATCTAAAATATATTTTGAAGGATAAAGTTTTGCTTTCTTTTATTTTAAACATGTTTAGTTAGGAGAGTATAACTACATCTTAATTTTTTATGTTATGTTTGATAGTATAAATTGTAATTACACAGTTACCTAATTTATATTTTAAAAAAATATTAATTACTAAAAAAATAATTTTTAAATAAGTAAAAAAATTAAAATCAAATCATCATACATATTATGTTAGTATAATACGATTATTAATAAAAATAACAAGAAAAATAAACATCATATGTAATTTTATCTAATTGTTCCTGTGCATACTTGTTGGGTTATTCCCTCTTTAATATTTAACATATGCTTTTTATCATCTGAATTTCCATTATTAAGATAATCAAAATCTCTTTCTTTCATGTAGTCTTCGAATTACGAATCATCTCAATTCAACCTATGATTGAAGTTATAAAATACGCAACATGCTACTACAATCTAATCTTGTTTTTTATGCTATACCAAGGTAATATTGTTAATATGAGAACTATTTTCTTAGAACAACAAATATCTTGTCAACCACATTCGAAGTCTTGAATGCCTTAAATTAAAGAGTTCGTGAGTTATCTATGGTGTTTGCGTCTAATATCATTCTTTCAAATAGTATCATACTCCATGATATAACGCAAGAAAACATTTTCTATTTGCATAATTAGCATCAACCTTAAAATATTTGAGCTTGCAGTCCAAATAATCTCTAGCTTTAGTTATGATAATAGTTTAGGTAAGTTTTTGAAAAGCTAAATTATTATTAATACGCAGTATTAGGATTTTTAAAACATAACGGAATACTAGAAAATTTATTTAACTGTTTGAATTCCTTGAATTTATAAGGTATTTTTTTTTAATTTAAGAAATTTTATTTTTATATAATAATTTTAATTTTTTCATTCATTTAAAGATAAACAATTCTATAACATAAAAATAATCAAATTATTATTTTTAATTTATTAACCAGGAGTCATGTTAATTGAATAAGTCTTAAGAAAAAAATTAAATCGAATGTATCGAGAGATTTCTCTATTTTAGGGTCCTGATTAAATTAGTTCCTTTATTATTAAATAGATTAATTTAGTCCTTATACTATTAAAAAATTAAATAAGATAAAATTATAATATAGTTAATATTTATTGTTTTAAATTTTTTTTACTATTTAACAAAATTAATATTTTTAAAGTTTTTATGATTATGTAAATAAAATATTTTATTTGAAATTGAATTTTAATTTAAAAAAATTAAATTTTTAGGATTTTTTTTCTACAATTAATGTTAACTTTATTACTATATTATGGTCAATTTATTAATTGTTAAGAAAAAAATTGAATTGTGAAAAGTTTAATTAATAATTAGTTTCTAATGTTACAAGTTCCATGTAATTTTACACGCTTAATTTTTAATTAGTCTTTAAATAAGGTATTTTTAATTATTGTGATCTACCATTGGTAATGATAATTTTTTTTATTTTAAATAATATATAAATTTGGAATTATATAAGAAAGTAAGATCTAATGTTAATTTAAAAAAGTAAAAAAGGTAAAACAATATGAAACAATTATAATATTTAAAAAATTAACTTAAAACGCATAAATTACATACCATACATGTGACATTAAAAATTAATGCTTTTCTCCTAAAATATTGGGTGTTGTTATGTAGTTTTGGTGGAACTATGGGGTGCTCTTGAGAGGCTCCAATTAGCATGGGGTCTAAGCATAAAGAGGATGATACTCGAGATGGAGAGTACTGAAGATATCAAAGTGATCCAGACAAATGAAAATGAACAACTTTTTTCAACTATGGGGCGTGTTATTAAAGACCTTATCAAACATTTATAAATGATCTGTGTTAGACATGTGCTGAAAAAAAAGGAATAAGATTGCAGATGGATTGACAAAAATGGTATTCTTCACAATTTTGGGAGACATATTTACATAGGGAGTGCGGGGAGGGAATTCACCTTGTTTTATTACTTCTTTTGTAAAACGTTGACTGAATATGGAAGAATGATCCAACAATCAAAAGAAGAGGTAAATTACTGACAGAGTCGTTAAGTAAAGTGAGGATTGTGTGTCAGAGTGAGTGTGTGCAGTGCAATGCATCTCTATCACTCCATTGTTACAGTGGGACCCATTTATTGCCAATAAAATTTTAATAATTTATATTTCATTTATTGATCCCATAAATAAATAGAAAACCCTGCCGTCCGCCCTGGACTGACTTTGTCTTCTCTTCTGTACCCAAAACATTACGTCGTTTTTCAGACTCTCAAAACACTTTGAGGTTTGAGCTAGCTTGTAAGAATCTCTCTCTTTCAACTTTCAACAATTGGGGAAGATTGGTTATTCAATTATTGGATTCAATTCTGGTAATTTTCTTTCTAGGGAGAAATTATGGGTTGTTCGCAGTCGAGGATCGAGAACGAAGAAGCCGTTGCCCGATGCAAAGAGCGGAAACAATTCATGAAAGAAGCGGTTGCCGCCCGCAACGCCTTTGCCGCCGCCCACTCTGCTTATGCTATGTCCTTAAAGAACACTGGCGCCGCCTTAAGCGATTACGCCCTCGGGGAGGTCCAGAACCCAAATCTCCCTTCTCCCCCTGGCCCCTCCTTCGTCGGTCCTCCCCCTCCTCTGCCGCCGCAACCACCTGTCTTACCTCCGCCTCCTCCTCCCGTCAGTCTTTCCGGCGATCCGGTCGTTCCGATCCAACGCTCCGCTAGTATGCCCATACAGATGCCCTTGAAAGGAAAGCAAAGGGAGACGTCGACCACCACCATCATGGAAGATGACGAGGAGGACGATGACCTGGACGCCGGTGGTTCGTTGGTTAAGCGAAAATCCCGGAATTATAGGGGAAGTGGTAGTGGCGGTAGGAGTAGGAGAGAGGAGGAGGAGGAAGAGGACGAAGAGGAGGAAATAGTGACGTCTACCACCGTTCAGGCGCGTGCAATGCAATCACAGCCGCCCCAGGATTCGACT
This sequence comes from Gossypium hirsutum, assembly GCF_007990345.1. Classification (NCBI taxonomy): domain Eukaryota; kingdom Viridiplantae; phylum Streptophyta; class Magnoliopsida; order Malvales; family Malvaceae; genus Gossypium; species Gossypium hirsutum. The sequence goes on along the minus strand of NC_053439.1, from coordinate 14,728,681 downwards.
TACTATTACTTCTTTCCAGCGGAAGGTAGTGTACCTGGACCAAGTTTAGGGGTGGTGGAAGAAATGAGGGTGGATAACGGAGAGGTTGAAAGGAAGGTATTTGAGGAAATGCCGGCAAGAATTGAGGAAGAGGTGGTGGAGGAGGAGAAGCTGAGGGAGGAGGAGGTGGTTGTGGACAAGGGACTAAAGACGCCAGTGGAGGTGGAGAAGCCGGTGCCACCGATATCTGGGGTAGGGAAAGGGAGTAAGAAGGGTGGGAAAATGGGGGTTGGTAGTACAGTAGAGAAGAGGTTGGGTAAGGGGAGTTTTAATTTGTTGCAGGTGTTTACTGAGCTTGATGATCATTTCTTGAAGGCCTCAAAGAGTGCCCATGAGGTTTCCAAGTTATTGGAAGCTACTAGGTTGCATTATCACTCTAATTTTGCTGATAATCGAGGTAAGGGGTTTTTCAATTTTGTATCATGAAACTGACCATCAGTGCAATTCTTAAGATTTTGATTTTGATTTCTGTTATCTCCTTTACATTTAGATTTCTGTTATCTCCTTTACATTGATAAATAGAATTTTAGACAAGTTCTGTTATTGCTCGGTTGCATGATGTTTGGTATCGGCATTTCAACTTTAGAATTCTAAGATTGGGTTTCAAATGTTAACGCCTCTTGCTGAAATTGCCAAGAACTTTGTTACTCAGACTGATGGTGTGAGTGTCAGATATGGTTATGTGTCAGGTATAGGTATGTTCAATCATTTTGAAAGTTTTTCATGCATTTGAAAGGTGTTTTGAGGGTCATACCCCCGTATCCATATCAAAAACTGTATCGAACACCAGTCTTCAAGAAAAATAAAGAGTTGGAGCAACATAAGCTAAGAAGATTGGTTGACTGTCTCTATAAGTAAATATGGGTTTTCATTCCTTTCATCCTTTGTCACATTGAGTTATTAGAATGAGTAATTTTGAGGATTTGGATTTTGACTGTTGAGGAATCTTGCACGAAGGATAGAACTAGAGAGTACTGCATATCAATAGTTTAAACATTGTTAAATAAGTTCCGGTCTACTTTGGCTTAGAAGTTTTTGCTTTCAGTTTGTAGAGAGCTCTTCTTTTCATGAATGACTAGTATTTTATCCAGTTCTGTTTTAGAGTCTAACCATGTCAGTTTGTACAAATATAAATAAACACATAAATTACTATTAACTAGAGATCAGCTATGCAAAATCATAAGGTGAAGTCTAACAATTTGGCCAATAAATTTGTTGTTTTTCACCTTTCTTGTGGAATTGAATATGTGATTATTTTGTTCACATAATGTAGCTTAAATGGATTGTATATTATCTTGGTTAATACTTTGCAGGACACCTTGATCACTCGCAGAGAGTAATGCGTGTTATTACTTGGAACCGTTCATTTAAAGGACTTAAATTAGACAATGCTGATAACGCAAACGATGACTTTGATTCAGAGGATAATGAGACTCATGCCACTGTGTTGGATAAAATGCTTGCATGGGAAAAAAAGCTTTATGATGAAGTGAAGGTATATAATTATTATTATCATATGTCATTTGTCCTCTTATTCATTATCTACTGAATGACCACTATACTGTTGCATAACTTTGATAGTATAAAATGTCTTGGTTTGAAATGCTTGATGATATGATATCTTCTTGATAAATTAAACCAGCATAATATGGTTTTCTTTGGCCGATCGACCAGTATAGGACATTCAATTATTTTATAATGCTACTATTCCTTATTGCATGATTGACACTCGATCAAAGGGCTGCCTGTACATATAGTTACCTTGTCTTGAATAGTTATTGACCACAAGGCTAGAACTGTTATAATTGGGGGTAAATGCACCACTGGTACTTGCCTTTAGGCCAATAATTTTGATTTTGACAACATAGTTCAGATTGTTACTGCTTTGCCACGAATCTTTTTCTTTGGATCATAAGTGAACACATTCACGCTTGGATAGACAGAGACCATTAGTAAGCTATATCTACGTGAAGCAACAAATTTTCAAGTAATTTTAGGTATGGTGTAATTCACATAGAAGTAATTTGCTCATTTTTTGTCAAATCATTCATCGTGTTATGTTCAAGTAATTGTTCCAAATGCCAATCCTCTTGTAGTATATAACTAGTGGGATGTAAGTGTGTTGTTCCCTTTCTCAGCACACCAAAAACAAAATGCATATTCTTAGATCAGTAACTTAGTTACTAATTCAAGGTTCAGTTTGGCTAGTATATCCTTGCACCTAAAGGAAATCTCATCTTCAGTGGTCACTTAAGTCCTAACTAGAGAAGCCCCGCATTAAAAATGGCTACAAGGAGGAGCACATATGAAGGATGAGGCCTCAAATTATATTTTGTTTTCCTAGAAATAACCTGCAGCAGCCTTGTTGTAGGAAAAGGAAAATGTCATTCTGGTGCTTACTTATGTTCAAGATACTGCTACTATCTATTTAATTTCCAATTTTCTTTAATGCTAATGTCTGTTTTGCTTCCATGAACATACATATCTTTTTGTAATTCACAGCAGTACATCTGCACTTTTCTAAATGACAGTATTTACGTGCTTTTGTTTGAATTAAGCATTTCCTTGATCTTCTTTGGGTTTGAATTTTTATGGATAGGCTGGTGAGCTTATGAAGTTTGAGTACCAAAGGAAGGTTGCCACTCTAAACAAACTAAAGAAACGAGGTACCAACTCTGAGGCACTCGAAAAGGCAAAAGCAGCAGTAAGTCATCTGCACACCAGATATATTGTCGACATGCAATCCATGGATTCTACAGTTTCAGAGATAAATCGATTACGAGATCAGCAGCTCTATCCAAAACTCGTTGAGCTTGTCGAGAAGTAAGTTGCAGTTCATCTTTTTAACTCTATACTAGACTTTCTCAGAAAAAGGCCTATGACTTGATCCAAGAGAGGATTTGAATGGCAGGGCAGTTCCCCTTTTTCTGTAAAAACAGAGTATTAACAATCACTCTTAGATACTTGTAACCTTACACAGTTTTTGTCTTCTGCCTTTGTGTTTTCTCCAACGAGGCTTAATTATTGTCATCAATTTACTGTATTTGCATAGGGTGTATCTAAGATGCTTTAACATTTGATGAAATCATTGAATTTTCTTTTCTTGTTTCAAGTTTGGATGATATGGGTTGCAATGTGTCAATTCGCAGGATGGTGATAATGTGGGAAACCATGAGAGAAGAACACGACAGCCAATGTAGGATAGTGGCTATACTGAGGGATCATCTGGACCTCTCTCAATCGGCACAGGAAACAAGCGAGCATCACCATGAGCGTACGATCCAGCTGTTAGCAATTGTGCAGGATTGGCACATGCAGTTTTGTAAGCTTATAGACCACCAGAAAGAGTACATAAAAGCCCTGAACAATTGGTTAAGGCTAAATCTCATTCCCATCGAAAGCAGCCTGAAGGAGAAAGTTTCTTCACCTCCAAGGGTCGAAAGTCCACCTATTCAGAGGCTTATCTTTGCTTGGCAGGACAAACTTGACAAACTTCCAGATGAGATTGCGAGAAGTGCTATTAATAACTTTGCTCATGTGATTGACGCTATCATGCAGCATCAACTAGATGAAATGAAGCTGAAGGAAAAATGCGAGGGATCTCAGAAGGAGCTCAAAAAGAAGCAACAGCAGTTTGAGGATTGGTACAATAAATATATGCAGCGAAGAACACCGGAGGAGTTGGATCCAACGAGGACAGACGACAACTCTAACAATGATGCTGTTACTGAAAGGCAACTTATGGTGGAAGCAGTGAAAAAGAGGTTGGGAGAAGAGGAAGAGGCGTACAGGATTTTACGTATTCAGGTGAGGGAGAAGTCTTTAGTGAGCCTTAAAACTCGGTTGCCAGAGCTCTTCAGAGCAATGTCAACTATTGCCGTTGCTTGTTCAAAAATGTATGGGGAGTTAAGGGCCATATCACGTTCAAGGAATCCAAATCATAGCTCATAAAACTTAATAGTATGTTTAAGCAATTTTCTATGTATAATGTGTTCGATGTGCTTTATATGGATACACTCGGACCAACAGAAAGGTATAGAATGAACTCTAAAATGGTATGTTACCGGGATTCTTCATTTTTTTTTTAAGTACTCTATATGCGGCATATATTCAGAAATGAGTGTGAATATATGATACTCCATATATGTATAATTGAAGTTTTTACTCCATGTACCAAAGCTCCTTGGTTTGATGTTTTTGAGGATGGAGGTCCCAATCTTTTCTAGGTGGAAACAATATGTGTGGTGCTGTTTGAACCAGGGTGTTGCCCTAATGATGGTTGTCCCCTACCTTTATATGATTATGTTCTTGTTTTACTCCCCCGTGAATTTGTCAAAATGTACAGATTAATCACCTCTTTACTTTCCCTAAAACTAATAAGACTAACTAGCTGGTTATATTATTCCGGTTTTTGTATTTTATACCTTTGTTTACATACTAGATTAGGATACTCATAAGTATCACCCAAATCCAAATTACATACAATAATTAATTACAATAATTAATTACCATTGATTGGAAAGAAAGAAAGAGTTTTATTTATTTATTTTTTATGTTATTCAAACTCTAGTGTGAGCATCAAATGCAGGTATGTATAGGACGGGCCGGTCAAAAATTTTACCTAAGATTCGGTCTGTTTAGAAAATAGATTTTTTTTTTCAAGTTCATTTTTTGGGCTTATATTTTAATCCAAACTCTCTCACTTTCTGAACGGGTCTTTGGGCTTGACTATATGATCTGGTATATGGTCAAGTCTATCAAACACGGATATGTTTTATTTTTTATAAAAATTTTCCATATATCTTGAAGATATTTGAAGGTTATAATCATAACTATGCCCGGAAATGTATTGAAATAAATTAAAAGAGTTAGAACAGAGGTCCTTTTGCCCGCTCTGAAGTAAAGCAATTCAAAGGTGTGTGTTAGTATAGTCCTTGTTGACCATTTATAGAACTAGTAATAAAACTTCATAAGCATCGATACCAACTATGAAGCAGTATTTCCTTGGTTCCGGTATTTAGTCATTTACAACAATTTTGATAGCTTGTAAGCATATTATTCATAATTATTGAAGTAATTTACACAATCAGCTATCCGCAAATGACAAACAGAGAGAGTGCACAAGTGTTGAAAGGGATATGGGTGCGGAGATGGTATCAGTTTCAACCTATGCAACAAAATAGCTTTCCTCTTCTTTCCTGTGTTTCCTCATGGTTTAGAGTTACCCCTGATGGGTTGGGAGGGGAAGCTGTTGCCAACTTCTTAGCTGCACATAGGAAAGGAGCAAATGATGAAAATGTGCCAAAGGTGTATGGAATGAGCATCAATAATGTGTTACCTATTTCATAGAAGAGCTCATTCACATTCTCTGCAGTTTTTGCTGATGTTTCCATGAAAAGCATACCATTTTCTTGAGCAAATTCTTCTCCTTCCTGCCAATGAATGAGATTTGTGTGTGCCCTTAGTAACTTGAGATAGTATAATTATGCTACACAGGGAAGCGTTTTGGAAAAACCTCAACTTGAACCTCTCTTTTTGAGTCCAAGTCTGATTTGTTTCCCACCAGAGCCATCACTAACTTTGGATTTCCTTACACATGGCATATAAGATCATATATAAAATAATAATTAGCTGTTGATTTATAGCTAACCAATCATTCTTTACCAAGAAAAATTTGCAGGCGAAAGTTAAAGCATAGGAGTAAACATAGAGTTGGGTAGGCCAGCATACCTCCCAATATCAGACATGATATACACAAATAAACGAGGCATGACACGAGCCAGTCAGGCACAGTGTCTAGAAAACATAACTTAGTATGAACTGAAAAGTGTCATATAACAGCATCTTCCTCACCTTGTTTTTGCAGTTCCTGAACCCATTTCTTTGCTCGTGCAAAGGTGTCCTGTCAAAAGAAGAAAAAAAATAACATAAGAGATGCCATTGAAATAACACATTCTCTGTCTGTGTTGTTAATAGGTTAACATTAGCAATGCATTTAAATGGATGAAAGTGAGATGGATTACCATGGTTGAGATATCATAAACAACAATGGCAGCAGCAGCACCTCGATAATACATGGGAGCTAAACTATGGTATCTTTCTTGTCCCGCTGTATCCCAAATGTCAAACTTTACAGTGGCTTCACTTACTGATAATATCTGAGTGAAAAAGGCTGCTCCTATCGTTGCTTCCTATAATGTACAATACTACTCCAAATTTCATCAACTCCTCAATCAGAAGACCAAATATATATATATAGAGAGAATAAAACAAGGAGGGACCTGGTGATGGAAAAACTGGCCTTTCACAAATCTTAGTACCAAGCTGGTTTTGCCTGTTCCCATGTCTCCTACAAGCACCTGCAATTATTCTCAATTTATGGACTATTTCCTTTTTAATCCTTGTTGTTGCACTCAATGGAATAAATCTATTTATGTATTTATAAGTTCCTTATAACATTTCTCAAATCATGTTAGGATATATGTTGAACAAGTAGAGTCAAAGCATGATAAGTTTGGACTATTAAAAGCAAAGAAATTAAAAGGGAAAACACTAGAGTTTAGGTTGATTGGGAGATCAAAAACCAAGTTGATCCCCAATTTCAAACAATAAAGAAAAAGGGTAAGACATACCTACCAGCTTGGCTTGTATGATCCTGGTACCAGGTCTTGCCATTGTCCAGTGTAGATCTAATTGTACGACTGACTGAAAATTACAAAGGCAAAAGAAAGTTTTAGATAGACAAAGAATTGGTACAATCTCATAAAAGGCAAAAACAGGAACGTTGTTTAGGATTGAATGAGAATGGTAGGTTTGAAACTTGGATTTCCTCGTACTATATTATTTACCTACTTTGACCGGTTGTTTACAACTTTGATTCTAAACAATGAATTGTGCTTGTTTTGTGATAAATAAATAAATATAATATCGATGTCACATCGATTAAAAAATTTACATGCATATTAAGTGTAAATATCTTAATTTTCATCTCCATTTGCTGTTATCGATAAAGCTTTATTGTTCACTAATGGCTAGTTTAGCATATTGCTGTTGAAAAGCGCTTTTAAAAAATGCTTATTAGAAGTGATTTTGAAAATTTTGGTTTAAAATTTAAGTGTTTAGCATGGCTGTGAGCAAGTGCTTTTAAAAAGATAAAATGTCTATTTTAGACATAATAATGTTAAGGAATAAAAGATGTATTTGAATATGATAACTTGTGAACCATACTCATCACTTGTGAACAAATTCTATATCCAAAAACCAAACATAAACAACTATTGATAAAATTAGATTACACATAAATAAGTATAATATAAATAAATAGTCAAACAAAGATTACTATTGGAGTTTGAATCGATTTAAACAATAATGAACCGATTCAAACAATAAACAATCGATTCAAAGAAGCAAAAAATTGATTTAAAACAACAAACAATTGATTCATATAAACATCAATGCTTTTAGTGACACAGTAGATATCTAGACACCTTAGAAGACTAGAAAATTTTGAACACTCCTTCATTTCCGTTTTAAGCCACCAAGCTCTAATCTTGAGTTTAATTGATAAAAATATAGTTCGCTTATCCTTATTGAGTGATAATTTCAGTGAGAAAAAAGTATAGCAGATTAGCTTCTGGAACTTCCTCCAATAAGCTATCAAGCACTTTGATTGCTTGTGGAATACCATATGGATCTATAACAGGAGGCAAACTACATGTGGCTTGACTCATATTATCAACTTCATTGCATAATTTTTTAATTTGATTGGACAATCTTGTAGTCCCTCCAATTTACTTTGAAGATTTCTTCCTTCCAATTTTAAAATGTGAAGTTCTTGCCTCAGGTGTTTTTCTTTTTTGATTGTTTCCATCAATGCGAACATCATTTGAATTGTGAACATCATTTATTGCATTTTCTTCCCTATTCTCTTCAAGTATGTCACTGTCAACATCCTTAAAAAATTCACTAGGGAGTGTACTCGAAGAAGGTGTCCATGCTTTATCACCGGTGGCAACTATCCACATGAACATCTGGTCCAAATTCCCTTCGAATTTAAGATCATTGCTACCAAAAAGTTTTGAGATAACTTAAAAGGTCCATTTTAGACATGATGTTATAACTTAATATGAAATAATTTAAATGATATTCAAAATCATTAATATTATAATATATGAAATATCAATTTTAAATACTTTTAAACAATCAATATAAATTGTTTATAATAATTTGAATGTATAAATCATATTTATAATTAGACATAATGTCAAATTTAACCCTTAATATTTACATCTTTTGTCAATTTGGCCTTTATTCTTCTTTTTAGCTAAATTTGACCCTCAACCATTTTAAAATGAGCTGAATTTGGCCATCAACCTTCTAAAAAAAAGTCAAATTGTTGTTGTTTTTAATGAAAATACTTACTAAAAGATCGAATTTTTAGACATGGTAACTCGCATGGCAATCCACATGTACTCCATGTTTTTTTTTTAGTTTTTATGAATATTATATATATTTTTGGATTTTTTAAATATTTTTATAAAATTTAAATTATTTGTTTATGTGATATATAAGACAAATAGTGCTAGTCAACATGAAGTATAAGTGAGTTGCCACACGGATTGTCATGCCAAAATCGTTAAAAAATTAATGTTTTACTCAATATTTTCGTTAAAAAAATGCAATTTGACTATTTTTGAAAGGTTAATGGTCAAAATTAGGTAAAAAAAAGAATAAAAGCCAAATTAACAAAAGATGTAAACATTGAGTGCTAAATTTGGTATTATGCCTTATAATTGGCAGATGGTATAAAAGAGGGACAAAATTATAATTTGACACTCAAATTGAATTTCAAAAAAACCAAAAGCTAGAATTTCCAACCTTTTAGTTTTGCTCGAAAAACTAGTTTGATTTTTTTTTTGAAAAACCAATTGGAAGAATCAATTTAAAACAATAAACAATCGATTCAAAGAAGCAACAATGCTTTTAATCACATAGTAGATATCTCAAAACCCTAGAAGACTAGAAAATCTTGGACTCTCCTTCATTTTTGTCTTAAGCGATCAAACTTTAATTTTAGGATTAATTTATAAGAACATAGTTTGCTTGTCCTTATTGAGTAATAATTTCAGTGAGAAAAAGTATAGCGGACTAGCTTCTGGAACTTCCTTTGACAAGTTATTAAACACTTTGATGCTTGTGGAATACCATATGAATCCATAACAGGAGTCAAACTATATGTGGCTTGACTTATATTGTCAACTGCATTGCATAATTTTCAATTTGACTTGACAATTTTATATCCCCTTCGATTTTCTTTGAGAATTTCTTCCTTCCAGTATTAAAATGTGAAGTTCCTGCCTCAGGTGTTTTTTTTATTGTTTCCATCAATGTGAACATCATTTATCACATTTTCTTCCTCATTCTCTTCAAGTATGTCATTGTCAATATCCTCAAAAAATTCACTAGGGAGTGTACCCGAAGAAGGTGCCCTTACTTTATCACCGGTGAAAACTAGCCCGATGAACATCTAGTCTAACTTACCTTTGAATTCAGGATCAATGCCTGAAATTCTAAATTTTTGAGCTTCAGGCACGACCTACATATAAATTGTAGTTTAATAAGAAATTATCAATAACCTCATAAATAAGAAAAAACAAAAATGATAAGAATTACAAATGTACCTTTAGCTTATTCTCTCACTAATCATTTGATACATCAATGGTTCTTTTTATAGTATTCCACCGTAGACCAGTATCTTCACGTTTAAGCTTTTTCCAAGCCTTCCATTCTTTTTTTAAGGCATCCCACCTATTTTTAAATTGTCTTTGTGAATAAGCCTTGTTTGTTTCATTCTTGAAGTTGGTCATTATTTTCAGTCATCCTTCTTTTGTGAAATGAGTACCAGGTCTATTGCCTTTCAATATCCCTTCAATACAAATATCACAACATATTTCTGTCAATCTTTTATTCCATATTGCTTTGGCCTTTTCACCATTAACTTCAACAACTGAAGTACTTTTCATCATATATAGTTGAAAATCAATATTACAAAAAAATTCTTAAAATATAAATAAATAATCTTTAAATGTAGTTTGTATATATCAATTATCCTCTGCATGCGACAATACTATTTATGTTTGTTCATGAATTTCAAAAAAAAATTTTAAAAAGTATTTTACAAGTTAAATATCATGTATATAGACATATTCGTTTTAGCCAGTGAAGCAAACAAGCAAATCATAAAACTTTGTTTTAGCCTGTTTTTAGATGGAGACCAAAGCCATTTACCTCTCATGGAGAAAGTAGAAAAGGAAATAGAAAATAAAAAAAAGTATACATTGAAGGAACAAAGATCAAAAGATGTATCTTTGAAAAAGAAGGGCAAGTCCTACTGCTACTTCACAAATCAAATTCTATTCAAAGATAATGAAAGAAGGGAAAGTAGGAACTACTGCAAAAGTTGAAAGAACTAGAGAAAAGTAATTTTGGTTGGTGTGTAGTAATAATATTTTACGTAGGTGTGTTTTAATGAGGGTGAAAAAGTAATTCAACTTTCGAAAGTGCTTTTGGTTGCAAAAAAGCTAAAAATTTATGCTTTTGCGTTTGGCCAAAAAAGTGTGTTTGAAAAGCCCAAATTCTCTTAAAAAGCATCTTGTTTAGCAAATATTTTATCTCAAAAGTACTTTTTGTCCCAAAAATGCTTCTTAGAAGAATGCTAAACTGACTATTAATTTCCAAACCTCAATATTGTCCCCTAGGCTTGACTGAAAAGGATGAAAGATTACTATTACTACCTATCCAATAAATGTGAGTTGAAGTTGTTGGTTTAACTTTGATACTCACACCATTACAATTTTAGGATGGGATGGTTTTATGTAACGCCTCATACTTGGCCTAGACGTTAAGACCAAATCTGGAAAGCTACATCAAATCATATTAGAATATCCTAGTTTTAACTATTTAAAGTTTAATTGCCAAAAATCATTTAAATAATTGAAACAATGTAGAAATCCAAATTGAACATCTGAAATCCAAGATAAAGCACACTACAGGATAAGTTTAATTAAAATGGTAAAATACTAAGTAAGGATGACCGAGCTCCCGCCACGCCGAGCCGCCTACATCGATGGATTACCTAAAATTCGTTCAAATAGACAAAATGAGTTGATAGGCTCATTGTGTAACTTATAGTATTTATTTAACATAAACTGTAGAACATATCTTCAATTTCTCATTGTTCAACAGTTCTCAGAATATGAAAAGGACTATAACAGAATATATCAGCTATAGATACAGATTACGATAAATACAGTATACAAATTTCCTACGCCCATCCGCTACACACCACAAAGGGTATCAAATACCCATCTCTACACACCACATGGTGATTATATGTCACGTTCAAAATGTCGCAGACTAGCTGCCAAATCAGAAAGCCATAAGTTGTCAGAATCAGATACATATGTGTGGCTTAGCCACCAGTCTTGGCAGATTATTAAACTGCCCACTACTCCTTCTTATTCAATCCCAATCCTAATGCAGATTCAGATTTACATATACAAACATAAGCATACGATGTTACAGATCTAGATTATACTTAGTTGATACGATATACGATTACTCGTTATTTTACAACTTGATGATACATATAATAACAATTTATATAGAAACAAATTATCAATTAATGGGTTTCATAGCCCAAATTAGATCATATGGACACTATGGTAGGCCTACATTCGATTGGAATGATGTTTACGGCCCTAACGAAAAATCTAGATTTTAGCTCACACGTCTGAGTGGATTCACACAGCCTAGCACATGCCCATGTGGCTCAAACAGTAAGTTACACGGTCTAGTACACGGCCAATAACACACCCGTGTGACTCAAAACACATAATATCTCTCACACGGCCTGGACATATGCCCATGTCCCTGGCCCATATGACTCGAATTTACAAAAAATGAGTTACATAGCCTGAACACAGGCCTATGTCCTTGATCCGTGTGACTCTGATTCACAAAAAATGAGTTACACGGCCTGGACACACGTCCGTGTCCCTGGCCCGTGTGACTCTGAGTCACAAATAATGAGTTACACGGACTGACACATAGCCGTGTAACGTTGACAACCCTATTTTTTGGCATTCAAAACTTGTAAAAAAAATAGGTTTTCATTACACATCTGTTAGAGATTCGATGTAGAACAATGGGAAAAGATTCAAAGTCCTAAAAATGACAATCAAAAGTTCAATCAACAGCAAAAACAAAATAGTTCGCACAAACAACAATCAACCAACTATGTCAAAACTTTGACGCAAACCCCCAACTCAAAAACAACAATTACCTTCGCACGATACAACAATTCAGGAACCTAATTCATTATCTAAGGAATATTTTTCCTCTATAAATTATCCTAACGAACACCAATTGAACATTTAGACAGAGGATTTGAGCAATTTAATTAGAAAACCAATTTTTGACCAAAATCGAACAACAACGAACATTAGAAAAAAAATATAACATTAGAACTTACAGAATTAACTTTAAGTCAAAGAACAACAGAAAATGAAACTTTCCCGACCACAGAAACAAAAATTTAACAAACAAAACTCAATAATCTATATGGCGAATGTAACATCCTGATTTTGGGCCTAGTCGAAACAGTGGTTTCGAGACCACAAGTCCGATAAGGAAAATTTTATTTTTCTTATATTTTTATGGTCTACGATTTTGCAGAATGATTTTGTGAAATTCCGTTAAAAAATTTCGACGTTTGGGCACTCAATTTAGTCAAAAGGACTAAATTGTAAAAAGTGCAAAAGTTGAGTTCTACATGTTAGAGGTGTCCAATTGTTATGAAACTTTAAATTGGAGGTCCTTATATGGTAATTAGACCATTGGTTAAGTTGGTAGACAAAAATGGACATGAGATAAGTGAAATAGGAAATTTTTAAGTTAGGGACAATTTGATAATTTAGTAATAAAAAGAATTAAAAAGGGAAAAAGATGGCAAAATGTGCTCATCTTCTCCATGGTGAACGAAAATAGTAAGGGGCAAGCCATAGTTAGGTTTTTCAAGCTTCCAAGCTCCATAGTAAGTGATTCCAAGCCCCGTTTTTAATGTTCTTTACGTTTTTGGAGTCCTGGTAACTTGATTTAGCTTATTCTAGCAATAATTTAACCTAGGGTTTATATTTGGAAAAATACTCATAGGTAAAATGTGTTTATTTTGATGTTTTATGGTAGAATATTAAGATTTAAATTTTGTTGAAAAACTTTTGCTAGTCGATTTTAAGTGAACGATTATATCGACATAATCGGTAAAAATACCTAATGTTCATAAGTACATGCTAGAGTGGGAATTTGATGTTTTCATAGAAGGAAACAATGTTCATCATGTCATAAAACATAAGAATAAGAGATGAAGTTTAATTTCCGAGCTTTGGGGCAAAAGTGTAATTATGCAAAAGTTTAGGGGCAAAATTGTAATTTTTCCAAAGTTTAAGTCAAGGATTGTTTTGATGAATGTGAGTATTAAATAAGATAAATTTTCTATTATAGATCAAGAAGAACGAAATTCGGAGTTAGACCGGGGAAAGAAAAAGATAGAGGACTAAGTTGCTAGATTTGGTCAAATTTTGTACCGAGGTAAGTTTACGATAAATAAATACAATATTTTAATAATTATTATTAATTTTGTTATTTTCCAGCAATTATATATTTATTTAATGAATTTATTTAATGTTGACTCAAGTATGAGATGATAGAGAATCAATGTTAAAAAGTCCCGTTGAAACATAAGGAATGTATCGGATACAAATGTCATGACATTTGGGTAAAGAGGTCCCATGTAAGACCATGTCTGGGACATGGCATTGGCACCGAGATGAGAAGTCCCCCGTAAGACCATGTCTGAGACATGACATGGGCACCGATATGAGAACTCCCTTGTAAGACCATATCTGGGATATGGCATTGGCAGTACAAGAAACATCTCATGTAAGACCCTGTCTAGGGCATGGCTTTGGCATGTTATTATCAAATATGAGACCCAAGTATCCTTATTATTCCAATGTCGCTCAATGGGATAGAAAACAGATTATGTTCTATGGAAGTTTAAGTAAAAGTATAATTAGCAACTTCAGGTGAGTTATAACAGTTAAGAATATGTTATGATATCAATGAGAACCAATATTTCAGCAAGAGAAGAGTAAGTTGTAATCTTAAGCTATCTAAATAGGTAAGTAAATAAACAAGTAAATGAGAGTAAGTAAAGAGGAAACTTAAGAACATGATATTTGCATATCATTATTTGTGTTAAATGTTGTTATTTATTTACTTGTAAACTTACTAAGCTTTATGCTTACTTCTTTTATTTCTTTTTCTTTATATAGTATTATCAAGTATAGTCAGGATCTTGAAGATTTCGGAGAGCGTTCACACTATCAACCACCATAACTCGGTATTTTAAGACGATAAATGTTTCGAGCTATGGCATGTATAGGGACTTAGTCATTTCGATTGTATATTCTTAAATTATGACCAAAAGATGATATGTAAATATTTGATGATGAATAGTTATTAAAATGGCTAAGTATGACGGTGTTTGTTGTTATAAAAGTCTAGGTGATAAATTATGCATAGAAATCATGAAAAAGTAAAAATTGGCAGTGAATCAGTTTTGAGATAGCAATAGTGACGTGAATTTGAAAAATCACCAAGGATAGTAGAAAATGAATTAGAGCATGGATGAGATATAGAATTAAATCTTATTGAGTCTATTTTCATAGAAAAAATAACAGTGTAGAAAAAGGAATTATGTATTCTGATATAGTTGCATTTTAGTTAGACAAGGTCAAAGTGGTTTTCGGAATCCCCTGTTCTGACTTTGGAAAATCATTAAAAAATTTACAAAAATATTTATGAGTTGTAATTTATATTTCTAGATTTCTTTTTGAGTCTATTTTCTGTAGAAATAGGTGAGAACATCATATGAAGTCTGTACAATGGGACAATTAAATTTTAGTGACAAGAGGTTAGGATAGTCGATCAGTGAAACAAGGGAGATTTAACTAATAAACTGTACTAATTGGCTGAACAAAAAATTTTGAAAAATTTATGGTAAAAATATATATGAGTCTAGTTTCAGGAAAATTTACGGATTTAAATTTTGAGTTTTGTAGCTCGAGATATAATTAATTTAGTGACTGCTGCACAGGTGGATGGTTTTATTGTGAATACTAAAATAAATTATTTTTATTTGTTTAAGTAATCGAAAATTTTTAATGTTCCCGGTTGGGACTCGAACCATTTCCGTTGCATGTTTTAGGGTCTTGAGAGTTCTTTTAGGGACATATTGATTAAATGTGAGTGAATTAATTTTAAAAGCAACTTTTTTTATGCTCTGAACTAGTAAGTTAAGTCAAGTAACGCCTCGTGCTCGATTCCGACAACGGTCTTAGGTAGGGGGTGTTATAGCGAAAGAGAAAAGAAGAAAAAGAAAATAGGAGAACCAAAAAGAAGGGGAACAAGAGAGGGAAAAGGAAGATACATTTAAAATAAAAAAATAAAAAAAATTTCAAAAGCAAAACTAAACTAATTCTGTAGAGTAGCAAAAACATATCTCAGCCTAACCGCCAACACATAACTAGAGCACAACACCACTGATACAGAGACTTAATTATGATAGAATTTAATAGACAAATATGCAAATTTTTAAGGTGTTACAACTCTTTCCTCCTAAAGGAAATTTCGGCCTTGAAAATTACCTGACTTAAACAGATGAGGGTATTGCTGACGAATTGAATCCTCAGGTTCCCAAGTGGCTTCCTTAGTGCCATGATTTTGCCACACAACCTTAACCAGAGGAACGGTTTTCTTTCTCAAGACCTTGACGTCTCATTCCAAAATTTGAATAGACTCTTCCTTAAACGTTCGATCTGGTCGTACCTCAATCTCCTTAACAGGAACAATGTGAGATGGATAAGATCAGTACCGTCTCAACATAGAGACATGGAATACATCGTGAATTCGATCCAAATCAGAAGGTAGCTCTAGCTAAAAAGCAACAGGTCCGATATGTTTTAGAATGTGATAAGGTCTGATGAGTCTTGGGCTCAAGTTAACCTTACAACTGAACCGCGAACCTTTTTCCAATGAAAAACTTTCAAGAATACCTGGTCACCCACAGAATACTCAATATCCCACCTTTTTAAGTATGCATACAATTTCTGTCGACCGAAAGTTTCCTTAAGATGGTCTCAAATCAATCTAACAATATTCTCAATCTCGAAAACTAGCTCGAGATCCAATACTCGGCGTTCACCTAACTCAGTCCAACACTGAGGGGTACGACATCTATAACCATACAAAGCCTCATAAGGTGCTATCTGAATGCTAGACTGAAAGTTGTTGTTATTCTTGAATTTAACTAACGAAAGATAATCTTTCCAACTACCCCGGAGGTTGATTACCCAACTCCGCAGCATATCCTCCAGAATCTGAATAACTCACTCAGACAGTCTATCGATTTGAGGGTAATACGCAGCGCTAAACTCTAATCGGGTACCCAAAGCCTTGTGAAGATTCTTCCAGAATCGAGAAGTAAAATATAGGTCTCTCTATCAGAAATGATCGAAACTGGAAATCCATACAATCTTACTAACTTAGAAACATACAACTTAGCCAATTTCTGAAGTGAATAATCAATCCTGGTCGGAAGAAAGTAAATAGATTTAGTCAATTGATCAACAATGACCCAAACCGATTCCTTTTTAGTGGGTGTCAAAGGCAAGCTACTAACAAAGTTCATAGTCACCCGCTTTCACTTCCAAAAGGGAATCTTAACTCATTGTAGCAAACATGAGGGCAAATGGTGCTCAACCTTAACCTTCTGGCACGTCAGGCAATGTGAAATAAAAACAGTTACCTCTTATTTCAAACCGGGTCACTAGTAAAGCTCACGGAGATCTCTGTACATCTTATTCCCACTTGGGTGCATAGCATACGGGCTACTATGCACTTTCCGTAGAATCGACTACCTTAACATCGTTAGGCACACAGATCTGACCCCTAAAACATAGAATCTCATCGCTATTTAATCCAAAATCAGAAGTCCCACTATCCTTAATCTGACTAAAACGAGAAACCGGAGACTTATCATTCTTCTACTTAGGTCAAATCTGATCAACCCAGGTCTGTTTAACCTACAACTCAGCCAGAAGACTACCGTCATCAAACAAACTCAGACGAGCAAACATCGCTCTTAGATCAGTTATCGATCTACGGCTAAGAGCATTGACCACAACATTGGCTTTACTAGGATGATACTCTATTATACAATCGTAGTCCTTAAGCAACTCAACCCATCTACGCTACCTAATATTCAACTCCTTCTATGTTAGCAAATACTTGAGGCTCTTATGGTCGGTGTAGATGATACACCTCTCACCATATAGATAATGCCTCTAGATTTTCAAAGCGAAGACAACTGCAACCAACTCAAGGTCGTGCGTGGGACAGTTGCCCTTGTATGACTTAAGCTATCAAGACGCATAAGCCACAACCTTACTATCTTGCATCAGAACACATGCCAATCCGGCGTGCAAAGAGTCGCTGTAGATAACAAACCCTCTACTAGATATAGGCTAAAACAGGTGTGTGAGTCAGAACGGACTTGAGCTTTTCAAAGCTCGCTTGCTGCACATCAAACCATACAAAAGGTGTGTTTTTACGCAATAACTTAGTTAAGGGAGTTGCGAAGAACAAGAACCCTTCCATAAACCTCCGGTAGAAACCTACCAACCCAAGGAAACTATAGATCTCAGACACATTCTTCGGTTGTTTCCACTTGGTCATAGTCTTAATCGTTTTAGGATCAACTCGAATCCCCTCAATTGACACTACATGACCCAAAAAAGTAACCTTTTGTAACCAAAATTCACAATTGCTAAACTTAGCATACAAATTTTTCTCACGGAGTATTTGTCGAACTATCCGAAGATGCTCATCGTGCTCACTCTCAATCTTAGAATAAATTAAAATATTGTTAATGAAGACTACGACAAACTAATCTAGGTACGATTGAAACACCCAGTTTATCAGATCCATAAATGCAATCGGGGCATTCGTTAAACCAAAAGGCATGACTAGGAACTCGTAACGCCTATAATGGGTCCTAAAAGCGGTCTTATACACATCAGTCTCCTTAACCTTGAGCTGATGGTACCCAGAACGAAGATTGATTTTGGAGAATACCGATGCCCCATGAAACTAAACAAATAAATCGTTGATCCTAAAAAATGGATACATATTTTTTACAGTCAACTTATTCAGCTGACGATAATCCACACACATTCTCATTGTGTCGCCTTTATTCTTGACAAATAGAATCAATGCTCCCCATAGAGACATACTGGGGCGAATGAACCCTCGATCAAGAAGTTCCTGAAGCTGGGCTTTTAATTTTATAAGCTATTTTGGTGCCATGCGGTAAAGAGCAATGGGCACTGGAGCAGTACCAGGTAACAGTTCGAGCAAACTCAACCTCCCTGTCCAGAGGTATTCTTGTCAATTCCTCGAGGAAAACATCTAAAAAGTCTTTTAGAGTTTGAATATCCTTAACAAAAAAATTTTTAGAACCAAAATCAAACACAATGGCTAAGTATGCCTCACAACCTTTCCGAACTAGCTTTTCAGCTACCAGAGCGGAGATTACATTAGGTCTCAAAGTTACCCTCTTAGAGGCACAGTCTAGACTGACCCGGTGGTCCACGAGCCAATCCATTCCTAGAATCAGTTCAAACTTTCCAAACAAAAGTTCTATCAAGTTAGCCAAAAACACAACCCCCTGAACCTCTAATAGAACCCGTCTATAAACTTTATTAACTCGGACTGACTGACCTAAGAGGCTAATTATAGAAATTTCTCTAGTAGTATTCTCAGTAGATATATCCAGTTTCACAGAAGCAGTGCTAGCTATATACGAGTGAGTAGATAAAATATCTATCAAAGTAAAATACAGAATATAATGAATAAAAAATGTACTCTCCATAACATCGGCGTCATCTCTATCCTCACGGTGCCTTGCTGTATACACAAGGGTGACTATTGTGCCTCAGTCTGACCCGCACCTCTACCTGGTGCCCTTTAACCTTGGCCAGAACTGTTACCACCCTTGACCGTGCCACGGCAGCTGAACAAGACTTGGAGTCGGAGTCTGTGTAGAAGTTTATTATAAGTTTCTTAATTTCTTATGAATATATTGTCTTTGAGATGTTTTTATTTGTGATTATAAACTAATTTTCTAAATACCTAGAGGAGATGAACCCTAAGATGGATTCTGTCATTTGATTTCTATTTTTATGCAATAAATATTTAGATCTTGTTCTCAATTACGTGTGCTTAATTTGTGGTTTAATATTTCTAGACTATTAATTCATGTTTGATGTGCTTGAATTAGAGGAGAAATAGACCCTGTTTAAGAGTAGATCTAGCATAATTAAGTGGAGTTGTATGCAATACTAGAAATAGGACGACATAAATCTACCAGATTAGAGTCAAATCTAATAGGGGGATCCATAAATTGAGCTAATGCGACAATAGGGATTTTAATTGGAAAGAAATTTCAATTAATCAACCTAGAGTCAGTTGTTCTTAGTCTTGAAGAGAGATATTAGCATAATTTAGGGATTTCTATGGATTAAGATACTAAGTGAAGAATTTGCTTAATTTAGCTTGATAATGACAGATGAAGTTTAGGTGGATTCTTTTATTTTCCTGAATTGTTCTTTACCATGTTCTTTACTTAATTAATTTAGTTAATTTTAGTTTTAATCAATCACTCCAATTTGTCGGTTAAATAATAGAAAGACAATAATTACTAGTATTTTTAGTTTGTAGGAACGATATCTGTGCTCACCGTAGCTATACTATTAATTGATAGGCGCACTTGCTTTTGTTGAATTTTTAGTTGGTTTATGAATACATCACAACCTCATACTCGGCCTCGGACCTCTCACCCTGAACTAAGCTAATAAACTCCCGTCTACAAGCCTCTACATAACTTGCCCCAACATACTTACTCTGAAGGCGTTCTTAAAGAAATCCCACATAGCCTGTTCAGGTTGGGCATCCTACTTAACTATCAACCGCCATTGGTAGGTCTCATCTCGAAGCATAGATACGATACCTCTCAGTTTCTGTGCGGAAGTGTAGTCGATGTCGTTCATAATACGCTCGATGGCCACTAACCAATACTCGGCTATGGTATGGGCAACTCTTGTGACACCTCTATACAACTCAGCACCATTTGACCGGAGTAGTTCAATAACCGACCCTTAGCCCCGAGATCCAGAATGGGTCTCAACGGCTCTCTCTAAAATACGTAACATAGCTTGGGACAGTACGTCATCCCTGGCTATTAGAGTCTGAGACCCAGTCTCAACAGTAGGATTACCAACAGTCTCGCTGGTCTCCAAATTAGGCATACTGCCCGTAGAGGATGACTCTGCTTGAGCTCCTTCCCAGCGTCCATGATGACCACGCAAACCACGTCCACGACTACCGTGTAAACTCATTATATCCACTTATCTACAATGTCAAAAGTTCACAAATCAGTTCGAAATCCTCATCAGATAGTTTATTTCATAGTCTATATCACAATCTATAACTAAACCCACAAGTTCAGTAGTTTTCTAGCTAGTTAGTCTAGATAAAGTAAAAGTACTTACAGGTTTAGCGTCGGAGACTCAGTCTTTTATAAATCAGTTTTCAGTGTTACTCGAATTAATTTTTCTTTTAAAAAAACATTTTAGCAAAAAATAGGAGCCCAGAAAAACAGTTTGAATTTTGTAAACCTAGGTCTAATACCACTAAATGTAACGCCCCATACCTGGCCTAGACGTTAAGACCAAATCTGGGAAGCTACATCAAATCATTTCAGAAAATCTCACTTTGAACTATTTAAAGGTTAATTATCAGAAATCATTTAAACAATTAAAACAACGTAGAAATCCAAACTGAACATCTGAAATCCAAGATAAAGCATACTATAGGATAAGTTTAATTAAAATAGTAAAATACTAAATGAGGATGACCAAGTTCTCGCCACGCTGAGCCGCCTAAGTCAATGGATTACCTGAAATTCGTTCAAATAGATAAAATAAGTTGATAGGCTCAGTGTGTAACTTATAGTTTTTATGTAACATAAACTATAGAACATATCTTCAATTTCTCATTGTTCAACAATTCTTAGAATCAGATACAAAATAGAACAGAATATATTAGTTACAGATACAGATGACGATAAATACAGTATACAGATTTCCTACATCCATCGGCTACACACTATCTTTGTCCAATCCTACACACCACAAAGGGTATCAAGTACCTATCTCTACACACCACATGGTGACTATATGTCACGTTCAAAATGTCACAGACTAGCTACCAGATTAGAAAGTAATAAGTCACTAGAATCAGATACATATGTGTGGCTTAGCCACCAGTCTCAACAAATAATTAAACTGCCCACAACTTCCTTTTTATTCAATCCTAACCCCAATGCAGATGCAGATTTACAAATACAAACATAAGCATACGGTGTTACAGATCCAGATTATACTCAGTTGATTTGGAATACGATTACTCGTTATTCTACAAATTGATGATATATATAATAACAGTTTATACAGAAATAAGTCATCAGTTAATGGGTTTTATAGCCCAAATTGTAACAGCTGAATTTTAGCTAAATCGGAACAGTAGTTTCGAAACTATAAATCTAAGGTCGTAAAATTATTTAATTATTATTTTTGATATTTACAGTATGTTATTTAATATGTGTGAAAGTTTCGTGATTTAATTTTACTGATTGGTTAGTTAATTTGATAAAAGGACTTAATCGCGTAAAATACAAAAGTTGCATACTATTTGTTAAAGTGCTCAATTGCTATGATTAATTAAATTTGAGGTCCATATGATGTGATTAGACCATAGTTAGTGGATAATGACATAAATGGTCATCCATTATATGATTTTCTAATGATTTCATTAATGGCATTAAAGTAAATTAGTAAATAAAGATAAATTAAATAAAACAAAACATAGTTATCATCTTTCTTCACCATTTTCAACTGATTTTGGCTAAGGGAGAACACCATTTAAGCTATTAAGGTTCGGCCATGGTATACTTGGGTGCATGGTGAGTATTTTTGTACTATTTTTAATGATTTTTTATATTTTTGGAGTCGTTGCAACTAGTACTAGCTAACCCGTGTCTTCAATTTCAAAACTGTTAAAGATTTTGATAGTTGTCATTGATGAGCTTATGTGTTCTTTGATTTTTAATGGTGAAATATGAATATTTGATGTTAGATTTTAATATTTTATAAAGTGATTTTTGATGAAACTCTCAAATAGGGATTAAATTGAGAAATGTGGAAATTGAGTGGTTGAAATGTGAAGTAAATGCAAGTTTTCAGCTGCTAGGGACCTCTAATAAATTCAGCTAAGCATGGGTGTATTTAAAATTTGTGTAATTTGTGATTTTGTGAAATAGGGACTAAATTGTAAAAATGTGAAATGTTAGGGGATAAAGTGAAAAATTCTCATTTATGTGTTTTTGGATGAAATTGAATGAATATGAAAAAGTTAAATTTGAATTGATTTAGATCAAGAAAGGAAGAAATCAGATTTGGATCGGGGAAAATCGAAAGTTGTCGAATTGTCATTCCGATCCGTTCGTTTCCAAATGAGGTAAGTTCATATGTAAATAAATGTTTTTGAATTTAAATGTAAATGTTATATACGTGGCCGAATTTGATTAATTATATATATATTGCCGAATTAATTCGTATATAATTATACATTGCTGAAATTAATTTATATATGGTTATACGTTGTTAACATTGAATTGTATATGGATATAAGTTGCTGAATTAATTCGTATATGGTTGTACATTGCTGAAATTTATTTGTATATGATTATACATTATCGAAATTGATTTGTATATGAAGATAAGTTGCCGAATTAATTCGTATATAATTATACATTTTTGAAATTAATTTGTATATGGTTATACATTGTTGAAATTGAATTGTATATGGATATAAGTTGCTGAATTAATTCGTATATGGTTGTACGTTGCTGAAATTTATTTGTATATGGTTATACATTATCAAAATTTATTTGTATATGAAGATAAGTTGCCAAATTGATTTGTATATGATTATATTTTGCTGAAATTAATTTGTATATGGTTATACATTGTTGAAATTGAATTGTATATGGATATAAGTTACCGAATTAATTCGTATATGATTATACATTGCCAAACTTGATTCATATATAGTTATACATTGCCGAATTGATTTGTATATGATTATACATTGCGGACTTTGATTCGTATATGAATATATATATTGTTGAATTGATTTGAGCATTAGATGACTGGTTTCGTGTATGAAATGATTTAATTACGAAGTCGATAGCTCTGAATGAACCTTAGAAAATGTATTTGATATTGATGACATGATATTAGGACTTCGGAGGTGTGATTTCGTGTAAGACCATGTCTGGGACATTGGCATCGAAGTAAGAAAACGTGTAAGACTATGTCTGGGACATTGGCATCGTATATGATTCGTATAAGACCTTGTCTAGGACAGTGGCATCGATATTCGTTAACATGTAAGACCATATCCGGGATATGGTATTGTACGAGCTTTATATGATTTCTATATGTTCTTAACAAATCCGAATGTGAATTTGAGATGAATGGTTCAGGTATGTGTGAAGTTATATGTTTATGAAATATAAAGGTAAGTTTAGTACTTAATGTAATCATATGAATTTATATGAGTTAGTTAAATGTATATGTGTTTGAGATATATTTTAATTCGACCTAGTTGAATTGAATTATAGATATCATTGAAATGATTTATTTGTTTATGGCTTACTAAGCTTCCAAAGCTTACTTTGTGCATTCTTCCACAGTTTTATAGATTATTGAAGCTAGCTTGGACTTGGAGATCGTCGGGAAACATCATCACACTATCGATCATCTTGTTGGTACTTTTGAAGCTTTGTATATATGGTGTATGGCATGTATAGGCTAGTGAACTTTTGGTATATTTTGAATTGTAATTCTAGCCATGTGAGTTGGCTTGGAAATGGTATATATGATAGAGTTGTGTTTAGGATTATGTTATGAGATGAATCATGGTAATTGATGTGTATGTATATTAGCTATGTGTTTAGCATGCTTATTATGATAGGTGACATTTTGATGATTAAATGATGGCAAAGAATGAATATGTTTTATGATTGATTGGTTGGTTATTTAGGTACGGTTCTAATTGGTAAATAATGACTATGTTTTAGGTATGTTTTGTTGGTTATATATATAGTTATAAAGTGACATATTGATGTTTGTATTAGGTTATGAAATAGTATAATTAGCTTAATATTGAATTATGGAAATTGGTATGAATTTTGAGGCTAATTTGCTAGCTGAAGAAATGAGAAGTGAATTAGTTGTGTATATGAAATTTTGGCATGATGCTTAGCATATAAGTTTGGTATGTTTGGTTCGGCAATTGAACTTAGAAATAACTATTGTTATTCTGGTGAATTACGCATAAATTAGTAGTATCAAAAGTATATTGGCCATGTTGTAATGTTAGCTATTGTCTTATATGCTAATGAATAATATGTAGTGTGATATGGGTTGACTATGTGATTCAATTTTACGAATTTGATTAGTAGGAATAAGAGGATGGTTATTAGTTGAGTTCAGAAAAAAAATTTGTAAAGGAGATTATATTACTTTGTGCTTAAATTGTAATGAATGACTATTCTGAACTGTGTTTTGATCAGTAATGCCTCGTAACCCTAATTCAAAGACGGATTCAGGTTAAGGGGATTTACACAAATCAGATCATACGGGCATTATGGTAGGCCTATGTTTGATTGGAATGACGTTTACGACCCTAATGAAAAATCTAAATTTTAGCTCACACGCACGTATGGATTCACATGGCCTAGAAGACTTGCCTGTGTGGTCCACACAGCCTAGAACACACCAATGTGGCTGAAATATTAAGTTACACAGTCTAGCACACGGCCAAGTACACGTCCGTGTGACTCAAAACACACAATATCTCTCACATGGCCTGGACACACACCTGTGTCTCTAACCCATGTGACTCTGTTTCACAAATAGTGAGTTACATGGCCTGGACACACACCTGTTTCCCTGGCCCGTGTGACTCTGATTCATAAACAGTAAGTTACACGGCTTGTCACACGGTCTGACACACGACCGTGTGGCATCGACAGTCTTTTTTTTTGGCGTTTGAAAGTTGTAGAAAAATGGGTTTTCCTTACACCCCTATTAGAGATTCGATGTAGAATAATAGGAAATGATCCAAATCCCTAAAAATGACAATCAAAAGTTCAATCAGCGGAAAAAACGAAATAGTTTGCATAAACAACAGTCAACCAACTATTTTGAAACTTGAACGCAAATCTCCAACTTAAAAACAACCATTACCTTCGCACGATACAACAATTCATGAACCTAAGTCATTTGAGGAACAATTTTCCTCGAGACCTTCTCCTAACAAACACCAATTGAACATTTAGACAAAGGATTCGAGCAGTTTAATCAGAAAACCAATTTTTGACCAAAAGTGAACAATATCAAATGTTAGCAAAACTTTAACACCAAAACTTATAGAATTAACTTTCAGTTAAAGAACAACAGAAAAAGAAACTTTCCCGACCACAACAACAAAAATTTAATAGGCAGAACTCAATAATCTATATAGCAAAAGAGAAAAGAAGAAAAAGAATATAGAAGAACCAAAAAGAAGGGGAACGAGATAGGGAAGAAGGAAGATACATTTAAAATACGAAAATAAAAATATATTTCAAAAGAAAAACTAAATTAATTCTGCAGAGTAGCAAAAACATATCTCCATTTCACTTACGCAAAGACTCAAACCCCTAACCGCCAACACATAACTAGAGTGCAACGCCACAAATACAAATGCTTAATTATAACAAAAATTAACAGACAAATATGTAAATTTTTGGAGCGTTACATTTTACTTATTGTGAAGAATCATAGATGATTTGAAATGAAAAAGATAAAGTGTAAAGTACATAAATGCCTTTTCTTTTATTCACATAAAATTAGTCAAAGTCAAACCCAAAATTTAAATGAATGAGCCACAATTTCCCATGATTTAAATTCCAAATCCATTGCCACTAATTTTCTTTCTCTACACGTAAAATAAATTCATAAATTCTTAATATAATATTCTTGAAAATTCTCAAAGTATTCTTTAATAGAGAAATGACACTTTTAGTCGCTTTCTCTTATCATTTCACTTAATAATATCAAATATGACACTTAACACATTAAATCTTTACATAACATCATAAAGCTCCATAATACTGTCCAACCATACAAAAATTACATTTTAATCCTTTTTAGGCCAAAAATGGAAAATTTTCAATTTGGTCCCTATACTTTTATTTTTATTCCATTTAGCCCAAAACTCAGTTTTCTTGATAGAAATTATTATCAATCCATAATTTCTCTAATTGGTCACTTTTCTCTTTAATTCTCATACTTTTCCAACTTTTTAATTTAATCCTTTTATCCATATTTTCACATCCAAAATTTAATTCATTGATTTTCAACCATTAATCATTATAATTCCTTTTAAAAATTCCCTTTATTGGTCTCATCTTTATTTTTTTTCTCAAAATTTTACTGTAGCAAGTCTCGGAACAGTTCCATTTATTGTACTAGAAAAATTAGGGCATTACAAATTATAACAACAACAATATACCATAGCAGCCCAAGGTGGGGCCTTGTTTGGATTTCAGTCCCCTCCATTTAGTACTTTAGATTCTAGGAGTTTAATTTTTTTTAATTAGAATTTTCAAAATATTTAAGGTTTAATTAAAATTTTCAAAAATACATAACAATTTTAATAAAAAATTACCAAAATTTTGGGGTCAAGCCCCCTAACTCCAATTACATTCTGCCTCTACCTCCATTATCTTTTTTGTATCTTATTATTTAATAATTGTTTAATGATCATTCACAAATTGATTCACATTTAGAGCAGTTTAGTATTACTATTGAAAAATACTTTTGAGAGGTTTGATTTCACATTTCATGTGTTTAGCATTGCTACCAAAAGGTTTGGTGAAAATTTAAAAGGTCCATTTTAAACATGATGTTATAACTTAACATGAAATAATTTAAATGATATTCAAAATCATTAATATTATAACATATTAAATATCAATTTTAAATACTTTTAAACAATCAATATAAATTGTTTAAAATAATTTGGATGTATAAATCATATTTATAATTAGACATAATGTCAAATTTAGCCCTAAATATTTGCATTTTTTTGTCAATTTGGTCTTTATTCCTTTTTTTTTGACCCTCAACTATTTTAAAATGAGTTGAATTTGGCCATCAACCTTTCAAAAAGAGTTAAATTTTTGTTTTTAACAGAAGTACTTACTAAAATATCAAAATTTTAGACATGATAGCTTGCATGACAATCCACATGTACTACATGCTTCTTCTTCTTCTTCTTTTTGAATTTTTATGAACATTTTATAATTTTTTTGAATGTTTTTATAAAATTTAAATTATTTGTTGAAGTGACATATAAGACAAATAGTACTATGTCAACATGAAGTATAAGCCGGTTGCCAAACGAATTATCACGCCAACATCGTTAAAAAATTAATATTTTAGTCAATATTTAAAAAAACAATTTAATTATTTTTGAAAGGTTAATGGTCAAATTTAGATAAAATAAAAAATAAAAGCCAAATTAACAAAAAATGTAAGCGTTAAGTGCTACATTTAGTATTATGCCTTATACTCGACAGATGATATAAAAGAGGGACAAATTTATAATTTGACACTCAATTGACTTTTAAAAATTGGAAAACTAAAATTTTCAACCTTTTAGTTTTGCTTGAAAAATTAGTTTGATTTTTTTTTAAAACTGGTTTAAAGAGTTGGTTTAACTTGAAAAGTTCCTTTTTTTGGTTATTTCTAGCATGAAAAATCAATCTCGCTTAAAAAGTACTTTTTAGCCTCAATGTTAAACACATATTTAATTTTAAGTGTTTCGACTATTTATCATTTCTGATAAAAACTTACGTTCTGTGTTTGATATATTTGAAATTTTTAAAAAATTATAATATTGTTGGATATACCAACACCTAGGTTTAAATATGAATAATGTAGTATTTGGCTGTCATTTGGTGCATGGATTGGTTGCCTCTATGCTATAAGTACTAATATATGTATTAAAAAAAAAAATTTATGTATTTGAATAATATAAAGGTTTGTGTTTGATAAAGTTATACTCAATTTTTTTTTAAATAAAAGGGTTTTTCATGTATTTGGAGTATTATATGTAAGAAAAACGAAAAGTTGGAGCAACATAAACCTTAGTGGCTAAATAGGTGGTCCAGAAGAAATCCCTGCCATTTTTCCATGTAATGAAATCTCATTTCTCAAGTACCAGAGCCAGTGGGTTCATCCTTAATTACTAGCCAGCATTCAGAGCTGGTAACCAACCTATATATAAAGCCTTTCACCAATTCCACCTACAACACTTAATGAATCCTATATATGACAGATAAAGAAGAATATAAGAAGTTGAGTTAAACGCTGTAAATGAAACAAATAAATTGTTTCCCAGCATCATTTGCAGAAGAATAGTGTATCTTCTAGCCAACCGAAAAGAAAAAAGGGGGTTAGAGTAGAGAAGTGCCACAAATGACCACCACTGCATAAATGCTGAAATCTATGAAAAGTGCTCGCATTGTCTGATAGGCCACTAACCCTCTCTCCAAAAGCATAACGGCTCCATCCCAGTTTTCCTTATTTTCTTGAGATGCTGCTGCAGGTTTCTCTTCCTCCACCTCTGCCGACACCACTCCTTTCTTGTCCAGAAACAGTCGGCTGAGCACAATGGCCAAGTCGGTGAGTAAGATTACGTAAAGAGGCTTTGAGGCTACATTGCTGTCCGACCTGCCTATACTCAATCCAAGCAAGGGAAAATTAATATGAGAAAGAAGCACACAAATTGCTATGAATAGGGCACATAAACTGCGTGCTCTTTCAGAAGCTATAATGCAGGAATTCACTAGTTTTGACGAGAATAAATTAGGTTGATTCCTGCATGCTTTTTGGACTGATTCCGCATTGGTTGATGGTTTCTGGTCCTGCATTGCCTTTGATTTATCCTTTTCTCCCACCGCACGACCAGACATCGGATGTTTATCAGTTCCAACATCTACGGAGTTGGCACTTGATATTTCATGCGTCCCACCTTGTATAAGATTACTAGAAGTTGAGGCTTCACTCGGTCCCGCAGGTCCAGCTGCCAAAATTGAATAAAAGTAATCAAAGAGCGCTGCTATCTCCTTCAAGAAAGAACTATGTATTGCACACATTAAACAGTGAATATTTTGTTTTTGTATAGAAGGGAGATGAATAAGAACCAAGCACATCATGTACCACTGATATTGTGAGATTGATTTGTTTGCGATGTCTGGTCATCGTCGGAGAAAAATGCGTTACGATCTCGAATTCCGTCGTTCCGTGCATCAAAGCTTAAGCTTTCTCTCCTTGCATCTGTCAGAAATTCAATAAGACTAACGATCCAATTAACTAATTAGAAATTTTTTGAGAAAAACAAAAATTATACGAATAATTCCTATCAAACAATCGAAGAAGACTACCCCTATTCAAACCGATGTATGTTCCAGGTAAAACTGATGGTAGCCTATATAAAGAACATATATGACAAAAACAGGCTCCGATGAGATTGTTTAGCAGATCAGAAACAAAAACCCAGTCTCAAAACATTCACAGAAGCCTGATGTAATTAGAAAAGGGAAACCCATGCAAGCTAACAAGTAGATTTATAAGAGGTTACCTTTGGCATGGGTTGATGAAGGTGGAATGGGGTGATGTTCTTGAGATTGAGGACGTGCGGACCGGATTTGAGACATCCGGTTCAACCCTTTCTCAGCATTTCTCCTTTTCCTTTCCTCTTTCTCCATGTTAGCAGCTGCTATCTCTTTCTCGCCGTCCGTTGCCATCTCTGTCTCTGTCTCTGTCTCTGTCTCTGCTTCTGAATTTCTTTTTTTGTTTATTTCTTTGCGCCTTTGAAAAATGTAGGTTTGTTACTCTGTTAGAAATTTCAGGGAAACGCTGTCGTTTCTATCGTTCTCCCCCGTGTTTTTCTCCCTTAATTTGTAAATTAAAAAATCCCACATTGCTTATTGATGAGGGTTTACAAAGCGCTGTACCGTATAAATATGAAGCAAGCTGCAACTAACCAACATACTTACCTGGACGGGGTCTATGAGCGATCATTAAGGCTCATGGCCTAGGACGGTGACCTTCATTGCACTTTTGAGGGGTGCTGCTGTAAGGTCTCCTCAGGTAGGAGAGCCTACGTCATAATTTGTGGCAGCGGGTATCCAAGATTTTATCGTTGATTTCATATCATCTCTTTGATGGTTGCTTCTTCTTCGCTTTAAACAAAGCTTTGTATCACAGATTGTTTCTATTTGTTCGCAAGAAAAATCTAGTCCCACGTCAAATTCAGAATGTGTATTTTTCTTCATAACATGAAGACCAAGTAAAGTATAAGTCGGTATTCATTTCTTTCGCTTTGATCCACCTTCACAACTTCAAAGTTCACTTTCGACCTTCTGTTGCTCCATTTTGATCCTTTGTTAATCAACTTGCATTTGTTTCTTCCATGTTGTCTGGATCAAGTGTTGTGTTTATATAATATATTTAACACGCTTAGTTTTTCATGCATCACACATTACTTAAATAAACATATGTAATTTTGTACTTTTATTTTTAAGAATTTAGTCCCTTTACTTTTTAGATTTCAAAATTCAAGTTCTACTGTTAAAATTATTTTATTAAATTCAAGTTCATTACAACATCATTTTTCTATTGAATGCAAACAATTGAGTTTTTTTTCTTCATTTCAAAATTTCACACCAACAAATTTAACAAAAAAAATATTTACTGTATTAGCAATTGTACCTGAACTTTGAAATCTTAAAATTAAAAAGATTAACAGCACATTTGGTTGGGGGGAATGGAATAGGGTTGTAATGAACTAGAGTTGTAATAGAATAGAGCTATAATGGAATAAAACTGTAATTAGTAATTCAGTTGTTTGGTTGAATGGAATGAAATAGAGGTATAATAGCATTCTTGTATTTGGTTGAATGGAATAGATGTAATAGCATAAGGAAAAAGTATTAAATGACCAAAGTACCCTTAATAGAATTTTTTTAGGTAGATGATTATTGTTATTGTTATTAAATTTTAATAAGATTATTATTAAATATAATTTAGTCATATTTTAACATAATTTTTTACTAAATAAAATTTAATAAAATAATATATAATTTAATAAAATATAATTATTATTAAAATATGAATTAATAAAAATTATAATATATAATATTAGAAAATAACATATAATCTACTTTATTATTGTTAAATTGCAATGTGCTAAAATATCATTAGTGAAACAAATAATTTAATTATCTTCTAAACTAAAAAGCAAAATATTAGAACTAATATAATTTACATCTAAACATAATTTCATATATTAACAAAAAGTTACATGATGTCATTAACTTATATGTCATAAACTAAATATTAAATTTTACAATACTAAAAAGTTACAACAGTCTATGGCATTCTACTAATGGCATCTTACCATCCAAATATTACATATACAAAAAGTTATCAAAACATCACCAACACAATCATGATTTTTAATGGTTAGAAAGAAATCTTCTCACCCATTCCAATCGAACTGAAGAAGGTAGACTGAAAAAAATGAGCATTTGTGTTGGATGGTCAGGAATTTTGCTTAATGCATGATAGCGCTCATCTTCAGTTAATCCTTCTACTCGCATAAGGTCGGATATAATTTTTGAGTACTTTCTTGGATCACTTTCTCGGAGGCAATGCTCCTATTTAATTCAAGGCCGATAGTTCATATGTTTTCCCCCAATAACATGGTAGCATCAGTAATTGAAGTACAAATTTGTTCAATTCCATTATCCATCTTTTTTTTTCTTCTTTGAAGATGTGGAACCACCTTGGTTTGGCTTCAGCGGTTACGATTGTGTAGCAGAGACATCTATCTCATCCAAGGAAACATCATCTTCGTATCCACGGTAATTGTTTCTTTCTTCAAGATTATTTGTAGTAGTTACATCATCAGCATCTATTTCTTCAACAATATATGCAGTTGTTTGAGCATCATTCCTAGTGGCTCGATCTTTTGCATATATGGAAGTAAGTTGGTCATAATAAGAGAAACTACGATGTCTGAATTGACTGGCTGCTTTATGACTCTATAAAAAAAGAAGGAATCTACATTAGATATAAGTTTGGTCAAAATAAGATAATAAAAACAGGAAATAATTCTTACACTTATATAGTTCCATACAGCATCTTCAACAACAACCATCTGCCTATGCTCGTCCCAACCAAAGCTGCTATTGTCTTTTCCACTGAGCATGTCGTAAATGATTGTCCAATCCATTTTCAATGTCCTAATCCTCAATTCAAGATTAGGTTTAGCCTTCAACATAGCATGAGGTAAAATATTTTCTAACATTCTTTCCAGCTCATTTAAATAACCAGCTTTGAATCCCGTATCTGCGTTATAGCTTCAAGTATTGTACAAGTCGACCATACAAGTAACCAACACAACATTTTCTTCTAGAACCCATTTCCTTGTGGTTCCTTGAGAATTTTGGGAAGAAACACTTGATGTGAAAAACCTGACATAACTATCCTAAGAAAGAATACAAATTAAAATTAGGTTCGATATTATGAATCAGAAGGTTGACATTTTATAAAATTATGACACATGACGAATCAAAATAAAAAAATAAATTAAAGTTGTAATTCAACAAGTTCATTACAATACATAAAGACAATTCAAACAACACCAAAGTTTCGTAAACTAGATACATGAATTACCGTAAACAAATTAATCTTCTACTATGTTTTGATAAACCTAACTAATTTCTAGATACTTGCCATTCATAGAACATTTGATTGGCAAGTTCCATCCTCCAAGTAGCCCATGTATCTGATGGATGAATATTTACGATATTTGGTTCATCGTCATCTATCACATTACTAGTTAATCCTTCTCCCAATCTTCTTTAATAGGATTAAGACTCATAGGTTCGAATAAAATTATGGAGTAAACAACATGCAATAATGATTCTATTATGCACCCTCACAGGATAGAATGATGAATTCCTAAGCATTCTCCATCTAAGTTTTAATAATCCAAAGCATCTTTCAATAACATTGCGTGCTGAAGCATGTTTCATATAAAAAATTCTTCTGAAGTACTTGGTTGGTAACCCCGACACCACTCATTCAAATGATATCTTTATCCTCTAAAAGGCGCGAGAAATCTCTCACAATTTGTGTAACCAACATCAACTAGATAATAACAACCTATAAAAAAGAAATAAAAAACTATTTATCATGATTAACTTTCCTAAAAAAAGTTTGATATTAAAAATTAATTCAAATTTATCCAATTCTGCACTTTACCATGAGAAACTTTTAGTCCATGTCTCCTACTAATAGAATCTTGAATAACTCGTTCATCAGCAATAGAACCTTTCCAACCAAGAAGAATATAAAAAAAATGCATATCAGGTGTACCAACACCTAACATATTTGTTGCTATGTCACCCTTTTCGTGTTCGATATCTAGGTTTATCAATTGTTGGAACCCTAATCTTGATGTAGGTTCCATTTAAAGCACCTAAACAATTGTACATCACATGTATAAAACCTCAGGTTAGGTTACTATATTTAAATCTAAATAAACTAAATTATGTATGAGCTATATATGGAACTCAGTCCAATACCTTGAACCATTTCCACCTTGGGTTTGTAGAATTAGCTGTAATAGACTCTTCCTTTTTAAATAACACATCTTATAAGCATATGACAGCATTTAAAACATTGTGAAAATGATCTACTAATGGTTTTCCCGAACCTATTAAAGTGATGCTTAATAACTCGATTTTTAAAGTGATAAGAAATGATATGTAAAAATATTGCCACTTGCTCATCAACAAACATGTTCCTTGACAACTTCAATCCTCCTAAAGTTTGTAACATCTCACATAGTTTAAAAGGGTAATTCTATTCATCCTAACTTGTTCAATAAATGTCTCATCACTAGCATATACAAGTCTTTTCACATAATCTCGTTTTTCATAAAAATCTAAAACATATGATCTAATCCTTGGTCTATAAGTATGTAGGCTATAGATGACACCCAATGTAACTAAGAACCAACTCGCAACTGTACACATTTGCAACCATACTGTCAATGCAAGGCCAATTCTTTTGCGCCTCACTTTGTATTATTAAAGGCAGGCGATTCATTAATGCAAGATATTAAAATGTTACATATCTTCAAATCATAGTAAAAGGGTCACGTTTCTTCAATACTAATTTCAATAACAGTAAAACAAAATCAAAGAATTTAATTGTCAAAGAACTTATAATGATTCAGTGAATATAAGAGGCTCCACTGTGGGTGGAGGAAGCAATCAAACAAGCCAAAGAAGAAGAGGAAACAATAACACATTGTCAAAGAAAATGAACAATACATATTAAAAATCTTTGCAAAGCACAAAATAGAAATTACAACTATCTTTGCAATTAAAAAACTTGAAATTCATTTCTTTATCAAATTTCATTCAACAAAACTAGCTTTTTGTTTTGCAAATAATAATTTCTTGAACAAAAATTATAGTTGTTTAAAAAGAAAATTTAATGATGAACATCTAAACAATTGTACATAAAACTTTTGCTTCTAGAATTTACATTAAGCAAAAAGTATAGGATTTCATTGACTTAGTAACTTGAAGCATGCAATCCAAAAGTGGATGAAAATGGATAAAATGATTTGTATATATATTGTAGAATGATTTGCAAATTATGAAATAACAAATATGCCCAGTTTTTTTTTAAATAAAATATGTTCATAGTGTTAATTATAATTTTTAATCAAACAATATAAGTAATATAAAAAATTGTTTAAAGACCAAAATTAAATATAACATAAATGAAACATATTGAAAATAAAAATAGTTTTAAAAAATATTAACAAAAGTGCATTTAAAAACTTATAGAACAAAAGTAGTTTAATGGTAATAATTTCATTGTGATTGTCATGATTTTGTTTTTGTTTATCGAAGAGTTTTTTTAGTTATTATAAGCATCATGATAATTGCAGATCAAGTCCTTGTACATTTAATATGATTTAGTTAGGTCTTTTTTTGTTTTTGTTTAATTTTGTATATGATTTTGTTTTGATTCAATTATTATTTATTAAATTTTGACTTAACATAAAACTTAATATACTGTAATGTTAAAATCTAACATGATGCACTCATAGTGTATAACTACCTGTGAGTCATCAAATAATTAAAAATAAATCCACTTGTGTTTATTTTTAAATTTTTTTATGATGTGTCATCATTTAATTTGTATAATCAGTTTATCAAATATAAACCTAATATATCATAACCAATTTCTTGAGATAATCATACAAGACTTAAGAAAGTAATATCCAGTGAAATACTGAAGAAACTTTGAGCAATGCTTCGACGGTTCATAAATCAAGAGGTGTGATCTAAGAACAAGTAACTAGAGGGAATTAAGGGGATAGTGGAACCGACCAACTTCTCCATACAAAAATATCCAGAGAAGTAAAATCATACCATGAAGATTGGCAATTTCACTCGTTTCTCTTCCTCACGTTTGGGAGCTTTTTTTATCTCGTCTATTGTATTGTCGTAAATGGATGAAAAAAAATCATAGTTAACGAAGAAAAAAAAGGAAAGAACGCACATATATAGATAGAAGCTATGCTACACAAACTGCTCAAAGTACTCGTATCCAATAAATGGATATGAATATTGTAACACCCTTAACCCCGTCACCGTCGTCGGATTAGGGTTACGGAGCATTACCGAACAATCAAAAACATTTAAACATCATATCCTTCACATACTATTAACATTATAAATCATTCATTCGCATGCATACTATCCCTAAATCAAGCCCCCGAGGCCCTAAAAATAGCTTAAGAACATTTTGAGACTAATTTTAAACAAAATAGGAAGTTCAAGAAAAAGTTGCCAAAATTAGAAACATGGGGTCACACGATCCTATGGCCAAGCCGTGTGGAATCACCCCAGGCCGTGTAACTTTCAAACATGGGACACATGGCCGTGTCCCAGCCCGTGTCCTCACCTGTGTAACTCATTGAGTAGGGTCACACAGCCGTGTACCAGATCGTGTAACTCTCTGACTTGTCCCACATGCCCGTGCGCCAAGCCGTGTGTTAGGACATGTAACTCACTAAATTGAACCTTTTGAAATCCTCAGATGACACACGACCGTGTCGCCAGGCCGTATGCCTTACACGGTTGAGTCACACACCCATGTCTCAGGTCGTGTGAACCCAAATTTACCTAAAATCAAGCCATTTCAAATAATTTAATGCATAACCTTTCAACCCATTTAAGCACACTTTAAAGGAACCTAAACATCACCCAAACAAACATCAAAATGTCATTTCAAGATCCTAATTCGAACTAACCAATATGTCAGTCAAAGGCACCACATTTCATCAAAACATTTCTCACCAAAGTAAAGAAATTTAGCTACATTTCAAGCACAAACTTAGTTCTTCTAACTACCACCACATAACAATCGACTTAACCATTCACATTTTTACTTTAAACATACCATATAAGGCTTATATTCCAAGTGCTTAAAATGACCAAAAGACTTAAACTTATCAAAGCATTTAAAATCCATCAAACAATACTTAAGTTCAAAATATCTTTGTACCAAGATGATCATAACACATTCAAGAGCTATTACTATTTAAGGTCCTATACATGCCATATAGCCAAAATATCCAAAATCTACCAAATTAGTCCTTGGGATAGTGTGCTTCTTCGAGTTTGATCTGATCTCTCAACCGCAAAAACGAAATCTACAAACAAAGAACAAAAAAATGTAAGCTTACTTGAAGCTTAATAAGTTCATAAAATTTAACAATAAAGCTTAACACAAGTTATCCTAATAATACAACTGAATAACAACAAAGATAATTCTCTGACGTTCACAATCTACCACAGATAAGAGCCACTCATTTCATTAAACCAGTTTGATCAAATATCATAGCTCAACATTTTAAAAACGCAGAGTATCATTCATTCGGATAGATCCCAGATTATTGACCGTTTCACAATGCTTCTCACACAAGCTGTAGAGGATCTGCAACGTATGCAAGACCTCAGCCATTGTTATGGTTCATTCATTAGAACAAAGCATTTAGTCATTTCACTAAATCTTAATGCTGCTCACACAAGCTGTCGAGAATCCACAACTTAAGCAGGATTCTCAACCATCAGATTAGTCCATATTTTCATAAAAGAATTACGTGGTCCTTTCGTCACTTCACGTCCCGGCCCAAGGCCTAATCACCTTAACTATTCGTTTTACCATATCTCATTTTGATCCAATTAGCTTAGCAATTCTCCAAGTTGAATATTCATAAATTTTATGGGAAGAAACACCAATTATAAGAATAAAAAATTACGAACTTACCGACTGCTTTGTAGTAATAGCCAAAGTACATGGACTACTCTATTACCTTGTCTTTTCCTTGTTCCTCTACACATTCGTGATCTAAAACAATAGTTTCATTTAATTAACTAAATCCAAAAGTAAAATTAAATCATTTTACGCAATTAAGTCCTTTTTACTACTTTATGAAATTACCCTCAACTTTTCATTTTTATTCAATTTAGTCCCTAGGCCTTAATAATGCAAATTATCCATTTTTATTGAAAAACCAACCTAACTGAATATCAATAGCTCCCATTATAACCTACTTTTGTAATAATTTCACATCAAGTCCTTGGATTTATAATACTTTATCAATTTAACCCCTAAACATTAAATTCATTAAAAAATACTTTACTAAATAACCAAATATAACATCAAAGCTTAATAATCCTCCATAAAATTTAAATAATAACTCTAACTCAACAATGGGACAATCTAAAACATTTAACAGTTTCATAAATTGATCCTCGGGCTAGCTAGATTAAGCTAATACGAACCTCAAAACATAAAAATTGCTAAAAACGGGCTAGGATTCAGTTGCAAATCAAAGGTTCAAAGTTGAAAACTATGGAAACCCTAGTTTCCCTTGTGTGTTGTGGAGAAGATGAGTAAAATGAAACAATTACCATATTTATTTTACTTTAATTTATTTTATATACTTAGGTTTTTTGTAAATATTTCAACTTTCATAATTAATTCTTAATTAACTATTATTAGGCCTAATTAAACTTATCCACATGTGTATATCATCATTTAAATCCATTAATTTAACTCTCATGGGTTAAATTATTCATTTGGTCCCTTTAATTTATAAACTTAACTTTTGCAGCTTTTACAATTCAGCCCCTTTTACTTATTAACTATCCAAACGATATAATTTCTTAACCAAAATTTAATATGATACTATGTATTTAATATTTACTAACTGAAATGTCAGATTCGTGGTCTTGAAGCCACTGTTTTTGACACCACTAAAAATGAGCTATTACAAATATGGGGATATGACCTCCAAGATTCCTCCAAATATATGAAAAACCTTAGAAAAGCATGTATTTTTGTGAAATAATGATATGAAATATTGAACATGTATTTTTGTTACATGATAAACTTGAAAATAAAAAAATTTGACTACGTTAACCAAATAATAGTTGAGAATTTTATAGAGGATACCACTACTTTAAACTTTTGATTTTGTTTCTTTAATCATCAACTTTTGTGATAAAAGGAAAAACACTATGAGTAGCAGAGAAAAAACACATTTGAAAACATTAACAACAACACTACTACAAGAAAACAATCACGCACCTTGATCAAGATAGCTAACAACTTGCAGCAAAGACACACAGCTAAACTTACAATAAGAATAATAAAAGAAACACTAACCAATCACCCAGGACACATTAGCCATCGATTCAAAATTACAACAATGAACTTTCAAAGTCACCAAAATTTATTTTCAAAGAGAATTCCCTTAAAAGAGCATCAATAACAGTATCCAAATCACTCCTTGAATCGTAAAACATCAGCTAGATGTAACTCTATAACCACAACCAATACTAGTACTCCAAAATAAGTGCTTCTTAATAATAGAAAATAAAAATTAACACAAGGCATAAACCTCAAAACAAGAACCTAAAACATTCCATAAATCTCCACAATCAATTGAGAAAAAAGCACTCCTACAAAACCAAAAACTTGGAAAGGAGTAGAGGAGTCTGTTGATGGGTAGTGTGGGAAACGGGTCCATTGGACATGATTCCCAAGCCTTTGTACCCTCCAACAAATACCCCCTCCCATTCCCACCATTAGACATAAATCCACACTCATTTCCCCTCCTCTAAACCCACCTTCTTCACTTCACTAATCTCATAATACAAGCAAAAGCACTTCCCCACAGGTCTCTTTTAAAGACCTCTGTTGGATGCTATTGCTAGCTATTTTCTCTTAAAACCAAATAGAAAAAGGTAATTTCACCTATATCTATACCTTGTAGAGATTCGTGTATTTTGGTATATGCTGCTACATGCATGTTTCTTGGGAACTTGTTATTTGTTGTTTAGCTTTAGCCATTTCCTGAGCTATTTTGTTTTGTTAAATGTGTAGATAAAAATTCTAGTACCAACTACGTGGGTAATAATAGTTAGAGATACTTGAATGAATGAAAATTCCATTTAGCTTAAACAATCACTCAAAAACTACAATTGTTTCTTCAAAACAAAATCAAATACAATAAAAATGGCTAAAAAAAATACTTAGAATCAAAATAAAGTGAAAATCAAACGCATACCTAAAATCGAATGGGGATGAGGGAACAAAAAAATAATTAAATGGGAAGATGGAAAAAGAAAGATACCCATAATCAAAAGAAAGTGAAAATCAAACTCTAAATCACATATTGAAAGATGCCTAAAATCGAATTGCCTGGGAATGAGAAAATAGGAAAAATAGGAAAAAAAATTTGAATGGGAAGATATAAAAATAAAAAAATATAAAAAATGAAAAAGATCAAATCTGATAGGAAAAATAAATAAGAAAAATGGAAGGTATAAAAAGGAAAAAAAACGAAGAAGAAGAAGAAAAGAAAATACTTGTAACAACCCGTTTTCAATGATGTCAGAAACAGTGGTTTTGGGACCACAATTTTGATGAGTGAGTTATTATTTTATTATTTATTTAATGTCTACGTGATTATATTTAGATCATAGTAAAATTTTGTTAAGAAATTTTGATGTTTAAATGGTTAATTGAGTGAAAAGGACTAAATCGTAAAAAGTGTAAAATTTGAGATGTATTAGTTAAAGGGGTAAAATGGCCATGGAATTTTAATTTAATGGACTTGAATGGTAAATATACCATTTAATGAGTTAGTGGATAGTTATGGACAAGGTTTTAATGAAATTTTAATGATTTTAAAAGGTTAATTTGGTAAGTTGACTATTAAGTTAAAATGTTAAGTAAATTAAAAGGTAAAAAGATATCATATTTTTTGTTTCCTTCATGCAAAAACCAATTTTAACCATTCAAGGAGGACGAGAGTTTGGCCAAGGCTTGTTTCCCTTGCATGCTATGTTTTGTGCCCTATTTTTAATGATTTTTATGTTTTTGAGTTCATTTTAGCTTAATCTAGCTAGCCTGGAGGTTAATTTGCAAAACTGATAAAGGTTGAGGGGCTTTCCATGAACTTTTTTGAATAGGTTTTGATGTTAGTTGATAAATTATTGGTTTTGGTTGTAAAACAAACATGTTTTGTTAAGTGATTTTGATGAAAATGGCAATTAGGGATTAAATTGTTAAAAGTGTGAAACTATGAGTTTTATTGTGAAATTTTGGTAATAATGAGTTTTTCCAAGGTCCCTTATATCTATGGTTAACATGGAGTTAGGTTAAAATGTATTATATTCAAGTTATGAGTTTAAGGACTAAATTGTGAAAAGTTCAAATGTTAGGGGAATTTTTAATTTTGCATAAATATGACTTATGGACTAAATTGAATTCTAGAAGTACTTAATTAAATGAAATTATTTATTTAGATCAAGATAAACCACATTCGGACTTAAATCGAGGAAAAAGCTAAAACTTCAGATTAGTCGAATTTTACTTCTACGCCCCTAATTCTTGAGGTAAGTTCATATGAACTGTAATCGTTTTAATGTTAGTTAAATTAAATGTTTACTATGTTGTTTTAATATAAATGAATCTAAATATAAATTTATCAATGCTATGATGAATTGGCAGATAACAAGTCACGGTTGAACCTTAAGAATTCTTAGGATAAAAATGACATGCCATTAAGGATGTCATGTTTCGGGTGTTGGTCTTGAATGTCTTACCGATGACTGAGGTCTTACATTTATTGCGGATTCTCCACAGCTTGTGTGAGTAGCATCGTGTATCTTACATTTCGATCCACAGCTCGTGTAAGCAGGCTAATTTCACAGCTCGTGTGAGCATTGATGTAAAGGAAATGTTATAGTTACATATAAAGGCACACCATATGTGAGTTTTCCCGAGTATCCGAGGTAATTCTAGATGGTTCAACTGGTAAGGAAAGGAAATGAAACAGTAAGTATACAATTGGGATGTATAATGGATGAACTCATTTATATCATGGACAAGTGCACTAACTTGTGAATTGATGATGTTGTTTAGGCTTATACTAAGCTTAAGGCATTGGTAATGGTTATGATTAATCTATGAATTGTAGAAGTGAAATGACAAGTTTAGTTTAAGTTTATACGAGCTTACTAAGCACTCATTGCTTACGTAGTTATTTTCCTTTGTCTTATGGATTATTGAAAGCTCGATTGGTTGGAAGCTCGTTGGAGACCTATCACACTATCCAGCAGCTATTTCGGTAGATTTTAAGTATTTTTTGCCAAGGTTAATAATGGGATGTATAGGATGTTTTGTGATGGTGATTTGGTATGTTTGTGCTTTGAAACTTATGTTTGGTTGATGGACTTATAATGCTTGTTAAGTTAGGTCATTTTGACCATATTTAGGTAATTGAAATGCATGGTCTTTTGGGTAGGTTTGTAATGGCTTGATAATGGTCATCTTTTGATATGTTTTCGTAGGTAATTGAACTAAGTTATAATGCTTGAAATATGGCAATGTTGACTGGTTTTGGTAAATAATGTCTTGATGCTATTGTGGTGCCTTTGAATGGCATATTGATTAGGTGATTTAGGATGATTGAAATGGCATATTTATGTATGTTTGAATGGTGTTTGAACCCTTTGAATGTGTGCTTAAATGGTTTGAATGGTTAGGTATGAATTGGACTTGTAATAGCTTGATTTTAGGTAAATTTTGGGTTTACACGGCCGTGTCTCATTTGAGATTTCTTAGTGTTTCAAGTCAGTGAGTTACATGGCCTAGCACACAGCCTGACACATAGGCGTGTGGCATCTCATTGAGTTACACAGGTGAGGACACGAGCTGGGATATGGCCGTCTGTCCCTTATTTTAATGTTACACGGCTTGGCCATATGACTGTGTGACCCCTATTTTCCAATTTTTGCAACATTTTCTTAAACTTTCCATTTTTTTTCAAATTAGTCTCGAATTCCTTCTAAGCTATATTTAGGGACTCGAAGGATCGATTTAAGGACAAGATGCATGTGATT
This sequence comes from Gossypium hirsutum, assembly GCF_007990345.1. Lineage (NCBI taxonomy): Eukaryota > Viridiplantae > Streptophyta > Magnoliopsida > Malvales > Malvaceae > Gossypium > Gossypium hirsutum. The sequence continues at coordinate 14,685,708 of NC_053439.1, read as the reverse complement.
GAATGGATTATAATATGTTTAATTTATTTAAATGCTAAGATGTTAAAATGTTTTTGATTGTTTGGTAATGCTCTATAACCCTAATCTGGTGATGGAGACGGGGTTAAGGGTGTTACAATACCTTAAATCAAATGGGAATGAGGAACTAAGACTGGGGTGTGGTGGCTTAAGGTGCTTGGTGAGGAAGAGTGGTAAAGGGTAGTAATGGCAGGTATGGTTTTTTTCTTTATTCGTCAGTGGCTATAATTGCAATTCGGTAGTGGATGAAAGGAATGATATTCGACGTTTTGGGGGAATAGAAAGCTAAACAGATTTAGCTGTAATAGCCTATTACAATGAACCAAACATTGTATTGTAGTGGGCCCATTGAATCAGGCCTGATTGAATGATTCATTCCATTCAACCAAACAGGTTGTAAGTTCCTGAAGATAAAATTACATGATCTAAATTTCAAATTCGTGAAGAATACAAGACTTATGGCATAGTTTAACTTATGATATAAGGTCTTAGTGTAACACCCCTAACCCATCTCTGTTGTCGGATTAGGGTTACAGAGCATTACCGAACAATCAAAAACATTTTAACATCTTAACATTTAAATAAATTAAACATATTATATTTCATTCAATCGCATGCATCTTGTCCCTAAATCGAGGCTTCGAGGCCCTAAAAATAGCTTAGAAGCAATTCAGGACTAATTAGAAACACAATGGAAAGTTTAAGAAAATGTTGCAAAAATTGGAAAATAGGAGTCACACGACCGTGTGGCCAGGCCGTGTAACATTCGAGCAAGGGACACACACGCATGTCCCAGCCTGTGTCCTCACTTGTGTAACTCATTGAGTTGCCCCACATGCCCGTGTGCCAGGTCGTGTGCTAGGCCATGTAACTTACTGACTTGAAACACTAAGAAATCTCAAATGACACACGACCAAGTCGCTAGGCCATGTGATACGGGGTTGCGCGCGGACCAAGATCGAGTTGCCAAGTCACGAGAAACTCCTACGAAAACCCTAAACAATTAGATCTGAAACGAAACAGAAAATTAAAAGATTAGATTTTTTTGAATTTTCAGATCTGAAATAAAATCCCCAAATCAGCAAAGAATCAAATTGAGAATAGAAATAAGTGTTAGGGTTCTTGAAACCCTCAAGGAGATTGTGATTCTGCCCAATTGAACACCAAGATAGTTTTCCCCAAATTTCGACAATCTAATTTCACCCAAAAAGAGTATGGAAAAACCCTAGAAATTGAGGATTTTTGGGCTGATTCCTTAAGATAGAAAAAGGCTGAAAACACAATAAGAACAGAAAATAGATTAGATAATGATTCAGCACAAGTAGAAATAAAGAAAGAATTGACAGTAAGAAATTAAAAGATAAGTCCTAAGAAGCCTTGAAATCTCGAAAGATCTCACAACTCCCTTCAAACGGCTCTAATCTCCCCTCCAAAGAATATCAATGGCAAGAAGAAGGTTGAAGATGGCTCCCACAATCACAAGATTGTTAAAACAACTTCTAAAGAAAACTCAAGAGAAAAATCTTGGAGAAAACTCAAAGAAAATTCTGCTCTCAACAAATCTGAAATTTTAATAATAATGATAAGTGTTTAACAAGGTGGACAGTCATGCCTTTAAATAGGCCTTATAACTAGTCCTAATCTAATTAGAAAACTAAAATAAAAAAACTCCTAATTATTTTAATATGTAAATTCGGTCAAAGGTCATTTTATCTGGGACTCTTGGACTGAATATTGACATAAAAATTTAAACTAAGTAAATAAATAAATAAATAAATAAAAATAAAAATAAAACTTTACAACTTGGGCCACTTTGACAATTTGGCCTGATTTTCAACTAAGTATGGATGGATTTCTTGATTGGGCTGGGAATTTGCTTATTGGGCCTCGCCTTCAAGAATTTGGGCTTTTGTGACTCGTATCACCATGTGTGTCACACAGTCATGTGATAGCTCGTGTCCCAGGCCGTGCGAACCCAAAATTTACCTAAAATCAAGCCATTACAATTCCAATTCATACCTAACCATTCAAACCATTTAGACATACATTCAAAGGGTTCAAACACCATTCAAACATACATAAATATGCCATTTCAATTATCCTAAATCACCTAATTAATATGCCATTCAAAGGCACCACAATAGCATCAAGACATTATTTACAAAAACAAGTCAACATTGCCATATTTCAAGCATTATAACTTAGTTCAATTACTTACCAAAACATATCAAAATATGACCATTATCAAGCCATTACAAACCTACCCAAAAGACCATGCATTTCAATTACCTAAATATGGTCAAAATGACCTAACTTAACAAGCATTACAAGTCCATCAACCAAACATAATCTTCAAAGCATAAACATACCAAATCACCATCACAAAACATCCTATACATGTCATTATTAACCTTGGCCAAAAATACTCAAAATCCACTAAAATAAATGTTGGATAGTGTGATAGGTATCCGACAAGCTTCCAACTGATTGAGCTTTCGATAATCTTTAAGACAAAGGAAAATAACTACGTAAGCAGTGAGTGCTTAGTAAGCTCGTATAAACTTAAACTAAACTTACCATTTCATTTATACAATTCATAGATTAAACATAACCATTACCAATGCCATAAGCTTAGTATAAGCCTAAACAACATCATCAATTCACAAGTTAGTGCACTTGTCCATGATATAAATGAGTTCATCCATGACATAAGTAGATTTTCATATATAAGTACATCATTTAACTCATCAATCTTTTTGTAACATCATGATACATCCCAATTGTATACTTACTGTTTCATTTCCTTTTCTTACCAGTTGAACCATCTAGAATTATATCGGATACTCGGGAAGGCTCACACATAGTGTGCCTTTACATATAACCATAACTTTTCCTTTACATCGATGCTCACACGAGCTATGAAATGGGTCTGCTCACACGAGTTGTAGAGAATCTGCAACAAATGCAGGACCTCAACCATCAATAGGACATTCAAAACCAGCACCCAAAACATGAAATCTCTAATGGCATGTCATTTGTATCCTAAGAATTCTTAAGGTTCAACCAAGACTTGTTATTCGTCAATTCATCATAGCATCGATACATTTATATTTAGATTCATTTATATTAAAAAAATAGTAAGCATTTAATTTAACTAACATTAAAACGATTATATTTCATACGAACTTACCTCGATAATTAAGGGCGTAAAAGTATAATTCGACTAATCTGAAGCTTTAACTTTTCTTCGATTTAAGTCTGAATGTTGTTTATCTTGATCTAAAAAAATAATTTCATTCAATTAAGTACTTCTAGAATTCAATTTAGTCCATAACTCTTATTTATGAAAAATTACAAATTTTCCCTTAACATTTTAACTTTTCACAATTTAGTCCTTAAACTCATAACTTCTATATAATACATTTTAGCCTAACTCTAGGTTGACCATAGATATAAGGGACCTTGGAACAACTCATTCTTACCAACATTTCACAATAAAACTCATAGTTTCACACTTTTAACAATTTAATCCCTAATTGTCATTTTCATCAAAATCACTTAACAAAACATGTTTGTTTACAACCAAAACCAGTAGTATATCAACTAACATAAAAAAAACTATTCAAAAACATCTATGGCAAGTCCCTCAACCTTTAAAAATTTTACAAATTAAGCCCTGGGCTAGCTAGATTAAGCTAAAACGAACTCAAAAAACATAAAAATCATTAAAAATGGGGCACAAAACCATACCATGCAAAGGAAATAAGCCTTGGCCAAACTCTCCTCCTTCTTTAATGGCTAAAATCAGTTTTGGAAAGAAGAAAACAAAAAAGATGATATCTTTTTTACCTTTTAATTTACTTAACATTTTAACTTAATTGTCAAGTTACCAAATTAACCTTTTAAAATCATTAAAATTTCATTAAAACCTTGTCCATAACTATCAACTAACTAATTAAATGGTATATTTATCATTCAAGTCCATTAAATTAAAATTCCATAGCCATTTAACCCCTTTAACTAATAGATTTCAACTTTTACACTTTTTACGATTTAGTTCTTTTCACTCAATTAACCATTTAAACATCAAATTTTCTTAACGAAATTTTAATACGACCTAAATATAATCTCATAGACATTAAATAAATAATAAAATAATAACTCACTTGTCAAAATTGTAGTTTCGAAACCACTATTTCTAACATCATCAAAAACGGGGTGTTACACTCGGTGAATCTTATAAAAGAAAGAAAAATAAATAATAAATTATTTCTTGCATTTGAGATATCACTGGAAATATATATATATATGGGAGGGATCCGCTTATAAATGTGTAAAATTAACTATGTCCTTTCATATATTTTTATACGATTATTATTTTGATGACCCAATGTCTCTATTATATCGATCTAAAATATTGTATATGTTAATATTTATTGAACGGTTGAATTTTTTTACATAAAGAAAATATTTAGAAATTTTTAATTTATGTCAAATTTGCCATGTATGACCTATATGAATGGAATATGAAATATGACGATCAAATCATTAAAATATTAATTATACAAAAATATATGAAAAGATATAAATATATTTCTTTTATATATTTACTTTTAAATATTTTAATATACCCTATCAAACACTTATCATCATCTTAACCCTCCTTATGAAATGTAAAATATATCAAATATACTCTCCTATGTAAAAGGGAATAGAGGGAATGCATGGTTTTTGAATAACCCATGCAAAATTTGTCCGTTGTAACCAACAGTTATACAATCTTTTCAAAAGGGTTTTAAGCCACTTTTGATGATTTATAAATAAACCTTAAATTATCATTTCAGTTCAATCCATTTATTGTAACGGCGTTAAAAAAAAAAGTTGACTTGTGTTGCGGATAAGAATGTGCCACATAAATCCGAGTTTATTAAAATTAAAAAATTTAAATTTAAATTCAAAAATTAGAAAAGAAAATTATATATTTAAAAATTTTAAAAATAAATTTGACTTTGACCCCCTATTGACCAACATTGACTACCGTTGATTGACCTTTGGCCGAGAGTTGATAGGCATTGATCAACTACTGACTTTGAATTTTAATTTTTTTTTATAAATATCAATTAAAAAATACTATTTTTGAATTTTTTAAAATACTAATTTTTTTTCCTAAAAGATATGTATTTTGATTTTTTTTATTTTTAATATTAAAACCTTTTCAATTTGTAGACTTTATAAATTTTTAGTTTAACATTTTTCTATTTTTGAAATTTTGACCTATTATTTTAAATTTTTAGAATTTATAATTTTTAAAAATTTAAAATTTATTATAAATTTTCTAGAATGTATATTTTTGAAATTTTCTAGAATTTAACTTATTATTTATAAATAAATTTTATGTTTGATACATAAATTGAAATAATACCCTTAAAATATTATTTTCATATTAAAATAATAAACACAAAATTCTCTATTTTTAAAACTTTATTAACAGTACATTCTACAAAAATTTTTTCTCACATTATAATTTATTAAAAAGTTAAATAATACGCATGGTTAACTTGTGCATGGCACGGGTATAAAAACTATATTAAAATATTGATTTGTTTAATCTTTTAAGTTCATAGATACATACATATAATTTGATTTACATTTAAATATTGGTTTTAAAATATTTTATAGATGCTTAAATAAAAAAGATTAGATAAAAAAAACCTATCCATGCATCGCACAGAAATTCAAACTAATTATATATAATATGAAAGAAGAAACAAAAGTAGTTCAAAGTTAATTCTTTGGCTTCCAAAATCTTCTCTCTTTTTTTGTCTAAAATATATTTCCTTTTTTAGTTATATTTAAAGCGGATCTCATGTTTAGAATTAAATTTTAATAACGAATGATATTAATTAATAAATAATCTTTTTCTAAAGCAAGTAAATATATTATTTTACCTCATTTTAACTAAGAGAAAGTAATAATTTAATTTTTGATAAAAACAAATTTCATTTTAAATAATTTACAACATTAAAATAACAAAATCTATAGTTTTATATTATTATCTATATATTTTTATTATTAAATTTAAATAAAATTATTTTAAAATTTTATTTAACTGAAATTCGGGCCGAGGGGAAAATAATTCATATATATATATTTAATATACCTTCACTTTTTTATTTTTTATATATAATTTTAATTAAATCAATCAAAATTGTGAATTTAAATTCATTTTAATATTCACTTTAATTTCAAAAAAATGGTTTTTATAAATAAAATAAACAATATACTTGTAAAATGTTACAGAGCATGTATTTTTGTAAGTAATTTTAAATTGTGTTTTAAATTATCTACATAAAATTTTAACTATAATAAAATATTATTAAGCATTTTGCAAGTATAAAAAATTTTAAGTACATTAAACAATCATTGCATTTGAAAAAGTAATCCATATAATTATTTGAGATAAACCAATAATGAAACATATATTTACTTAATAGTATGTTTTTTAATATAATAGTTGAAAAGAAAATATTAGTGAAACCATGAAAAATATAAATTACAATAATGCACTGTTATGCTATTTCATTAACTTGCAAATAAGATTGGGTAAAATCACATGTAAACATGAAAATAAAATAAACGATTTGTATCTAAATATGAAGGTAGAGAGCGTCGGGGATGTAGCTCAGATGGTAGAGCGCTCGCTTAGCATGCGAGAGGTACGGGGATCGATACCCCGTATCTCCACAATCTTCTTGATATATTTTTGCCGCAAGAGCAGAATTGTATTCAATTTCCCACTTACCTCTTATCCCCATAATCCACCAACTTCCTATTTAAATATTTTTTTATTATTATAAAATGATAAGGCAAGAAAGGGTATCCTAGACTAAGGTTAGTAACTACCTCACTCCCTCAACTTGAAAAAATTAAATTGGATTGAACTAATAATTCGTAAATACAAAATAATTTTAATTATTTCTATATAACAGCTTGAAACCCTCACTAAAAAATTGGTTAAAAATGATTTTTTTTAATTTCCAAAAATATGATTTTTTTTATAATGAAAAGGTTTGAATTTTTGTTATGTTTTGCTTGAAATTTTTCTTTGATGTTTTTATAAATATAATTTTTTAATATTTTTTGAAAATTTTAAAAATATTTTTGAATAACTTCTTAATTTAGTAAGAGAAAAATATTTGATACATTGCTAGTAAAATATTAAAAAAACATATATTAATTTTTTAAAATTGTTTATGGAATAAAAAGAATACACTGCTCAATTTAAAAAAAAGAATCTTTGAAGAATAATTTGCAGCAAAAGTGAAAAGTAGGTAACTTGTAAAAATAGGATGTAAGCAAGAGAAGAGAGACATAGTTCTCAAGACTTGTGTTTTCCGGTGGAGGAAACTTACCGCTGCTTCCATCTACTCTAGGTTTTGAAAACCACACTTTTTTTAAAATTCATTTCTAAAACTAAGAAATTTAGTTTATTAATTATTATTAATACATAATGCATTTCTTTTATTGAAATGAAAAAGGATCATTGCTTTAAAATTGTTTATTATTATTATTTTAATAATGCATTGTTTTTTACTGAATTCAAGAATAATTTTTTAATGTAATATTTGTGTTTTTATGTAATGTGATATTTATATCTGGTAAAAGTTATACATTTTGGTATTCAATGATAATGATGGAAAATTTTTAATGTTTAATTCAAGTTTAGATATTGATTTAATAAAAAATAATTGCTAATATTATTAAGTTTAAATCTTGTACAATTTTGTTAATAAAATAAATTTAGCACTAATTGTGAATTTGTTTAATTTGTTAAATACAATCTTTTTTTCCTAGTTTTAGGATTCATTTGTTGAAAATTAATTATTGATATTATTAGTTAATTATGATTTTTCACAAAATTAACGTTAAAACCCAAATTAAACAATAAAAAGTTAATACCGTTATTTTGGAGTATCAAAATTTATAAATTTTGTCAATTGCAAGTATCACATTTGACAAAAAAGCACATTTATCTCATTATAAAATTTATCAAACTCAGGTATCAAATTACTAAATACAAGTATCACATTGGACAAAAAGCACTTGTACTTATTAATGGGTAAACTACACCATTAGTCATTAAACTATGAGTAGGTTTTCGTTTTGGCCACTTAACTAAAAAAAGTTACAATTTAGTCACTGAACTATTCAAAATTTTTCATTTAAGTCACTGACTTATTCAAAAGTTTTCATTTAAGTCATTGGGATGTTAAGTTCTTTTTTAAAAGTTTCACTAGTGAGCTCCAAGCGACAATCAACAAGCGATACGGTCGATCGACACCCATCAATGAGTAGAATAACATACCTTAGATCCAAATCGATTTGACAATCAATGTCAAAGATTGAAGAAAAAATTATTTGAATTTTGATTCACAAATCTGTGGCGTCCCAAGTTGTTTCATTAAAAAAACACTAAACTGTAGAAGAGAAGAGGAAAGACAGCTTTCGACTTCATCTAAAACTAAAAATTACACCTTATTTACGGACTTCATCTTCTCCAACTTTTTCTGTTTCCTTTTACTGCCATTGTTGTCAAACAAAAGAAAAAAAAATTGTTCAAATTTCATCATTTGTGAGGCGATATTAGATACATTTATAAATACCCCAAGTTGTTAATAAAAGATGTCGTCGTTCATGACTCATTATCAATTTTTTCTTTTCTTTTCTTTTTTTCCAGATTTCCTCTATAAACAAGCATTAATATCTTTAGTTCTCAATTGCCGATATGTATTCTATAACCCACTCTTGATTTAGTTGAAAACCAAGTTAACTATTTTCACATGAATGCTATACTTTTTAAAATAAAATTAGAGTATATATTTTATATTTGTGTGTGTGTGTGTGTGTTTTTTAATTCACGTGTAAAAGCTTCATAGATGATAGATTTAACCCATATTACAAAGGAAAAAAAGAAAAGAAAAGAAAAAGGGTTACTACATATAAGGGTAAGATTGTACATTCATAAATAACATTAATGTTTTACTTCATAGCATACACAAGACAACAATAGTAATAAATATCACAATTTTCAACAACCAAACATCTTGATATGGTGAGATATCTATCCTTCATCTATCTTTTTGAAGCTAGTTTGCTATTTAACATAACACTCCTCTTTTATATCTGTTGGAAAAATTACATTTTATGGGAACTTTGAGGCATATTCTCAATAGGTAAAGGTGGAAAGTTAAATCATATTATTATGGTTTCATATTCTTCTCCATGAGACCTTTACAACGGTATATCATATGCTCAAAATGGTCGAGTGATGAATGATAAATTGATGCTCAAAGTAAGCTACTTGGAAATATTGTTGAGGAAAAGTAAACGTTTAGATCCCATATTGGTTAAATACCAAAGTGTGATATGTGTTTATTTCCTCAACAATATTTTGATACCAAAATTCTGTTCATTTTCAAAACTCTTCCTTTTCCTTTCCGTAGTTTCAAACGTTCCGGCGATAGAAAAAGGCAAAGTTCGTTCGTTGATCTTTGTAGAGGTGCTACTACTTTGATCACTATTGTTGTTGTATCCTGGGAGACATTCGACCAACGTTTCTCCAAGTACTGTAGGAGTGACAGAATCTGTCTTAAGGAAACTGTTCACAGGCCTCAACGTTTCGTAAAATCTCGATTCTCTTTTATTTCAACTGTTTATTACGGTTTTATTTGATTTTCGTATTTGATAAATTAATTATAAATAATTTTATTTATATTTTATTTCATATATGTTTATTTATATTTAATTTTTTTGTTAGCTAATGTGTTTTGTTTAACAATCTTAAGACAGATCCGATTTTTTTTCAATTTTCTAATTTGAGACAAACGAGACACCAAGGCGAAGAAAAAAAATATTTTTTTCAAAAATCTATTTTCTTTTAAAAATTAAATAAATCTGTTTCGGGTTTCTTCCCTCCTTCAATAGATTTCTTTTTCCTCTATTTTTGTTTTATTTTCAAATGAATATTAAAACTAATAAAATCCGTTTCGGGATTTTCCCACCGTTTAACAGATTTTATTAGATTTTATTTCCAAAATTAAAAGTAAATAAAATCCATTTTGGGATTTATTCCCACCGCTCAACGGATTTTATTCCATTATTTTAATTCTATTTCCAAACGGGAAATTAAAGGTAAATAAAATCCATTTCTAGAGTGAGTCCCGCCGTTTAACGATTTTATTCCAAATTTTGTTTTATTTCCAAAAACGAGTAAAATAAAATCTGTTTCCAGATTGATTCCCACCGTTCAACAATTTTGTTCCACATTTTGTTTTATTTTTCAAAAACGAGTAAAATAAAATCCGTTTTGGGATTGATTCTCGCCGTTCAATGATTTTATTCTAAATTTTGTTTTATTTCCAAAAACGAGTAAAATAAAATTCATTTCGGGATTAATTCCTGCCGTTCAACGGATTTATTACATTTTAATTTTGTTGCCAAAAATGAGAAATTAAATTAAATAAAATCTGTTTCAGAATTTATTCCCGCCGTTTAACAAGATTTTATTTGATTTTATTTTGTTTCCAAATTAGAATATAATTAAATAAAACATGTTTCGGGATTTATTCCTTTAACAAGATTTTATTTGATTTTATTTTGTTTCCAAATTAGAATATAATTAAATATCTGTTTCGGGATTTATTCCTGCCGTTTAATAAGATTTTATTTGATTTTATTTTGTTTCCAAATTTGAATTAAATTAAATAAAATCTGTTTTGAGATTTATTCCCATCGTTTAACAAGATTTTATTTGATTTTATTTTGTTTCCAAATTTGAATTGAATTAAATAAAATCTGTTTCGGGATTTATTCCCGCCGTTGAACAAGATTTTATTCGATATTGTTTTGTTTCCAAACAAAAACGTAATCAACTAATTCTATTTTGGGATTTATTCTCGTCGTTTAACAAATTTTAATTTGATTTAATGATATAATTTTGTTTCGGGGTTTAATCCTGCTATTGAACAAAATTGTTTTTGATTTCGTTTCAGAATTTTTATTCTACCGTTTAGCAAATCAAAGAGAAAATTTTCTGTTTATAGTGGTCTTAATTGTGGCTTTAAATTGAATTAAAAGAAATTTATCAACAATGAATTAAAAAGGCAATATGAGAATGTATGTCTCGGATTGGTTATTTGAAAGACTTGATATTTAAGCGTGCTGAGAGCACCACCTCTCTTTTAGGGTTACCTACCTAGTGCATTATTTTATTGTACTTTTTATTAGACCGTATAAATTTTTGTTTCGGGTTTTATTAGATTCCTGTCGTCTAACAATATTTGATAAGTTTTCTAATTCTGGTTTTGTTTCTTAACAGAAAAAATGGAAACTCCCACAAGTTCAATCAACTTGCAATCTAAAGCTTTGGGTCAAAAGCAATCTTCAATCCAAAACATAGTATTGTCGGTAGCTGCTGCTGTAAGCTATAACGAGAAATCTGCAAAATTCTCAAGACAGAATTTGACTTGGCAACTGAAAATGCTATTTTATTTTACCATGTTGAACTTGGCCAAATTTTTGAAAGATGACCCTCCTATTGTTAAAGAGGGCGAGGTAGATGAAGTTACTGCTTTCACTGCTGTTGAAGCTTGGAAACATTCAGATTTCCTATGCCAAAACTACATCCTGAATGGATTGTCGGATGCACTGTACGAAGTTTATAGTGTTAAAAAACAACTAAGGAATTATGGACATCGTTGGACCATAAATACAAAGCCGAAAATGCTAGAACTAAAAAGTTCTTCGTTGTTAAATTCTTGAATTTTGTAATGGTTGATTCTAAATTAGTTGTGAATCAAGTGTAGGAACTTCAATTGATCATTCATGAAATTCTTACTGAAGAGATGATAATAAGTGAATCCTACCAAGTGGCAGCTATTATTGAGAAGTTGCCTCTTGCTTGGAATGACTTTAAGAACTACCTAAAGCACAAAAGAAAGGAAATGCCAGTAGAAGACCTAATTGTCAGAATTTAGATTGAAGAAGACAATAAAGGTACAAAAAAGAGGCTCAACAACGCATCAAATGGCAATATTGCTAAGGCAAACTTCGTAGAAGTCAAGAAAGACCTCAAGAAGGGAAAACAGCCGTATAATGGGTCTAAATTGGGACCAAAATGTGGTGTTTCCAAGAAGCAAAAAAAATTAAGGAAAATACTTCAATTGCAACAAGATGGGGCATAAGTCATACGACTGTAGAATCCTAAAAAAAGTTAGAATGTTGTGGAAGAAATTTCCAAGGAAGTGTCCGATATGGAATTATGTGCCTAACATGCGCAAGAACTATGAATAGGAAGGTTCTTTAAAAAGGGGGAATGTTAGTGGGAATGAGATATGTATTAAACTAAATGTTATCTCTGTAAAAGAAAAACTTTGAATAAGAATGTTGTTCTTTTTTTGTTTATATGCTTAAGTTATTTAATTTATGACATATTAGGCTCGGACATGTTAATTATGATACTTTACATACATAAATTAACTTAGAGAACATTCCTTTGTTTCACAATAATTATAATTATAAATGTGAAACATGTGTTGAGGTAAAATTAACAAAGGTCAAAAACCACTTGATCTAATACATAACAATGCTTGTAAAGCTTGTTTAAATGAGAAAAAGGAATAAAAATGTTTATTACCTTCATCTCTACGTATATTTGCTTAAGAGCTAAGACGAAGAGAATTTTAATCTCTATAAGCAAGAAGTTGAAAATCAACTTAATAAAAAGATATATTGAATCATTTGAATAATGTACAAAACTTAATAATACCACCATACTTTTCTCAAATAGAGTAGCCGAGCAAGAAATCAGACTCTAAAGGAAAAGATGAATGCACTGCTAAAAAGCTCTGGGTTATCACATGAAATGTGTGGGGAGCGTTTCTATGAGTTAATTACCTTTTTAAATAAGGTACCCCACAAGAAAAGGGACAAGACACCATATGAGTTATGGAAAGGCAGAAAATCATCCTACAACCACTTGAAAGTGTGAGGGGTGTCTTGCTAACGTAACATGGTAACACGAGACATATGTATCGTCGACACAATACCATTAAACAAATGATCTCAAATGGAGCAAATGATCTCAAACGGAGTTATCTTTATTATTTTGAAAAATCAAAAGATAACATTGCGGACCCGCTAACCAAAGGCTTAAAAGGATATCATGTTGTTAAAACATCGAAAGGAATGTGACTAAAGCCCATGAATATAAAAGGCGCTATGTGAAGGAAAACCCTATCTAGTTGACTAAAGATCCCAATATCTAGGTTCAAAGGGACAACTTAATTGCATAGACCTTGTAAGGTCACTCTGGGGGTACTTATCCAAGTCCGTTCCTATGATGTAAACAATGATTAAAAATAGGATAGGTTAAGCAATGCTTTTAATAACCATTGTGCGTTTCGGTGAGTCAAACAACATAAGTCACCTATGTGAGAGTAAAGTAGGGCCGCTTCAAAGAGACTATTGGGGTATAGTTCTCTCAAACTCTTGCAGAACTAGGAGATGTTCACAGCTATATGAATATAACCATGAGAACTAAAACCTTGCTAGGGAGGTAGTTGTGTGAAGTATATCATCGTTTACACAAAAGGCAAAACAGTTCAAGGACATCACGTCTACTGGTTAGTTAGTAAAGTAAATATGTTTTCGAAAGGGAAGGTTCAAGGGTGGATACCTACCTATCCTATGCAACTATCGATTGTAGATTCTATCACCACATCGAGTCAATGTTTTTCAATAAAACTACCAATTTTCATTCATGTGGGGGATTGTTGGAAAAATTACATTTTATGGGAACTTTGAGGCATATCCTTAATAGGTAAAGGTGGAGAATTGAATCATATTATTATGGTTTCATATTTTACTCCATGAAACATTTACAACGGTGTATCATATACTTAAAATGGTTGAGTGATGAATGAGAAATTGATGCTCAAAGTAAGCTACTTAGTAATATTGTTGAGGAAAAGTAAAAGCTTAGATCCCACATTGGTTAAATACCAAAGTGTGAGATGTGTTTATATATGTGAACCCTCTTGAAGGGTAATTGAATGACTAAGCTTGTAACCTTGCCTCGCATGCAATGCAACATACAAAATATGTCATGTCATTATGCAATTAAGAGCATGTTTGGTTTGGTGTAATGGATTAGCCATTACACCCCTATTCCGTGGGCCCCACTAATCCCTACTTAATCCCATGTTTGGTTTGATGTATTGCCTATTACGGGCCTATTACAACACGGATGTATTCCTCATTTTCTCTGCTTCAACAACGATTAGCCATTCCGTTCCAAAAGTAAAGATTAGCTAATCGTTTCTGTTTTACTCTCCCCAGCCAAAATCTGCTGCTCCACCCCACCCTCTCCCTCCCAACATCAACAGCAGTACACAACCCACCAAACTCCAAGGCAAAAGTCTTCGAAGACCTATCATCTCTTTTATTCTATTACCGATTGAATCCAAACAAAGGATTTTTTTTGCCCTTTTAATGGATCATTGGTATTTTATAGGATTTTGCTTCTTATTTTGCTTCATCTCTGTTTGGTTTCAGTTGAGATCAATGGATCGGTGCTTGAAATGAAGAGAGGAACTTCTTCGGTTCCATTTGATCCCACTCGTGTTACTCAACTCTCATGGCACCCTAGGTCACTTTAATTTCTCTCTTCTTCTTTTTCGCATTTTGTAACTTTTTTTCTGTTTAATTTACTCAAAATTGTGAACTTTATGTTTTTATTTTTATTTTCGTGGCTTTCCTTTACAAAGGATTTTTATCAAGTGAGGAATGTGATCACCTTATTACTTTGGTAAGCAACATTTTTTTAAACTAATTTGTTGATTAATTTCGATTTGTGATGTTAACCCCCTCTCATTTTTTTCTTAAAATGTGTGAATTTCAGGCTAAGGATAAATTAGAGAAGTCAATGGTGGCGGATAATGAATCGGGTGATAGCATTGAGAGTGAAGTTCGAACCAGCTCTGGCATGTTTCTTCAGAAAGCTCAGGTATATAATTAAATTGCCCCTTTTTTTAGTTTAAATCTGTGAAATTAGCTGGAATTCTGTTAATGGAAGATAGAAATATTACAGCGGTGAAGGCAGTTCACTTATTCTTCATAAATAACCAAATTTTGGATGGTAGTTTATGACAGATAATGTTTTAGGTGTCTTTTACTCCTTTCCCCTAATGATTCATTCACACTTAATCTAGGGCAAGCTCTTTACCTAAAGAATCCGTTTCCTCACTAAATGCATTGAAAGTTAAAGATGATAGTTGTGCTCTTTGGTATTGGCTTAAGCTTTTGGGATAATTACTTTCCCTTAATGTTGTATCAGATATCTCGAGTAGGACTCCTGATAACTGATTTACTTCTTATTTCTTCCTCTGCTGTCTTGTTGCTCACTAGGGAATACGTTACTGCTTTAATCATTCTTCAGTTTGCACCTTTTTCTTCACTGGAGTTCAGGTCCAAATGTGTACTGCTTAGTATTAGTTACTTGTTTCATTAAGTTTAGAGATCGTTTACTCAATACTAATTTTGATGACTCAGATTGTTTATTTTTGTGGACCGTGTTTGGAAAGCATTGTATATGCTGATTCTTGAAGTTCAAATGCTTATGTGGTGTCCTTTATTTCTCATGTGAAGGATGAAGTAGTTGCTGATATCGAAGCTAGGATTGCTGTATGGACCTTCCTTCCAGCAGGTATATATCATTTCTTGCTTGTTGTTGCCCTATAATTTCTTAATCTACGTTGAATGGTGTTTTCTCATCTTATTTTAATATGGCACACCAACCAGAGAATGGGGAGTCCATGCAAATACTACATTACGAGAATAGTCAAAAGTATGAGCCACATTTCGATTATTTTCATGACAAGGCTAATCAAGAGCTGGGCGGTCACCGTATAGCCACTGTACTGATGTATTTATCTGATGTTGAGAGTGGTGGGGAAACTGTGTTTCCAAATGCAGAGGTAAGCATTTGACTGTGAATTTTTTATTCCCCCTATTTATGTTTGCTCTCTTTCTATTCTATCATTGTTAAATGCTTACATTTCCATTTTATTTTGTTCATCACTTACTAGTCTGCCTTCTGCAGGGAAAACTTTCTCAGCCAAAGGATGATAGCTGGTCAGATTGTGCAAAAAATGGATATGCAGGTAATACTATGATTTCTATTGGAGATTTTGTGAAATGCTTACTGAGTTGTGTTTTTACTTTTCTCGAATATTAATATGCTAGATCATACCGATCTGTTGGAAGAATTTTCATTTGATTCTAGCTGATAAAATCTCACTTTAATGAACAAGTGAAATTAAGTTTGCCACTTTTGTTTGTATGATTGGTTTGTGATCTGTATTCCAATGAATTCTGCAGATATTACTATGAACCTGCTGTATATGTTCATAGCTTCTTATTTAATTATTCTCGGATAAAATTGCCACCTTAGAAATCCAACCATATAATCCAACCATATACTTTTATTCATAATATACATGTGGTATTATTAACATCGTGTAAGGCTAATATGGATAGGTGGTGATGGAACCTTACTACCATAATTTTGTTTTTGGTATGTATTTTATGAGCGTTAATTCATCATACTATTATTATGAGCGTTAATTCTGCTGAATATATCTAGATCTTTGTTTATAGAGAATCAACTAAATTGCAAAATTTTAGCATCTGCTATGATGAATGTCACCTGACTGGTAATCATTTCAAGGCACCCTGACTCAGTACTACGAACAGCTGCCAGTAAGTCTAGAGAATTTGAGGCTGTATACGGGAAACACCGAAGCAAGGGATCTGAAGACAAGTTGCCAATGCAAAGTAGTCTTGACGAAATGGTAGTTTTTATTCGGGAACTAATCAGCCTTACACGCTTAAAGACATGGGAGGAGGGCACTTGTATTAGGTCATTGACTCAACTTCAACAGAGGGCAAGGATGCTTCTGCATCAACATTGATTGAATGAAATCCATGTAATATTTGTAATTTTCCCAGGGTTATTCATTTTCGGATATAGTTAGTGATGTGAATATGATTGTGACTAATATGCTATCCAGCATTTTGTAAAGTTTGGGTGGGCTAGAAAATTGGAAAACATATTAGTTGGTAGCTGGAAGGTTGAAATGAGCTGACCAGCATTTTGTACAATGCATTTCTAATGAGAAAAATTTGTTAGTTATAATTATTTTAAATTTTATTAAATCATATATTTTAATTAAAATATATTTAATATTAATTATTTCAAATTATATTTTATAGTATTATATATTATGATTTTAGTAAATTCATATAAGAATGTTGATTATTAAGAATTTTATTAAATTATATATTTTAATTATAATATATTTAATAATAATTATGTTAAATTATCTATATTATGATTTGAGTAAATTCATATAAGAATATTAATTATTAAGAATTTTATTAAATTATATATTTTAATTATAATATATTTAATAATTATTATATTTAAATATGATTAAATTATTTATTATTGATATTAATAATCTTATTAAATTTTAAATAACAATAACAATAATTATTTACCCAAACAAATTTATGCTAAGGGTATTCTAGTCATTTTAGTTTTTTCCATTATGCTATTACACCTCTATTCCATTCAACCAAACATAAGATTACTATTACGCCTCTATTCCATTACATTCAACCAAACAGTTGATTTGCTATTACACCTCTATTCCATTACACCTCTAATCCAATACACCTCCAATCCAATACACCTCTAATCCAATACAGCGAAGCAAACGTGCCCTAAAATATTGCATAATCTGTGAGATTCCTTTCCAAATTGATGCAAAACCATAATTAATCTAGAAATCTTCATTACATAATATCCTCATTATTATTTTATAAGTGGGAACAAAACATATATTATTTATTCTCTTGATTTCTACTTGCCGTATAAGTTACCTAAATTACAACATTTTATTTCCATAAATAAATACTACCTTAAACATATATATATTACAAAATCTGGCAAGTCAGTAAATGCCCTATTTCTTACCACATTCCCATGAAAACTATTACATTTATAAGCCAAATGCTTCATTAGCTGTGTACTGTTAACCCCCCCCCCAAAAAAAATGTCAAAGAAGCTTCAAAAATCTCTTCAGGATTACCTTTCCAAGATCAAGAAACCCTCTCCAAATACTCACTTCCTTTTAAACTCATTCTCTTCCAACAAATGGATTCGAAAAGGCTGCAAAACCCCCCAAACCCTTTCATTTGCTGTTCATCAAGATGGCGAAGCTGCCACACTTTCTGATGTTGATCGTTTTCTCTTTGAGAATTTCAAGTCTTTGTATATCAATGATGATGATGATGATGAAGAGATTAAAGATGATGATGGTGATGGTGAAGTGAAAAGCCCTGGTGGGATTTGTTTTGAATCCCCAAGGTTTATTGATCCGCCCCCGTACCTCTCAGGGTCCAACAGGTTCTTCGTTGCTACTGGGTTTTCGAGTTCGCTCATCGAGGAGGCTCGTAACAGCGGTGTAACTAGCAACACCTTCATGTCAATGTCGGAGGATGGCGGTTCCTCCTCCACCTTCACCTCTAACACTAGTAGTACTACTGCAAATGAATCCAACGTCTATGGTGGCGGCAGCGATAACGTCAAGTCTCAAAGCATCTACAATGAATGCATAGCGGTGTTAAGGTGTTCGCCGAACCCGTACGACGATTTCCGACGTTCCATGCAAGAAATGGTGGAAGCAAGGTTGAAACATGGTTCGAAAATCGATTGGGATTTCATGGAAGAGCTGTTGTTTTGTTACCTAAATTTGAACGACAAGAAGTCTTACAAATTCGTCTTAAGTGCATTCGTGGATCTGGTCGTCGATTTGCGTCAAAATGACGGCAAGATGTCTCGGAATTCTAATGTTAAATATAAGAGATCGAGGAGAACGAGGCACAATAATGTAGCCTAAGGATTGGGTTTTTTATTATTATTTAAAAAAGAGTTGGTTTTTGGGGTTGTAAAGATGTGAAACTGTTTAATGTTAATGTTATTTTGGATTTGAGTTTTTTTATTTAATGAATTTCTTTAATAATTTCATCATAGTTTTTTATTATATTCTTTTACATAATGTTTAGGATTATTTATAGTTCCTTTCCAATCTATAAATAGGAAGATAATATATTTCAACGCATTTAAGCTTACATCCTTTTGTATTAACAACAATATTCATACTAATCGAACTAAGACTCAACCAACAAATTTGTGTTATTGTTGATACAAAATAATGTTTTTATAATTAAAAAGGAATAGGTAGGGCATGACTTTCTTTGTTTATACTTTAGTTTAATGGCATCTATAAAGAAGATAATGGATGATATGAAATTATGATTCTACGTAATCTTTATTCATTTTCAATAGGAGAATGACAAATTAAATTTTTACTCTTGAATTTTAGCTATTTTTTCCCTGAAAAAAAATCAAATCCAACTATAAAAGCTGAAAATTTGGAAGAAAAACCTGATTTGTCATTATCTATTGAAAATGGATAAAGATGACGTGGAATCATAGTTTTATGCAATCCCTCCTCCTATTGAGGAAAAGTTAAAAACTATCTTCTTCTTCTTTTAACAAAAAAATGCAAATGTAGTATATAGTAATTTTTATATTAAATAGTAGTTTCGTATGGAGTGCCCAAATGCACCATTGAAAAATAGTTTCAGATTTAAAAAAAATGATATATGTATATAGTAAAAATTAAATATTTTAGTATTAATTAATAATATTAATAATTAATTTTTATTAAATTAATTTTGTCCGTGGCTCTTAATTCTTATGATCAGGAATCAATTTTGACAAAATAGATAATATATATTTGTTTTCTTACTCATGAGATAAATGAGTTGATTGTATATATAAATTAAAATGTATTAAATTAATTTTAGGTATTATATAATTTTTATAAATTTTATGAGGAAAAATGTATTTTTATTAGACATGTAGCACTATTCTAGTAGTGGATGTAGAGAATCTTCGAGAAATTTGAAAAATGAGCTTTAAAGAAATTCTTATGAAAATACAGTGATTTTAAATTTGAGAATTTATGAAAAAAATTTAAGAAGTGAAAATGTGAGAAAATGATCAAATAAAAAAATTTGAAAAGTTCGAGGACTAAAATATAAATTTGGCTAAAATGGGAAAAGTGAAGTATTAGTGATGAACTAACATAAGTATAAGTTATAATATGTAGTGGCACGATGAAAATCACTTTTAGAACTAAATTAAAAAGATTAAAAAGTACCGTGATTAAATTATAAATTTTCTATTTTTGCTGAGTAATGGGTAAAAATATAGTTTTCACTATTTATGGATTCATTTTAAAAGGTTGTATGTGAATTATGATTATTGGTTTGGTTTGGATAAGTGCTTATTATTGAGAAAAAATTGTGCTAAGTAGCAAAAACAGGTAAAATAGTAATTTCGTCATAATTTCACATTTTGGTTGTTTTTTTGATAGTACAACGAAAATTTATTTGCACCAGTTTTTTAAAACCTTGGGCTTGAAATATTGTATATGGACTTTAGGCCCACAAAAGAAAAATGAAATTGAAGAAGCAACCCATCAGCTAGTGCAACCAGCTACTCCCCATCTTCTATGGAGTCTCCTTCCTTTCTTACATTTTTTAAGCCTTTTCTGAAATCTCTTTAAAAAGTTCAATACCCACTTTGAGATCTTTTCTAAAATACTTGGAAAATCACCTCTTACTCTCATTTTCACAATTAGACTCTCAAATTTTAGTCTAAGATTTCTTGATTTTTGAGAGAGAAAATGGAAGCTTGAGATAGAAAGCTTCATAAAGGTTAGTAATGATGTTTTCTACTTATCTAAGCCTAGTACCTGAGAATTTTTGTTTAAAGAAACTTTGAAAGCTTACATATTATATTTTAGTTATTTTCATGAGTATGAAAAAATGTAGTAATTGTGAGAAATGGATTTCCGAGCAAATTTGAAGGTGGAATCAAGGTTATGAAGGCATGATTAATCCAAAGGGTAAGTACCTTGGATACTCTTATTTATCTTATGTTAAAGTTTATGAATTAGAAAATTTCTGTAATAAATATGGTGTAATTATAAACTGAATACATATAAACTCTATGGCTTAAAAGACATGAAATAAGTCAATAATGTGTTATTTTGAAATTGTTAGTCATGAAATGCTAAGTTAACTAAATATGTGGTATAGGGTTATTAATTGCCATGGGAGT
The DNA here is from genome assembly GCF_007990345.1 of Gossypium hirsutum. NCBI lineage: Eukaryota > Viridiplantae > Streptophyta > Magnoliopsida > Malvales > Malvaceae > Gossypium > Gossypium hirsutum. The sequence continues at coordinate 14,664,374 of NC_053439.1, read as the reverse complement.
GTGAGTAAACATGTTTTGATACATAGGAATTATTTAATAATGTAAAAATGTGAATAATTGTCATTATCGCTATGAATAGGACTTATTGGTTAATTTTTACTTTTAGTTAATTTACTCGATATCATGTTAAAATATGAGATTTGTTTTGTAAAAGATAAAAGAGCTATTGGGAATTATTAAGTAAAATGGACATGTGTATAAAGCCTAAGGTAATGTAAAAATGTGTATGTAGATGTAAAGCACTAATGATGCCTACATGTAAAAAATGATCATACCCATAAGGCCTTATCAATGTGGAATTGATCATAAGTATGTAAAAGAACTTAAAGTGCCCTTATATGATATATAGATATGTATGTGTTAATGGCCTTGATGGATATATGTTAAATATAATTGTAAAGTGCCCTAGTAGACTTAGTGAAATGTTAGAATACGGTTGGCATGCCAATTAGGGTCTATAACACCTTAGAGTTCTATCGCCTTTGGCCTTGGAACTTTGGTGCCCTTTGGTGTGTTCATATTTATGTGGGCTTGTTAGAATTAAGTGACCAAAATCCTTATTTGAGTAAAATACAGTGGTAAAATAAAATAAAAGTAAAATACCTATAAAACTATATTTCTTTTATTTTATTTTAGAATAAGGTTTTTTAAACATTATTAAACTCCATCTATTTGATATTGATTAGAATAAGGTGTTTCAATCTTACTACACTTCTATCAGAATATGGTTTTACAAGCCTATAAATAGACATAGTCTACTCCTCTTGTAATCATTTGAATTCGACATAGTGAATTTTCTTCTCCTCTGCCTGTGGTTCTTTTGCAAAAGGGTTTCTACGTAAAAATATGTGTGTTCTTTATTTTTATTTCTCTTTTCTTTGTGATATATTATCATTACCTACATTCTATTTTTACAAATTGGTATCAAAGCTTCCGAGTTGTTCATCTTAATCACGGTAATGGCGTCTTTAAAATATGAAATTCCGCTGTTGGATCGTAACATTAGATTCGCGTTGTCACAGATAAAGATGCATGCAGTTCTTATACAGATGGACTTAGAGGAAGCTCTACTAGGGATAGATAAGATGCCTTTAACATTGACGGAAGAAGAGAAGAAGCGCAAGGATCGAAAGGCGTTAACACAGTTACATCTGCATTTGTCTAACGAAATCTTGCAGGATGTGATGAAGGAGAAGACCGCCGCTGGATTATGGAAGAGGTTGGAACAAATATGTATGTCGAAAACTCTAACTAGCAAGTTGTATATGAAGCAGCGTCTTTATGCTCATCGTTTGAAGGAAGGTGCATCTGTGCACGAACACTTAACAGTGTTTAAAGAAATTCTCTTAAACTTGAAGGCCATGGAGGTTCAGTATGATAAGGAAGATCTAGGGTTGATTCTACTTTGTTCGTTGCCCCCGTCTTATTCAACCTTGAAAGATACAATTTTATATAGTCGCGAGTCTCTCACAGTTGATGAAGTTTATGATTTTTTAACCTCGTATGATAAGATGAAGTATCTTGTGGTTAAAATTGTCTCTCAGAGAGAGGGTCTCATTATTCGTGGGAGACAAGATTAGAATACTGATGATGATCGTGGAAGGACACAAGAACGGAATCCTCGCGGTAAATCTAAGGGTAGATCGAAGTCTTTAAATAGAGGTAAAACTTGTAACTTCTGTAAGAAAAAAGGGCACATTAAATCTGAGTGCTATAAGTTACAGAACAAGATCAAAAGGGAGACTGCTAATCAAAATAGAAAACAACCAGAAAATTCTAGTAAAGCTGATGTTGTAGAAGCTACAGTGATGGTGAACTTCTAGTCGATTCTGTTAACAATTTTAAAGTGAGCGAGGAGTAGATCCTTGATTCAGGCTACACCTTCCACATGAGTCCCAATCGGGATTGGTTTACAACTTATGAAACAGTGTTTAAAGGTGTTGTTTTGATGGGAAATAATGCTTCATGTAGAATTGCAGGTGTTGGAACAAGTAAAGTTAAGATATTTGATGAAGTTTTCAGAACACTTAGTGACGTACAACATGTTCCAGAATTTAAGAGAAATTTAATTTCGTTGAGTATTCTTGATTCAAAAGGGTACAAATACATAGCTGAAAGTGGGGTTTTGAATATTTCCAAAGGTTCCCTCATTGTGATGAAAGGGCAGAGAAAGACTGCCAAGTTATATGTTTTGCAAGGTTCTACTATTACTGGTGATGCAACTGTCGCATCTTCTTCCTTGTCAGATGATGATATTACTAAACTTTGGCATATGCGCTGTAACACCCCAAGCCCGGTCTAAACGTTATGACCGAATCTGGTGATGTCACATTGTAACACCCCTTACCCGTATTCGACGCCGGAATAGGGTACGAGGCATTACTAGAAGACATACATTTGCATACATATTAAACCGAGTTACAAAATTTCATCCGAATTAAAACTTTTAAATTATTAACGTGCTTTTATAATTGTTTACAACATATCCTTGAAATATTATATTCATAACAAATAGGGCCTACGAGACCCGATATTTACTTATGTAATTCAAAGCTTCATTTCCATTTCATTCAATTCATAATTTCTCATGTTCACAATTCAAATCAATTTCTTAATCCAATATATATATTTCAATCATCTAAGAATATAATTCAAGTTACACGAACTTACCAGGCTAAATTGCAGAAATACCAAAATTCAGGGACATTTTGGTAATTTTCTATTTTCCTAAAATTTCCACTCAATCTTGATATAAATTAATATTTCATTCAATTTATTAATTTAAATAATAAAAAAAATTCATTTCATGCAATTTGGTCACTTTTTGACATTTTTACAAATTTACCCTTAAAATATTACTTTTATTCAATTTAGTCCCTGAACCTAAAACATGCAAATTAGCCATTTTTAATGAAAATACATGCTAGTTGAATAATCATATATTTTCCTCCTCCTCCTCTCCATTCCACATCCTTAATGCATATAACATGCTTATATGTAACATTATCTATAATTTCACTATTTATTTATTTGTTCATTCAAAGTTGTCCACTTGAGTCATTGTCACAAAATTATTATATCTTGAGCTATGTAACTCTGAATTGAGATCCGTTAATTTTATATAAAACTAGAATCACATATATTCTTACTATAAAATTTTTAGAATTTTTTGTTTAGCCAATAAGTATAGTTTATTCTTTAAATTCATCCCTATTCTGCTGTTTGACAGTTCTGACCCTTCTTCACTAAAAATTAATTATCTCCTCGTATAGATTTCGAATGATGTTTTTGTTTGTTTATATTTAAAACAGACTCATTCATTATTTGAAACATATAAATTTAAGCCCATAATTATTTTTCTCCAATTTTTTATAATTTCCAAAGTCAGAATAGAGGAACCCGAATCATTCTGACTTTGTCTCACATAATTTATTATATCTCATGATTTACAATTCTATTACTTACAATGTTTCTTCTATGAGAAACTAGACTTAATAATATTTAATTTAATATTTTTTTCATCCCCTAATTCGATTTCCATAATTTATGGTGATTTTTCGAAGTTAGCCTATTGCTGCTGTCCAAAACTGTTTTAGTACAAAATGTTGATTACTAAATTTACAACTTCCTTATTCATTTTCTCTATAATATTTTCTATTACTTTCTCTTATTCCCTTCACTAATATATCAAGAACATAAGACTTTATTTAAGAAAACTCTACTATAACATCATTTCCATGCTTTTTCAATAATAACAAACTTAAAAATATATTGAAATCTTGATGTTCTTACCTTGTCCTATTGATTTCAATCTTTAACTTGATTTTTTCTCTCCTCCAGCTTCTATTTCTTGAATCTAACTTGATATTATAGCTCCCCATTGTCTCATTGTTATCTTTCTCTCTTGATGGATATGAAAATTCTTTTGATTTCTAAGTGAAAATGGTGAATTTTTGGTGAACGGACCAAATTGTAAAGAAAAGAAAGTTTCTTTCTTTCTTTTCTCTTCATACGTTGGATGCATGGGAAGAAGATGAAGATTCTTCATCTTTCCTTCCATATATATACTAAATAAACTAATAATAAAATAATAAAATATCATTTAAAAATCAAATTAAAATATTAATAAACTAATATTTATTTAATTAATTAATCTAAAATATCACCAACATCATCATTGCCTTCTAGATTTCTCTCTCTTCTAATTGACCATTTTGCCGTTTATAATCTATAAAAATTTCATCATTGAGTCATCACTTAATTTGGTGAAATTGTGATTTAGTCCCTCAAAATTCTTCACATTTTCAATTTGGTCCTAATTCATCCATTTTCCTTAGTTTCTAGATTATTCCACCCTTAAAATATTTACACTATTGGTCCTTTAAATTTTTTGTATTTACACTTTAACCCCTCAATTTTCGAGTATTTACTCTTGGGCAATAAAACTTTTCTCACTTTTACGATTTAATCCTTTCCTGAATTAATATGTCATAATATAATTCCCAATGTTGCCATAACTCAAAATTTCCCTTTTTGTCACTTTATTTCCTTATTTTACTATCAAGGATTTCTTACTGCAGTAATTTTCGGGGTATTACAGTAGTAATTTTTGGTATATTACATGCGCCTAGGGCATATGAGTGAGAATGGCATGACAGAATTGAGCAAAAGAGGACCTCTTGATGGGCAAGGAGTTTGCAAACTGAAGTTCTATGAGCACTACATTTTTGGGAAGTAAAAGAGATTTCGATTCACTAGAGGAATCCATAACACGAAGGGAACGTTGGAGTATATTCATTTTGATCTGTGGGGGCCATCCAGAGAGGTGGAGCTAATTATATGCTAACTTTTATTGATGATTTTTCCAGAAAAGTGTGGACATTCTTCCTGAAGCAAAAAAGTGATGTGTTTTTCACATTTAAGTCTTGGAAAACTATGATTGAAAAATAGATGGGAAAGCAAATAAAATACATCCACACAAACAATGGCTTAGAGTTCTGTTCTGATGAGTTTAATAAACTGTGCAAGTCAGAAGGGATCGTAAGACACTTGACGGTTCGTCATACTTCACAGTAAAATGGCGTTACAGAACGAATGAACAGAACAAATGATACAAACTTGCTTACGGAAGTAATTGAGTCGTTGATTGCCTAATCGTCAAATTAAGTAGTTCATTTTAACGATCGAGCAACAAACAACTTGAATCATCATCGAGGCGAGTTTGTATCAATGATCATGGAGAAGGTTCGATGTATTTTGTCAAATGCCAACTTACCAAAGTCATTTTGGGCCGAAGCAGCCTCTACTGCATGTTTTTTGATCAACCGATCTCCATCCGTTGCCATTGAGAAAAAGACTCCACAAGAGGTATAGTCTGGTAATCCTGCTAACTATTCTGATTTAAAAATCTTTGGGTATCCTGCGTATGTTGATGTTGATAATGGAAAATAGAAAAGTTGTGATTAGCAGAGATGTTATTTTTGATGAAACTGCTATGCTACCTAACTTTTCTATTAAAGACTCTTCCAATAAAGAAAATCAAAAGTAGGTGGAGCATCAGATTAATCTAGAATCTACAATAGAGTCGGCTCTTCAAGCCAGTACAAAAATTCGAAATAGAGTTGCTTCTTCACCATAATACTCTATCGCTAAAAACAGAACTAGGAGAGAAATTAAACCTCCAAAGAAGTATATCGAGGCTGATCTAGCTACTTATGCTTTAAATGTGGCTGAAGATATAGATGCAAACTAAGAGCCATCTAATTATTTTAAGGCGGTTAGTTGTGAAGACTCAAAAAAGTGGATGTTTGCTATGCAAGAGGAGATGGAATCACTCCACAAAAACAAAACATGGAATCTTGTGAAACTTCCTAAAGGTAAAAAAGTTGTTCGTTGTAAATATGTGTTTAAAAAGAAAGAGGGGACTCTAGGAATTGAAAAACCCAAATATAAAGCAAAACTTGTTGCAAAGGGTTACAATCAAGTTCCTGGAGTGGACTTCACAAATGTGTTCTCCCTAATTGTGAAGCATAGTTTAATTCGAGCTTTGCTTGGTATTGTGACCATGCATGATTTGGAGCTTGAGCAGTTAGATGTAAAAACTACATTTTTGCATGGAGAACTTGAAGAGGATATTTACATGCAACAACCAGAAGGTTTTACATTCTTAGAAAAAGATGACTATGTTTGCTTGCTGAAAAAGTCCCTTTACGGTTAGAAACAGTCACCAAGACAGTGGTACATGAGATTTGATTCCTTTATGACTTCTCATGATTTTAAAAGAAGTAGCTTTGACAGTTGTATTTACTTAAAAAAATAGTGATGGTTCTTTTGTGTATCTACTCCTTTATGTTGATGACATATTGACAGCGGTGAAAGATAAAAGAGAGATAAGAAAGCTCAAAGCCCAACTAAGTGAAGAATTTGAGATGAAAGATTTGATACTAGCAAAGAAGATACTTGGTATGGAGATTCTTAGAGATAGAAAAGCAAGTAAATTGTACCTAAGTCAGAAAAGGTACGTTGAGAAAGTTCTTTGTAGATTCAATATGCAGAACGCTAAGCCTATTAGTACTCCTTTAGTAGCCCATTTCAGACTTTCATCGGCTTTGTCTCCACAATCAGATGATGAGATTAAGTACATGTCACATGTTCCATTTCAGAATGCTATGGTTTGTTCATGTCCAGATTTATCATATGCAGTTAGTGCAGTTAGCAGATACATGACGAATCCCAGTAAAGAACATTGGAAAGTAGTTCAGTGGATTTTAAGATACTTACGAGGTACTACTGATGTTTACTTACAGTTTGGAAGAACTAGAGATGGAGTCATTAGGTATGTTGATGTTGATTTTGCTGGAGACCTTGATAGAAGAAGATCTCTTACAGGTTATGTCTTTACAATCGGAGGTTGTGCAATCAGTTGGAAAGCCACTTTGCAAACTACAGTTGCTTTGTCTACCATTGAAGTTGAGTACATGACGATTATTAAGGCTTGTAAAGAAGCTATTTGGTTGAAGGGACTCTTTAGTGAACTCAATGAAGACCTTCAAATCAATACAATATTTTGTGACAGTCAGAGTGCCATCTTCCTTACAAATGATCAAATGTTTCATGAGAGAACAAAACACATTGATATTCAGTATCATTTTGTTCGTGATATTATTGCTCATGGTAATATTGTTGTGAGCAAAATTAGTACTCATGAAAATCCTGTAGATATGATGACTAAGTCACTTCCTATAACCAAGTTTGAGCATTGCTTAGACTTGATTGGTGTTCATTGTTGAAGTTAAACCCTTAAGGGGTTTTATGGAAGAGGTGGAGAACTTGTTCGTTGAGAGTTCGCGATAAAAAACTTATTCATTGAGAATTCGTGTCAAGGTGGATATTGTTAGAATTAAGTAACCCGAATCCTTATTTAAATAAAATATAGTGGTAAAATAAAATAAAAGTAAAATCCCTATAGAACTTTACTTCTTTTATTTTATTTTAGAATAAGGTTTTTTAAACCTTATTAATCTCCATCTATTTGATATTGATTAGAATAAGGTGTTTCAATCTTACTACACTCCTATTAGAATATGGTTTTACAAGCCTATAAATAGACATAGTCTACTCCTCTTGTAATCATTCGAATTCGATATAGTGAATTTTCTTCTCCTCTGCCAGTGGTTTTTTCCCAAAAGGGTTTCCACGTAAAAATCTGTGAGTTCTTTATTTTTATTTCTCTTATCTTTGTGATATATTGTCATTACTGACATTCTATTTTTGACAGTGCTTTATATTGCCTTCGGGCCTTGCACTTCGGTGCATCTTGGTGTGGTGTAGTTTATGTTCATATGAGTTTATTGGTGTGGTGGAGGGATGTGTTACACTTCAGTTGTAACGTCCCGTAAGTCGGGGGTGTTGGGAAATATACTTCTGGGACCCCGCCTTTGTGTATCGAGTTTAAAATTATTAATATTATAATTTCAGGAGTTATCTTAGAAGTTAATTGAATGTTAAATTGATAATTTTAATTGCTAGGGACTAAATTAATTATTAGAAAGAAATAGTTGCAAGGACTATTTAATTAAATAGTATTTTTTAGTCACATGGGGTTAGTGGATGTGCATGAGAATAATATATATAAAAGTGATATCATTAAGAATTATAATAGGATAACTGTTATATGTAAGAGAAATAAATAAAAGAAAAAGAAATAGAAGAGTGGGTAGAAAAAAAAAGGAAAGAGAGGGAGTAAGTAAGAAAAATTTTAAAAGCTTCATTTTTGCTCTTGCATGCCGAAAAGGGGGAGAATATTTCAGCCACATTTCTTATGCTTTAAAGCTCAAATTGGTTAGTAATTATTGGTTCTTATTTCATGGATTTTGTATTTTTGGAATCTTGAGATCATGAGTTAGATAACCCATGTTGAATTTTTTACCATTGTTGATGTTGGAACAAGTTAGTATGGTAGAAAAATATAAGTTCTTATTGTTATTGGAGTAGATTTTTAAAGTTGGAAGTGGAGTGAAATGATTTGTAAAGTCAATTCATTAATTTGTACATTGAGGATTATTATGGAAAATTTTGAAAATATGGGGGTTAAATTGTTTATTTATGTGAAATTATCAATGTATAAAAAAAATGTCATTGAGATATTTTGAAGTCTTTTATTTGAAAGAGTTTTGTTTGGGTGCTGGATGTTGAATTTGTGTTATTTTATAGAGTAAAATTTTACTATATTTAAAAATTAGGGATTTAATTGATAAATTATAAATGAGAATGATTTTATTATAAATTAAAGATATATATAGGCTATATATTTAGGGGCTAAGCATTCGGCAATAGTGGGTTATGTGTTAATTATGGAATTAACTTGGTTGATATGATGGATTAAATTGTATAGGATGTAAATGTTTTAGGGCAAATGTGTAAAAGTGTAAATAAGTAGCTAAATGTATTGAATTGAATGGTATATGAAATTGAGATTAATATTTACAGAGTCATTTTAGAAATGAGTAGAATGATCGTTTGATAATTTTAATTATTAGTGTTTAATTAAGTATAATGATTAACTTAAGTGGGTGATAAATTAGTATTAAATTTTAAAGTGGGAGTAGAATAAGGGACTATATAAATAAATAGTCCATTAATTTGATGAGTTTTGGTTAGTGGATTATATATATGTAATATATGCTAAGTTATAATAAAAATGAAAATGATATGAAAATAGGAATAAAATAAAAGAAACAAATAGAGTAGTGGGGGAAAGAAAAAGAAAGAAAGAAAGAGAAACAAAAATTAAAGCTTCACCTCTTGCATGCCGATTTGGAACCTTAAAATTATGTAGTAGATTACCTATTTGGAAACTTAGAGAAATTATGATTTTTGTGGAAGTTGCCATTGTTGAAAAACTTTAATGCTTGTAGTTGTTTTGATAGAATTAGAGGTTAAATTGTTAATTTTGTGAAGTCTAGGGACTGTTTTGGTGGATTGTTCTTTGTGCTAGAAATTTGAGTTGAATTACTAAGTTTAGTGAGTAATTAAAATATTTTATACCATCAGTTTTGTTAGTATTATCTTGCAAGTAGTTTAATGCTATAAATTAAATTAGCATGGTGTTAAGTTATAAAATTCAAGAATTTAGAGATTGTTAATAAATTATATGTATATTTGGTTAATTATGGAAATGGTAAATTCAATGATTAAATTGTGAATTAATTGAAAGTATGAGTTGTTTTGAACCTTGTGGAATAATTGGTTGAAATGAGACTTTCTTGATTTTAATTAAATAATATTATCGAAACCATTTTTATTTTTGGAAAAAAACAAAAATTAGTTGTCGGTGAAAATTGGAGTCGCTACCAATATTTTATTAAAGTGTGATTGGATCACCTAAAAATGACTTTGGTCTGCGGGTTTTAGAAAAATGGGTTCGAGAGTCAATTACGTATGAGGAAGGATTAGCACCCTCGTAACGCCCAAAAATTGGTACCAAGTAGATTAATAAATGTCTTAATGTCGAGAGTTGAAAAATACGATCCTTAATTAAATTAAATTATTTCTTAAGACTTTCTCATTTTGAAAAAAGAAAATATCACACCCAATGCGTTAGGGCACAATATTTTATTCTTTTCAAAACGAGTTGGTCCAAAAAAACTCGTGTAATAAAACTTAAGAAAATATTTAATTGTTTAAAATTTATGAAGAAATCGCAGCCCAATACGTTAGGGCACGATTTCCTAAAATATCAAACATTCAACATTTCCTCTATCATTTTATTTTTTTTAAAAAAATCTTTATCTCGAGAAATCAACGTGTCACATCCAATACGTTAGGATACAACATATCGAATTCCCGATGACAAGTTTTATTTTGTTTGATCAAAGAGTAATTCTCGATTGTTGGATTTAACGAAGAAAATCGGAACCCAATACGTTAGGGCTCAACTTTCTTAAAAATCTTAAATACAAGTATTGTCTCTATTTTGAAAAGTTCTATTTTTTAAGTTCGAGTAAAAGATGACGTGATTGAATGTATGCATAAATGTCACAATAACAAATATATCAATGGCATAGAAGCAATATAAACAAATAAATAAACGAAATAAAATAATCCATGACATGCAAAATATTACATGAATAAATGTAAACACAATTGAATAACGAATGAAGAAAGCAAGCAAAATAAAGATAAGAAGATATATAATATACACATGGAAATTATGAAGATTAAAAATATACATATGATTTACAAATAAATTTTTGAGTTATAGAACTTATATATATACAATACATAATATATTTATGAAAATAAAATAAAGAAAAATATATATAAACATATATATAGATTATAAAATAGGTGTTTAAAAATATATATATTTGAACATTTTCGAAGATACAAAAAAACATAGATATATACATGTTTATATAAATATAAAAGAATATTTGTTAGGGAAAAAAATAAACACATTATCAAAAATCAATATGTGTATATACATAAATAAAAAAAATCAGTTTAAAATAATAATTATGTACCTAAAAAATAATTACATATACAAGTTACAAAAAATAAAAAATATAAATATAAATAAAAAATAGTAATTACATTATTAGAATTAATTAATTAAAAAAATAAAAAAATACTAAATTGAACTGCAATTAAAAATTTTGGGGTAAAATCCGCAAATAAATAAAGCCAAAAGGACTAGATCGAACACGCGAATTACATAGAGGGGCTGGAAGGGAAATTTTCCCTTCTCCTCTAAAACTGCGTCCTTCAAGTAGGGCTAAATTGAGATTGAAAATAAATTAAAGGGCGAATTAAAAAAATAAAAATACTTAATTGTAAATATATTAAAAGGCGGAAGGGCCAAAAACGTAATTTTCCCCTCCGTATAAAACACGCGGATCCTAAGGCTGGGTCGGGTTAGATTCGGGTCAACCCGGGCCTTAAACGGCGTCGTTTTCAATTGGCTATATAAACCAAAAAATCCCTTTAAAAAATCATTTCATTCCTTTTTAAAAAAAACAAAAAAAAACTTTCCTCTCCTCTCTCTCAGCCATCAAGTCCGGCCAGGGTCCGACCAGGGTCCGGTCATCGGTCGGTCACCGGCCACCGCACCGGCCGTCGATCTCCGGCGCCAGCACCACCGTATGTGGTGGCCGGAAAAGGGAAAAAACTCTTAGTTGTCCCTTCGAAATCAATAAACCTAGATCCAGGCTCGAAATTCCCGAAATTGACGAAGAAGCCCTAAAAAAAACCTAGAGACCTTTTGATTTCTAACCGTCTATTCTCAGAGACGGACCTCGGCCTTCCAACGGCGCGACCGACTCTGATGAAGGTATGTTTCTCACCTTTATTTTATTTCGTAAAAATAAAAACAAAATAGAATATATATCAACCTTAGATTTCGTTTGATTCTCTGCTAGTGTTGTAAAAATTCCTCCTTTTTTATTGATCTTTTTTTCCCTCCATTACAGTGTTTTTGTGGCTTTTTTTATAGCCAAATGAAAACATAATAGCAGAAACAAATCTAAAGAAGAAACAAATCTGTTTCTTTATTTGATTTTCGAATATTTGATTGTATTTCCTTTTTTGTTTCTTCTTGACGCGCAGGTATGAAGATTCGAGGCTATGGTGCTGCGGCGCAAAGGTCTCGTCAGAATCCCTGGGGTTTTTGCAACCGATTTGGGCCACTGAGCTTTGGCCCTTTTGTTTCATTTTGATTTTGGCCATTGCAGGCCTATTTGTAACTTGGGCCTTTTTTACCCGGGCCAAAATCGGGTATTACAAATATGATTTATAATTGGGGACTTAATTGTATCGAGGATAAATGTTGAGTGCAAATAAGTAAAAATGTAAGTTAATGGTAGAATGGCTTGAATTTGAACTTGATATGGTATTTGAACGAGTAGATCGGTTTTAAATCAAGGAAAAGAAAAAGTTGCGAAATAATCATCTGAGATTTTAGGTAAGTTCGTAGTCCCCAAACTCGAACTTTATAAATTGTTTTAATTAATCTAGTTACTACTTGATGCCTTAATATATATCCTTATTGTCATTTTTAATTAAATTGAATGGAAGTTTATAGAGGTATAAGTTAATTCAATTGAATGGAGGTTTATGGAATGTGATATTATGGACTTGCAAATGAATACTTGACATCGTCAATTCGTTCGACTAGGTTTATCCATTGATACTTATTGAGCTCATTAAGCTCGCTCATTAGTTGTTTAAGAGCGTAGGTACCAAATTCGTCAAGAAGTTGTGATTTCCAACTTTAGAGCTTCGCATCACCCTCTATTAGAGATTTTTATGTATTTATAATAGTTATTATGGTATGAGAACTTTGGAATGCACATAAGGACTTAACTTGAAAATGGTGTTTGTAAAAATTTGGTTTAAAAATCAAGTCGTTTTGATGTAATTATTCAAGCTTTGTTTCGTTACTTGACGTGAATGTGATTATGCTATGTATCTTGACCTTAAATGAGTTTTGAAATTGATTTTTAATTATTTATAACTTATGGAAATGATTTGGACATGTTTAGGCTTGATTTTAAGTTTTTTTTGACTGATTTTCAACTTCAGAGGCCTAAGGTTCGGTACCTCTACCAAGGTTATTGCATCCCAACTATAAGGACCTGGTTTCTAGTGGTATTGGAAATTATGATTCTAAAATGCCATTTTTGTAAACTGTGTTTATAAATATTAATATTTAGTATTTACGAGACTAGTATAGAAATATATATTAAAATTTGGTCTATTAATTTTGTTTAATTGATAGTTAATTGAGGTACAAGTGTAATGATATAAAGTGAGTGTTTTGGAAAATGCAATTTCAGGACCTTGTTTCCATTAACCAAACATGTAAACATTTTTATTAAATATTTATAGAATTATAGTAGAAATGAATTGAATTTTGGACAATTAATTTTATCAAATTAGTGATTAACTATGGTACATGGACTAAACTGTAAGAGTGGTAAAAGTTCATCTGCTAAAGAATCTCTAATTATAAATTAAAATAAGGGCTTAAAGTGGAAATTTTACCACCATATGAAGTTTGGGGGGTAGTGGCTTAATGAGTTATAGATTAATTTTATAAAATTAATTAATTTATAACATTTATAATAAAAAAGTAAGTAATAAAACAAAACAAAATATGTAATAAAATTTGGTTAGTGGAGAGAAAGAGAAACATTTTCTTATTTTCTCCATCAAGAGGCTAAATTAGAAGAGTGAAGAAGAAGGGGTTTCAGCTATAGGTGGTCAACTTTAAGCGTTAAATTGGTTAGTGCAATATAGTTTTTTTCTTGTAATTTTTATGTTTTTGAAATTTCGGGAGCTTAATCTAAATGAATTGTGTGTTACTTTTCGGAATTGTTAAATATTTAGGAAGCTGTCATTGTTGAATCTTTGAAGTTTTAGGTATTAAATTGATAGATTTTAAGCTTAGGAGTGAAAAATGACTAAATTGTGAAATTAATTTATAGTTGTTGGATCGCCGGCACCCCTATGGCACAGTAAAAAATAAAAATCCGGCGATCCTAACCAGGGATCCATGTGTGAGGAACGAATCGGGGTGAAAGAGGTGGCGAAATTACCTAATGTTTATACAGAGTAGACAGCAACACCTCAACAATGAGTAGTCTGATCTGCTGTCGAACCAAACTGCAATCTATCGTGATTCCGGCCTCTACGTAATCCACCCAGTTGACTACGAACGGAAGGAATCCCCAAAACAGTTTTGAGAGTTATTTTTCTTTGACGGCTGCTAGACTCAAACAAAGAAAAATGGGATTACATATATCCTTTTGTTTTAAGGTTTTTTTAAGAATTAAATAAATATAATAATATTTTAATCCGAAAATTATAATTACATTAATTATAATATAAGTTCGGTAAACCATATATTTATTTGAATTCTTATGCTAACCAAATTCATGTCCTCACTATACGTACAATAACCTTGTACATAATGTGTTGGAAATTTGATTACCGAATTAAATTAATTCTATAATTAATTTAATTCAAGCGACCCCAAAAACAATACCAACTATGGTTTATTCCGTTCATTTCAACTATAGGGTGTGACCCTGTAGGTTCTTGTAACGTTAGCAGTAACACTAGAACGATTCTAATGCTACGAACAATGAGTGGCATCTAGCAATGCATCATTGCTACCTAAGTCACAAGAGATCATGATTCGACATAACCTTTTTATGATTAACCTTTTATGCAATAATCCTTAAGTCCTTTATCTCTGGATTGGACACAAGTCATGGAATAGTCACACTTGCATTGTCCATTCCATGTTCCTTGATATCTTAAGTAGACTACGATATACAAATAAGTATGACATCTAATATCAACTTATTTGAGCATGGCCATGCATTTCTAGTCTCACTTAATCAAGTATATTACTCCCATTATGTAGGAGGGACTTATCCTATATCGACCAACCATATCCCTCTACATAGATTATGGTATATCCAACATCAGTCTTTATAGAACAACCAGTTACGGTGTACGTTTGACTGTATCAAAATATACAACTCACGATGTTGGGATTATGATGATCTCAAGTCTGAGGATCATATAAATATTAATCATTATGAGTAATGTTGTGACAATTACATAATAATCCAAGAAACATACTCATAACGGGTCAGTCCAATATGTTGTTCTCTAACACACATATTCATGTAATGATTCTGACACTCCATATCAATGACAACTATTTATCATCAATCAACTACACGTTAGTCTTAATGCATTATCGTGGTCCTATCCAACAATAATACTTGACTAAGGAACTTTTAAGAATAATCATATTATTCTCAGGACATTATTATAAAACAATTTATTTATATACACAGAAAAGAAACTGAAATAATAATGGTAACGCCTTATATTAATAAACATGATAAATCAAGTATGTTATTACAACCATCTCATGATTGATCTTTGGGCATACTCTAACAATAGTTTCGTACAATATGAATTAAAATGCATAAATTTTGAAAATTGTGGTTGAATTGAGAAATTACATGTCCTAAATGGACTATAGTGAAATTGGGTTAGAAATTTGAGCTCTAAATTTGAAGTTATGTTAGTCCCGATTTTAGGGGAAAAATGAATAAAATGTAAAATTTTAGGGATATTTGAATAATAAAATTAAAATGATACATGCACATAATAGGATAATATAAGATGTGTGGAATTGATAAATTGCACGGAATAATTGTATAGATAGAAAATTGGACCAAATCAAAAATAATTAGGGAAAAGATAAAATTGTTTAATAGTCATTAAAGTTTCAATTTGTTTAATGTTTTATCCAATTAAGTTCATATGGTAGGGTTATATATAATTGCAACATATTCTTAAATTATGAAGTTGTTTTTGTGTGGTTGTAATTTGAATTGTTTACAATTTGGTACAAAAAGATATAATATGGACTAAATCGTAAAGTAATGATAAATTGATTGATAAATTGAATATGATGAATTTAAATTTTATATATTTAATTAATTGATATTTTATTATGATTGATCGAATAGGATTGGTATGAATTTGATTGATTATCGAGATAGAGGATTAAATTGAATAATTTACAAAATATGTATGACATTGAAATTGAATGTGATTTGAATAGATTTTGATATTATATCATTATCGAAACATTATCCATAGTTAAAAACAACATACGATCGTCAAAAGGAAAAGAAAATACGAGAGTTGACGACGGGTGACGTAAGCTTTCGGTTTGTATTTCTATGACCCATAACTAATTTTAGTTAATACATATTTATGATATATTTCATTATATAGCATTAAGGTAAGTTATTAACACCACATCTGGTTGGGGGGAATGGAAAAGGGATATAATGGAATAGAGCTATAATCATTAATTCAGTTGTTTAGTTGAATGGAATGGAATAGAATAGAGCTGTAATAATATTCTTGTGTTTGGTTGAATAGAATAGATGTTGTAATTTTATAAGGAAAAAGGCTTAAATGACCATATCTTTAGCGTATTTTTTAGGTAGATGATTTTTGTTATTGTTATTAATTTTTAATAAGATTAATATTAAATATAATTTAATAAAAAAACAATAAATAATTTAATCATAATTTTAACATAATTATTATTAAATACAATTTAATAAAACAATATATAGTTTAATGACATTCTTAATATAATAATTATTAAAATATAATTAATAAAAATCATAATATATAATATTATAAAAATAGTATATAACCCACTTTATTATTTTTAAACTACAATGCATATTTAATGTGCTAAAATATCATTAGTGAAACAAATAATTTAATTATCTTCTAAAGTAAAAAACAAAAGATTAGAAGTAATAAATAACTTCAGAATTATATTTTACATCCAAACTTGATAGTCACTAAACTAACTATAAATACGACAAAGGCAAGCACACCTATTAAACAATAGTATATCTATTGTGAGTAGAGAATATCATATCCACGAGGACCAAAAGTACTAGTAATTACCGTCTTCTTATTATTTAGCTGACAAATTGGAGTAATTGTGTTTTAATCGAAAATTACTAAACTAATTTAACTAAGAACATAATAGAGAGTGAAATAAGAAAATAATCGAAGATAACCAATGAGATAGAACATACCCAGGAAAGAATCTGACTAGACTTCACCTATTATTATGAATCTAAATTAAACGATTTATTCACTTGTATCTTGATTCGTAGAAATCCCTAAATTATGTTAATATCTCTTTCGAGAGTAAAAATAACTGACTCTAGGTTGATTAATTGAAATCTCTTTCTAATTAAAACCCCTATTGTCGCATTAACTTGATCTACGGATTCCCCCATTAGATTTGACTTTATATGGTAGATTTATGTTGTCCTATTTCTAGGATTGCATGCAACTCCACTCAATTATGCTAGATCTACTATTTAACAATGACTTTTGCTCCACTGAAATAAGCACATTAAACATGAATTAATATCCCATAAATATTAAAACAGGAAATAAGCATACATAATTGAGAACAAGAATCAAGTGGGGGATTAGTTCATAATCCTGAATGAAAACATCTCAAAGTCAGAAAAACCACAAGAAATAAAGAAACTCAATAAAACTTCGAAAGAAATTAAAAGGAGATATTCAAACTTCGAGTTGGCTTCGATGGTGTTCTTCGGGTGTTTTCTTCGATCTTCTCTGGTGGCTCCCTTATGTCTTCTTTTAATGGGTATTAATAGACTTTAGAACGCTCAGAAAGCCTAAAAATTGGGTTTTTCTACGTATTTGGGAAGTAGGATACGAAATCGACACGGGCTGGCACATGGGCATGTGACTAGCCCGTGTGGCTCACACGGGCGTGTGCCCATCCCATGTGGAAATGCCCAGCTCGTGTGGCTCTTGAAAACAGCTCTATTTGTTTGATTTTGGCTCGTTTTTCACTCCTTTCACTCCCAAATGCTCTCCTAAGTTTAGAAATGTGAATTTACAGGATTAGGAGCATCAAATTCACTAATTTACATAATTAATCATCCAAAAATGCATTAAGAATGAGATTAAAATATGTTACTTTTATAGCTTATCAAATATCCCTACACTTAAGCGTTTGCTTGTCCTTAAGCAAAATCTTCAACTCACATTAAAATTAATCTTTCTCAACTCGTAATTCCCATCAATAATGTCTCACAATAATTCACAAATAATCATGCATTGACAATTCAACTAAAAGAGCACTAAAGTATCAAACAATCCAAGCTAACATTTTTAAACAGAAAAACATAGGTGTTTCCCCTTATTTAAGTAGTTACCTTTAATTCAGAATCAACAAAAAATGACATCCTCACTAAAGATTCACTCAAGCACTCAAAGTGTTTAAGGTTCAATGATATGCATTCAATAGTCGAACAAGAAATGTCATTACCATAGGCTTGCATGAAAATCAAATCTCCACCACTATAAAATGAGATGATACACAAATCAAAAGGTCTTTACAAGGTTATAATGGGGCTTAAGTTAAGGGTGTGGATAAAGGCCAGAAAAGTTGGTTATAATCGAGATCGAGTTGATAAATTATCAAACTAGAAAAAAAATAAACAAATGCTGAATTAAAAAAAAAACAAGTGCATAAATTAAGAATTATTCAAAAATAAAAACGAGCTTCTTCTTAAAATATGAATTTAATTGTTCAAGCACAATCAATATAGAACTAAATAATAATTAATATTTTTTATTTTCTCTTTTTCTTTTCTTGTATTTATCTAGAACAATCAGAAATAATTCAACAAATCAAACCAAAAAGCATAGTTAAGTAACTAACTGAATCAAATCTCGACAAAAAGAGAGTCAATAAAATAGGAAAAGTCTCAACGAAAAAAATAGTTATGGATTAACATTAATGGGTAAATCAAGAATTGGTGTGTTAGGCTCAACGGGGTTCACTAAGGGTTAATTACGAAGGTAGGCTTTTTATGGGATAAGTGCGTTAAAACCTAGGTGCCTTTATTATCTTAGTATATCAAATCAAAGGTGTGGTCTCAACATGTATAATCAAAGCAAGTTCTAGAATAACAAATCTGGTTGACCGACTCATAACCAATAATAAAATGAGCAAGAAAGATGCATGCTCTAAAGCCACAAAATCTCACAAAAAATCATGATTTTTGATGTCAAACTTATCATGCTTGATTGTCTCATGTCTTAAAGTTTAAATCAACCAATACCCAAATATCTACAAATTAATGCAAAACACATCAACAAAAAATCTCAAATTGAAAAAAATTCATTCTAATGGAAGTACAAGAAAATCATTTAAATACAAAACATAATAAGAGATTTTCTAATAATTATATAAATAACCTCCCCACACTTAAGATGTATATTGTCCTCAATGTACAAACAGATATAATCAAAGTATAAACATAATATCATAAGAGAGGGAGAAAACTGAAACTACCCTAAATATTGGATGAAATTGCCAAAATGGCGAAAAGCGGAATTGTAGACAAATCTAGATGTAGTGCATGATTCTGAGAAAACTAATAAGAAAATAAACACAAATAGTGAAGAAGATTAAAAGGTTACTAACTTGATTAGGAACAACCATAAAGATAAAAATATAGTTCAAAAGGTAAAAAACGAAATAAGTATAAGAAAATAAAAAGAAAAAGAAAAAGAAAAGAAAAAGAAAACAAATAAACTCAATGGTCCTCATCGCTAGAGGCATCGGTGTCGTGAGTCATCGATGCTGAAGAGGATATATGGAGATGCTGACAGATCTACTGTAATGTAGCGTCAATATTGTCGAACCTCTGAAAGCAGTGCTGCTTGAAGCGAGTGAACCACTTGGAGAGGTCCTCTAATGTAGCAGTAGAAGAAACTGGATAGTGACTCGAAGGTGGAGGATGAGGTGGACCCTCACGATGGAAGGGGACATCGGCAATGAAGTCCTCGGGCTCATTCTAAGGTTTAGAATGAAATAGTCGAGACTGAGGAGGATCCACTCCACGAAGTCGCTCGATCATTCTCATATGGGTCATGCTCGATAATCCCTGCGAGGACATCTAGCCTACGAGTGTAAGCGAGGAGGACTGCTCTGGTGTGTCGAGGAGACCGAAGTGTTGAGCGAGTCGACTCACATAAGGGCCTAAATAGATATGACCCTTCCTATTGCGCTCTTCCTAATGGTGAAAGGCGAGAGCAATGAAGTAAGCTAAATAAAAAACGTGTCTCGTAGTCATGCTCCATAAAAAATACGCGTCAGTGGTACTGACGACTCCGATGCTCTCTCCCCTACTGGTCAATGTGTGAGCCAAGAGGGCATGAATATACCGTAAGGTCGGAGGAAGAGAAGTCGCCTTCGAGCGACTCACGTCATAAGGCCTCGTACTCATCATGAGATCTTCCCAACAAAGAGATGGTGAGTAGTGGATGTGCCGATGTAAGCGGAGAAAGCTCTCGACACTCATGAACTTTTAGTGTATAGTCCCAAGGCAACACCACACTCTGGGACACTCATATGTTGTACCATTCCACCGAGTCTGAAACTAATGGTGCTCAGCTCGTCATGGGTAGTCATCACCTACTGTAGAGTAAATGTCGAACAGAACTCCTGTGACACCCCTTACCCGAGTCCCTTGCCGGTACAGAGAGCGGGGTATTACTAGAACTCAAACACTTGTAATTGTTCCAATTGAGATACATCATTACTAATATTATTATTATTATTATTTTACAAAAATTTTGACATAATTCCTTTTCATAAACTTTCAATCCCTCTTGCAAATTTTTGAAACAAAATTTCAAATAACTTCAATATTTCAACCAAATACAGTTATATGTTCAAACACAATTTATCCATCCACAATATTATAAATACTTTGTTAGTAGTTTTAAGAAAAAAATTTATCAATTAATATACACCGACATTTTAAACCTAAAAATATTATATATATATTTATACCACATTACATTAAGTCATCTATACATGCCATATTTCAAAAGTATTGGTTGCAAAATACCCAAAAGATGATGATGATAGTGTGGATGATGTTCTGACTTCGTCCAATTTCTGAGCTGATTGATGTCACTATAAAATAAGGGCAAATAAAGAGGAGTAAGCATATAGCTTAGTAAGTAAACATATGAAAAATAAACAGATTTCTAGCATGATTTCATAGAAACATAATTTTATTCACACATAAATTTCTTTGTTTGTTCAATTTCCAGCAAGCTATTTTCTGCATCACATTCACTAATTAATTTTTATCTGGAGCTACAGGGATCCAAATTAAGTTACGTAAATTTTCCTTGAAACTAGACTTGTATATATTTCTACCATAAAATTTTCAGAATTTTTGGTTTAGCAAATTAATACATTTTATTATTTAAATCTTCCCCTAGTTCACTGCTCGACAGCTCTGTCTCTCTTTACTAAAATTTACTTAATTCTTTGTACATAACTCAAACGATGTTCTTGTTTGTTTCTATTGAAAATAGACTCATGTATAAATTCAAACATGTAAATTACAAGCCATAATTATTTTTTTACATTTTTTTGTGATTTTCCAAAGTTGAAACAGAGGATTTCGAAATCAATTCTACCCTGTCTCACTAAAATTCAAATATTTCAAAATATCTAACTCTTTTGCTTGCTCTGTTTCTTTCATGTGAAAATAGACTCACTCAGATTCAATTTCATATATTATTCAGCCTCTAATTAAATTTCCACCATTTATGGTGATTTTTCAAATTTTCTCAACTGCTATTGTTTAAAACTGTTTTATTTCGAGATTTTTTTTTGTAGTTTTGATATTTCATACCATCTTGCATATGGGTCGATTAAATATTAAACCCAATATTCCTCACATAATCTTGTCCATTTCTTATGTACATTCACCTTTCCAATTTCCTTGTTGAACACTCGGAATATTATCCGTTACTCGGAGGATTCAGCACTTAGCAACCACCTTAAATTCAGTGATGCGGGGAATCAGCACATAGCAACCCCTTTCACAGTAAAAAATACGGTGGATTCAGCACTTAGCAACCACCTTTATATTCAGTAGTACGGGGAATCAGCACATAGCAACCCCTTTCACAATCAAAGATACGGTGGAATCAGCAGCAACCCCCTTTTTATTCAATGTTTTCCGATCTATTCCGAGTGTTCATTCGGAAACCTTGTTTTTCAACATTTTACCACCTTTCTCAAACTTAACCACATTTTTATGATCCACATCAAATATTTATTCTATATTCAATCAAATCTCAACAATATATTGAATAACATTAAAATAATGCATTAATTCACATGCATACTTACCTCGGTGCAAAATATTGTAATTTTGCAATTTACTCCACAATCTTTTCCTTTCCCCGATTGAGGTTTTCTTCTCGTCTTTCTTGATCTATAATATAAAATTTAGCTCATTTAATATTCACATTTATTAAAACAGTCCTCAACTCAACTTTTTGCAAAAATTACGATTTTATCTCTAAACTTTTGCATATTTACATTTTTGTCCTGAAGCTCGAAAATTAAATTTCACTCCTTATTCTTATGTTTTACAACATGCTGAACACTTTTTTCTTCTATGAAAACATTGAATTCTCACTCTAACATGTACTTTTGAACATTAAATATTTTTATCGATTATGTCAATTTACCCGTTTTCACTTAAAATAGCTTAGCAAAAGTTGTTTAACATAATTTCTAGCTTCATATTCTACCATAAAAAAGAAAAATAAACACATTTCACCTATGGATATTTTTCCAAATATGAACCCTAACATGAATTAATGGTAGAATAAGCTAAACTGAGCTACGAGGATCTAAAAAATGCGAAGAACATTAAAAACTGGGCTAGGATGCACTTACTATGAGCTTGAGAAAGTGAAGAAACCCTAGCTATGGCTTCCTTCAAATTTTGGCAGCAAGTTCTGAAGATGGACACCATTTTTCCATCTTTTTCACATTTTAATTATATTTATTTACTAATGACTAAAATGCCCTTACTTAAAAAAAATCTATTTCACTAATCCTATGCGCATTTTTGTCCTTCAATTAACTAATAGTCTAATTACCACATAAGAACCTCCAATTTAAAATCTTATAACAATTGGACACCTCTAACATGTAAAACTCAACTTTTGGACTTTTTACAATTTAGTCCTTTTGACTAAATTGAGTGCCCAAACGTTGAAATTTTCAAACGAAATTTTCACGAAGTTTTTTCGTGAAATTGTACACCATAAAAATATAATGATAAAAATATTTTCCCTTGTCAGCTTTGTGGTCCCGAAACCACTGTTCCGATTAGGCCCAGAATCGGGATGTTACAACTCCAAAGTCGGCTCTATGTATGTGGGCTCAATGATAGAGAAAAATAGGTCCCAAGGAGCTTTGGCAATGATGACGCGCATGATATCAGCTAACTAGACCTGCTCCAAAGCGGCCCAATCAATACATCGACCTAAGTTGAGTGGCCTCAGTCGAAGAAGCTAATATAAGTTCTTCTAGGGGCCTTAAGGAAAATGAAGGTATGAATGGCGTGTATCGGAAGAAGCACCCGAGGAAGAGGTCGCGCCAGGAGTCTTCTACTTTTTCGAAGCGGAGACGGCGACCTTAAACCTGCTTCGTGTGTTCGTCATGGTATGCTTGAAAAGGAAAATAATCCACTATCAGAAATGCAATAAACCAATAAGGAACAACAATTAAATAACATAGGGACTGACAAATCAATATGCAATTAAAATATGGGACTACCAATTCTCTCATCAAAATTTAATCTTCCTAAATAGAAAATTTACTCCTAAAGCAATAAGTACTAATACCTAATCGTGCAAATCCATTAACTTAAGCTATGATGATTCCAACTAACTAGAGGTAAGAAAATAATAATGAGGGAAAAAGAAATAAAATAAACTAAATTAGAAACTAAAATTCAAATAATGAAAGAACCATAATAAAATTAGTAATCACAAATAATAATAATAATAATAAAGAAAGCCCTAACATAATCGACTACTAACCTAACCACAAAATACCAAAATGACTTATAATTTAAAAGTAATGAAATTAATGAATAAGAATAACAAAAACCAACATAGCAAGATCTAAATGAATCAACAAGAACCAAATTGTTTATAACAATGGTAAAATAAGAATGATAATAATAATGAGAATTATAACAATACTAATAAAATAATAAAATAATAATAAGAAGAAAAAGAAATATAAAATAAATAACTAAATTAATTAATTAATTAATTAATAAAAAAATAGGGAAAGGGGTAAACAGAGAGGTGGTCGACGGTGGGGATAGTGGAGTTGATGGGAGGTTTGCGCGGTGGAGAGGGATCGGTTGTGGTGTACGACAAGGTTGGGTGAAGGGTGGGGGTGGGTGCGGGGTTGGGGTTGAGGAGAGGGGAAGGGCACGGGGTGAAAGGGAAGGGAAAAAGAAGGAGGGAGTGGTTGAGGGGCGATTAGGAAGGAAAAGGGGCGACGATGAGGGGCTTTGGCTCGAAGGTGGGTCAGCATGGTCGGTGATTGGATCTGTTTTATCTAGCAATACCTTGTCACCTACCTTAAATTGGTTCGTTTCGTTCACGTGCTCATCATGATGTCGCTTTGGCTCTTCATCGTGTTTTTTCGGTTTTTCCTTGACATGTGACCGCCATTCATCTAGTTCATCGATTTGTAACATTCGTTCTTTATAAGTCGTTCTGTTTCTGTCGCATGTACTGGAACATGGCTTCATTACATTCTTTCAAGGGGCTTCCTGCAAAGAATATTAAGCCACATAATTACTCACATTAACAGAACTTGTAAAATCATCTCGATCACTAGATGTTCTAACAGAGTCACAAACTTGGAGAGTAATTGTTTCGTCACCCACACGAAGTACTAATCACATGTACCAACATCAATAATTGTCATAATAGTTTCTAAAAAGGGCCGACCTAGAATTAGAGGTATGTCACTATCCTCAAGCATGTCTAAAACAACAAAATCAACGTGGAATATGAATTTATCAATTTTTACAAGTACATCCTCAATAATACCCCTAAGAATTCTAATGGTTCTATCTGCTAATTGAATACTCATCCTAGTTTGTTTGGGTTTCCCAAAACCTAGCTGTTAAAACATTTTATTTGGCATGACATTAATACTAGCCCCTAAATCAGCCAAAGCATTATCAATATTCAAACTACCAATTAAATAAGGAATAGTAAAACTCCCTGGATCTTTCAGTTTGTTGGATAGTTTATTTTGCAATATGGCCGAGCAAACTGCATTTAGCTCCACAGTCAGTGAATCATTTAACTTCCTTTTGTTTGCCGAAAGCTCCTTTAAAAATTTGATGTAATTGGGCATCTGCGGAAGAGCTTCAACAAATGGTAAGTTAATATGTAATTTTTTTAGAAGTTTGAGAAATTTACCAAATTGTTTGTTTGTGTGGTCCCATTTCGTAGCATTGGGATATGGAACTCGAGGTTTATATTCCTTAACAATTGATTTTTACTCTTTCTGGCTTACCTTAACCTTATCATTATTTACCACAATTTCGTGCCTCGATTCTTGTATAGTTTCAACTAACCCTTCTTTATCTCGCATAGTAATTTCATGAAACTGCTCCCTTGGGTTAGTTTCGGTATTGCTAGGCAAACTACCTCGTGGTTTTTTTGAGATTAATTTAGCAAATTGACCGATTTGGTTCTCGAGCCCTTGAATTGATGCTTGTTGATTCTTTAATGCCGCCTCAGTGTTTTGAAAATGCATTTCTGACACCGAGATAAACTTTGTCAACATCTCCTCAAGGTTTGGCTTTTTATCTTGCTACTAAGGTTGTTGTTGGAAGCCCGGAGGGGGTTGTGCTTTTTGATTTCCTTAACCACCCCAAGAGAAATTGGGTTGGTTCCTCCAACTTGCATTATAGTGGTTACTATATGGGTTATTTTGAGGCCTAGAATTATTACAAATATAATTGATTTGTTCGTTCTCTATGCTAAGACCATAGGGTAAACATTCCGGGTTAGTCGTTCCACCTCTATTCGTATCGCAATGCATCACCGGATGTACCTGCGTAGAAACATATAAACCATCAATTTTCTTATTTAGAAGTTCTACCTGATTGGATAACTTGGTGACTGCATCTAAATTGAAAACACCGACTGCTTTCATCGACTTCGTCTTCCTGACTTGCCACTGATAATTATTCAGTGCCATCTCTTCTATAAACTCATAAGCTGCTTCGGGTGTTTTATTGTTAAGTGTACCACCAGCTACTGTGTCGATCAATTGTCTAGTTGAGGGACTCAAACCATTGTAGAAGGTTTGAACCTATAGCCATAGAGGTAAGCCATGGTGAGGGCACCGTCTCAATAAGTCCTTGTACCTCTCCCATGCATCATAGAACATTTCTAAATTGACCTGCACGAAGGAAGAGATATCAATCCTCAACTTGGCTATCTTAGCCAGTGGGAAGTACTTTAGAAGGAACTTCTCGGTCATTTGAACCCATGTGGTAATGGAACCTTGTGGTAGAGAGTTCAACCACTGCTTAGCATTGTTCCTCAACGAGAAAGGGAATAATCGTAAGTGAATGGCATCTTCAATGATTCCATTAATCTTGAAAGTATCGTAGATTTCCAGGAAATTGGCCAAATTAGCATTTGGATCTTCTTCTTGCAAACCATTAAACTGAACAAATTGTTGTATAAGCTGAATAGTGTTCGGCTTTAGTTCGGAATTATTTGCAGCAATAGGAGGTTGCACAATACTCGATTCAGCCCCAATTAGAGTGGGCTTGGCATAATCGTACATAATATGATGAACAGGATCTGGATTCGCAACAACTGCAGAAGGTAACTCATTATTCTGGTTATCACCCATCTCCATAGTAATAATAATTTCCTCTTGTCCATCTACTATATTTTCTCGACTCTGCATTGCTTCTCTACGGTTTCTATGATATGTACTTTCAATTTCACTATCAAATAACAATGGTCTCGATGGGTTTCTTCTAGTCATAAACTAGAGGAACCTGCCAGAAGAAAATAAGACAAAAATTAGAATGTAAAAATTAAACTAAAAACAAAAATTGTAATAAAAAATAAAAATGGCTAAATTAATAAAAATAGAGTGTTCCTAATATTTTAGTCCCCGAAAATGATGCCAAAAACTTAATGGTCACTAAACTAACTATAAATACGACAAAAGCAAGCACACCTATTAAACAATAGTATATTTATTGTGAGTAGAAAATATCATATCCACGAGGACTAAAAGTACTAGTAATTACCATCTTCTTATTATTTAGCCGACAAATTGGAGTGATTGTGTTTTAACCAAAAATTACTAAACTAATTTAACTAAGAACACAATAGAGAGTGAAATAAGAAAATAATCGAAGATAACCAATGAGATAGATAATACCCAGGAAAGAATCTGACTAGACTTCACCTATTATTATGAATCTAAA
Organism: Gossypium hirsutum; assembly: GCF_007990345.1. NCBI lineage: Eukaryota > Viridiplantae > Streptophyta > Magnoliopsida > Malvales > Malvaceae > Gossypium > Gossypium hirsutum. Next base: position 14,636,880 of record NC_053439.1, on the reverse strand, counting down.
TTAAACGATTTATTCACTTGTGTCTTGATTCGTAGAAATCCCTAAATTATGTTAATATCTCTTTTGAGAGTAAAAACAACTGACTCTAGGTTGATTAATTGAAATCTCTTTCTAATTAAAACCCCTATTGTCACAATAACTCGATTTATGGATTCCCCTATTAGATTTGACTCTAATCTGGTAGATTTATGTCATCCTATTTCTAGGATTGCATGCAACTCTACTCAATTATGCTAGACCTACTCTTAAACAGGGACTTTTGCTCCACTGAAATAAGTACATTAAACATGAATTAATATCCTAGAAATATTAAAACAAGAATTAATCATACATAATTGAGAACAAAAATAAAGTATTTATCATGTAAAAACAAAAATTAAATAATAGGATTCATCAAAGGTTTCATCTCCCCTAGGTATCTAGGGGATTAGTTCATAATCCTGAATGAAAACAACTCAAAGTCAGATAAACCACAAGACATAAAGAAACTCAATAAAACTTCGAAAGGAAAATTAAAAGGAGATCTTCAATCTTGATGGAGATCCACTTCCGAGTTGGATCCAATGGTGTTCTTCGAGTGTTTTCTTTGATCTTCTTTGATGACTCCCTTATGTCTTCTTTTAATGGGTATTAGTAGACTTTAGAATGCTCATAAAGCCTAAAAGTTGAGTTTTTTTGTGTATTTGGGAAGTAGGATGTGAAATCGACACGGGCTAGCACATAGGTGTGTGGCCAGACAGTGTGGCTCACACAAGCGTGTGTCCGGCTCGTGTGGAAATGCCCAGGCTGCGTGGCTCCTAAATATAGCTCTATTTTTCTGATTTTGGCTTGTTTTTCACTCATTTCGCTCCCAAATGCTCTCCTATGTATAGAAACATGAATTTAAAGGATTAGGAGCGTCAAATTCACTAATTTGCATAATTAATCATCCAGAAATGCATTAAGAATAGGATTAAAATATGTTACTTTTATAGCTTATCAAAACATAATGTTCATACATAAACAAAAAGTTACATGATGTCATTAGCTTATATGTCATAATCTATATGTTAAATTTTACAATATCAAAAAGTTGCAATAGTCTATAGCATTCTATCATGTCATTACACCATCTAGATATTACATATACAAAAAGTTTCCAAAACAACACCAACACAACCATGATTTTTAATGGTCCGAAATAAATCTTTTCACCCACTTCAATAACATAGAAGAAGGTAGACTAAAGGAAATGAGCATTTGCATTTGAAGGTCAGGAATTTTGCTCAATGCACGATAGTGCTTATCCTCAGTTAATCCTTCTACTTCACATAAGGCCGGATATGATTTTTGAGCACTTTCTTGAAGCACTTTCTCGGAGGCAATGCTCCTACTTAATTCAAGGCCAATAGCCTATATGTTTTCCACTAATAAAATGGCAGCATTAGTAATTAAAGTAGAATTTTTTTCAATTCCATCATCCATTTTTTTCTTCTTTGAAGATGTGAAACCATCTTAGTTTGGCTTCGGTGGTTGCGATTGTGTAAATGAGACATCCATCTCATCCAAGGAAACATCATCTTCGCATCCACGGTAATTGTTTCTTTCTTCAAGATTATTTGCAATAGTTACATCAAAAATCTTTTTTTTCTTCTTTGAAAATGTGGAACCATCTTGGTTTGGCTTCAACGGTTGTGATTGTGTAGTTGAAACATCCATCTCATCCAAGGAAACATCATCTTCGCATCCATGGTAATTGTTTCCTGCTTTAAGATTATTTGCTGTAGCTACATCCTTAACATCTATTTCTTCAACAATATCTGTAGCTGTTTAAGCATCTTTCCCAGTGGCTTGATCTTTTGCGTATATGAAAGTAAGTTGGTTATAATAAGGGAAATTGTGATGTCTAAATTGACCGGCTACTTTATGAATCTATAAAAAAATAAGGAATCCACATTAGATATAAGTTTGGTCAAAACAAGATAGTAAAGATAGAAAATAATTCTTACACTTATATATGAGTTTCACATAACATCTTTAGCAACAACCATTTGACTATTCTTGTCTCAACCAAAGCTGCTATTGTCTTTTCCATTGAGCATGTCATAAAAAATTTCCCAATCCCTTTTTAATGTCCTAATCCTCTATTCAAGATCAGGTTTAGCCTTCAACATAGAATGAGGTAAAATTTTTTCTAACATTCTTTCCAACTCATTTAAATAATCAGCCTTAAATCACATATCCACATTATAGGTTCCAACATTGTACAAATTGACCATACAGGCAACAAACATAGCTTCTTCTGAAACCCATTTCTTTTTACTTCCTCAAGAATTTTGGGAAGAAGTAGTTGATTGGAAAAGCCTAACATAACTATCTTAAGGAAAACATAAATTAAAATTAGGTTTGATATTATGAATCAGAAGGTTGAAACTTTATAAAATTATAACACATGACGAATCAAAATAAAATAAAATAAAGTTGTAATTCAACAAGTCCAGTACAATACATAAAGACAACTCAAACAACATCAAAGTTTCGTAAACTAGATACATGAAATAACATAAACAATTTAACCTTCTACTATGTTTTAATAAACCTAACTAATTTCTAAATGCTTTCCATTCATAGAACATTTGATTGGCTAGTTTCATCCTCCAAGTAGCCCATGTATCCGATGGATAAATATTTGCGATATTCGATTCATCGTTATCTATCACATTACTAGGTAATCCTTCTATCAACTCCGCTTTAATAGGATAAAGAATCATATAGGTTCAAATAAAATTATAGAGCAGATAACATGCAATAATGATTCTATTGTGCACCCTCATAAGACAAAATAATGGACTCCTAAGTATTCCCTATCTAAGTTTAAACAACCCAAAGCATCTTTCAATAACATTGCCTGCTAAAGCATGTTTCATATTGAAAAATTCTTCTGGAGTACTTAGCTGGTAACCCTGACATCACTCATTTAAAAGATATCTTTGTCTTGTAAAAGATGAAAGAAATCCCTTACAATTTGTGTAACCAACATCAACTAGATGATAACAACCTATAAATTTTATAAAAAAAAAATATTTATCATGGTTAACTTTCCTAAAAAAGTTTAATTCCAAAAATTAATTCAAATTCCTCCAATTCTACACTTTACCATGAGGAACATTTAGTCCATGTCTCCTACTAATGGCATTTCAAAGAACCTGTCCATCAGTAACAGAACCTTCCCAACAAGGAAGACCATAAACAAAATGCATATTAGGTGTACAAATACCTAAAATATTGGTTACCATGTCACCTTTTCATGTATAATATCTAGGTTTATCAACTTTTGGAACCCTAATCTTGATGTAGGTTCCATCTAAAGCACCTAAGTAATTCTACATCACATGTAGGATACTATATTTAAATCTAAGTCAACTAAATTATGTACGAGCTATATCTGGAACTCACTCCAATACCTTAAACCATTTCCACCTTCGCTCTATAGAATTAGTTGTAATTGGCTCTGCCTTTTAAATATCACATCTTGTAAGCGTATGACAACACTTAAAACATTGTGAAATGATCTGCTAGTGGTTTCCCCAGACCTATTAAAGTGATGCTTTATAACTCGATTTTTAAGGTAATGAGAAATGATATGTAAGAGCATTGCCACTTGCTCATCAATAAGCATGTTCCTTGAAAACTTCAATCCTCCTAAAGTTTGTAACATCTCACATAGTTTAAAAAAAGTAATTCTATTCATCCTAACTTGTTCAATATAGGTCTCATCACTAGCATGTACAAGTCTTTTCACATAAACTCGTTGTGCATAAAAATCTAAAATATATGATCTAATCATTGGTCTATAGGTATGTAGGCTAAATATGACACCCAATGTAACTAAGAACCAACTCACAACTGTACACATTTGTAACCATACTATCAATGCAAGACCAATTCTTACTTGCCTCTCACTTTGTACTATTAAAGGTAAACAAGCCATTACTGCAAGATATTAAAGTGTTACATATCTTCAAATCATAGTAAAAGGGTCACACTTATACTAATCTCAATAACAGTAAAATAAAATCAAAGAATTTAATTGGAAAACAACTTACAGTGATTCAGTGAATAAAAGCGGCTCAACTGTGTATGGAGGAAACAATCAAGCAAGCCAAAGAAGAAGAGAAAACAATAACACATTACCAAAGAAAAATGAATAATACATATTAAGAATCTTTGCAAAGCACAAAATAGAAATTACAAATATCTCTGCAAGTAAAAAACCTAAAATTCATTTCTTTATCAAATTTCATTCAACAAAACTGACTCTTTGTTTAGCAAATAATAATGTACTGAACAAAACTTTCAATAAACAAAAGTTTCATTATAGCTGTTTTAAAAATGACATTTAAAGATAACTAAATTACTTTAAAATATTATGCCATGTTAAATGAATATGAATTCCCACACAAATAGAGGACATTATAATTTTTGAAAACATTATAATTTTTGAGGTAGTATAGGGACTGAAATTATAATTTGACTAGTTTAAAATGTATTAGAAAAGCTTAATACATGCCACCTATTTAATCACCATACTTTTATTTCTAACAATTTATTCACTCTAGCAATCCAACTGTTATTATTAAAATTATTTTTGTAGTTGCATGACTACTTTTCTTTATTTCAAAAGTAGGACATAAACCATGAGCGTGATAAAATTTGAAGAGCAAGATAAATTTGCTTTGCTGAACATCTTTTTAGTTAAATAAAATATAAAGTGTAATGATTGTTCTAAGGAAAATGCTAAAATCTGTTACACTTGTCATAATACCAACAGATACAAGATATGGAGAATATGACACCCTCACAACAAATAGCCTATAAAATGAACTTGAAATACACTAGTAATAATATCTTACTTTCTTCTTTTTAGTAAATTGGCTTTATTTATTTTATTTTCTCAATTTATTTTGTGGACTTACATGTTGTTTGAGTTGGAAATAAGCTAAGGACCTCCTTGTTTGGGGAATATATAGCATACCTGGTTACCAACACAATAACCCCAGTTACTGAATAGTTGTTAATGGTGTAGCAAACAAGATACTGTGCTTTTTGAGATTCAACAGTACACACTTCTTTTTGAATATCAATGTTTTGTTTCCCTTTATTACACTCTTAATATATCATGTATGTGTAAAATGATTAAATGGTCTGTAATTCTAACTTGGTCGAGGGTTACCCTCTTAATTGGGCTCACTTTCATGAGTGGTTCTTGAACTTGCTCTATAAACTGACATGTTGTTGCTTAAACTGCAAAAGTGTCTAAAGAGATAGTTGTTTAAGAATGCTAAAGATAACCTATGTGAGCACCCCATAGATGATTGGTCCCTTTTTCTTAGTTCAAGTAGCAAAGTTAATATGCAAACAATCAAATTCTCATAAGCTAAACAAAAAATAAAAAAATTTTCATCCTAACAGATGCTTAAACACCAAATGCACTAATAGAAATAACAAATTCTCACAAAAATTAGAGTCAAAATTCAACCAGCAAAGTCAATATGCAAACAAACAAATTACAAGCAACAATAATGCTATTTATGGGATGTAATCTCTCTTTTTTTTCTGGATACGAAATCTTGTTCTAATAATAACATATTTTTGGTAGCTGATTAATCATAATGTTCAAGTGCCTCATGGGAGAGTGAGTAAAGTGATGTTTTTTACAAAGGCTAGGCATGAACAAAAGGAAAATGAGCTCTCAAAAGAAAAAAAAATAGAAGAAGAAATTATTTTTCAACCATTTTATCTGGAAAAGTTAACAAAACAGAAATTTTAAAAAAATATGGGATGATGATTTGTTGAAGAAAATGACTTTAACAATTCTCCAGTATAACTTTAAAAAGCCTCTTTGTAACACCCCTAACTCGTCTCTGTTGCCAGATTAGGGTTATGGAGCATTATCGAACAATCGGGACAACATTTAACATCCAAACATTTCAATAAAATCATTTAATGTTAATTAAATAAATGTCATTAAAAACCTATCAAACATGTGCATTTGGGCCTTAAATCGGGCCTTCGAGGCCCTAAAAATAGATTAGAAACAGTCTGGGACTAATTTGAAAAAAATAGAATATTTGGAAAAAAGTTGCAAAATTTGAAAACATGGGTCACACGGTCGTGTGGCCAGGCTGCGTGACATAGCTCACGCCATGTAACAATCAAACAAAGGGACACACGATCGTGTCCCAGCTCGTGTCTCCACCCGTGTAACTCAATGAGTTAGGTCACATAGTCGTGTCGCAGGCTGTGTGCCAGATCTTGTAACTCTTTGATTTGTAACACACGGCTGTGTCACAGATCGTGTGCTAGGTCGTGTAACTCATTGATTTAATATACTAAGAATTTACAATTGACACACGGCCGTGTAGCTAGGCTGTATGTTTCATATAGTCGTGTGGCAGCCCGTGTTCCAAGCCGTGTGATCCATATTTAGACCCTAAAAACATGACATTTCAAGGCCAAAACACACCTAACCATCCATCCCATTTGTGCACACATTCAATTGACCTAAACATTGTTGGAAAATTGCATTTTATGGGAACTTTGAGGAATATTCTCAATAGGTAAAGGTGGAAAATTGAATCATATAATTATGGTTTCATATTCTACTCTGTGAGACCTTTACAACGGCATATCATATGCTCAAAATGGTTGAGTGATGAATGAGAAATTAATGCTCAAAGTAAGCTACTTGGAAATATTGCTGAGGAAAAGTAAAGGCTCGGATCCCACATTGGTTAAATACCAAGTGTGAGATGTGTTTATATATGTGAACTCTCTTAAAAGATAATTGAATGACTAAGCTTGTAACCTTGCCTCGCGCGCAACGGGGGTGCAGGTCCAAACCCTAGGAGGTTGGGGTGCACTCGCACTACATGGGCAACGCAAAAATGTCTGGACCGATCTGGGCCAAATGTGGCCTACAAATATTTTAGTCCAACACAAATTTATTTTTCCTCAGCAAACATAATCTGCTTATATATGGACAGTATCTGATTCCAATCAACTTGATTTAATTTTTAAATCAAAATTATTTTTTTGGCTCCTTAATGGCAGATTTTGTGGTTATTTCAAAAATTTCCACCATTCTACATACCTATAAAAGGCTGTGTTTTTTGTAGGATTAAACCTACACTCTAATAATTTCTTATACTGAAATTCTTTCGATTTCAAAATTCTTCTTTTGCCTCTCCCTATTTTTAAATCATTCTAGTGATAGAAAAAGGCAAAGTTCATTTGTTGATCATTATAGAGGTGTTACTACTTTTATCATTGTTGTTGTTGTATCTTAGGAGACATTCGACAAACGTTTCTCCAAGTACCAGAGGACCGGCCGAATCTATCTTAAGGAAACTGTGTTTCACAAGCCTTAACGTTTCGTAAAATTTGTATTCTTCCTTTTCATTTCAACTTTTGTTAAGGTTTTGTTTGATTTCGTATTTGACAAATTAAATTATAAATATTTCTATTTATATTTTATTTTATATATGTTTATTTATAATTAATTATATATTCGCTAACGTGTTTTTGTCCAACAATCTTAAGACAGACATGATTATTTTTACAATGTTCTAATCCGAGACAAACGAGACACCAAGGCGAAAAAATATTATTCAAAAATCAATTTTTTAAATAAAATAAATATGTTTTGGGATTTTTCCCGGTGTTCAACAGATTTCTTTTTCCTCTGTTTTTTTTTATTTCCAAATAAATAGTAAAACTTATAAAATCTGTTTCAGGATTTTTCCCGCAGTTTAACAGATTTTATTTGATTTTGTTTTAAAATTAAAAGTAAATAAAATCCGTTTCGGGATTTATTCCCGCCGTTCAACGGATTTTATTTCATTATTTTGATTTTATTTTCAAATGGGAAATTAAAGGTAAACAAAATTCGTTTTGGGATTGGTTCCTACCGTTCAATGATTTTATTCCAAATTTTGTTTTATTTCCAAAAACTAGTAAAATAAAATCCGTTTCGGAATTGGTTTCCGTCGTTCAACGATTTTATTTCAAATTTTGTTTTATTTCCAAAAACAAGTAAAATAAAATTTGTTTTGGGATTGATTTTCGCCGTTCAACAATTTTATTCCAAATTTTGTTTTATTGCCAAAAATGAGTAAAATAAAATCCATTTTAGGATTGATTCTCACCATTCAACGATTTTATTCCAATTTTGATTTTATTTCCAAAACTGAGTATTAAAATTAATTTAAAATCTGTTTCGGGATTTATTCCCGCCGTTCAACGGATTTATTACATTTTGATTTTGTTGCAAAAAATGAGAAATTAAAATTAAATAAATTTTTTTCAGGATTTATTCCCACCGTTCAACGGATTTATTACATTTTGATTTTGTTGCCAAAAATGAGAAATTAAAATTAATTAAAATATATTTCGGGATTTATTCCCACCGTTTAATAAGATTTTATTTTATTTTATTTTGTTTCCAAATTAGAATTCAATTAAATAAAATATTTTTTGGGATTCATTCTCACCGTTTAACATATTTTATTTTGATATAATTTTGTTTCGGGATTTAATCCTGCCATTTAACAAAATTTGTTTTTGATTTCGTTTCAAAATTTTTATTCTGTCGTTTAACAAATTAAAGGGAAATTTTTCTGTTTATGGTGGCCTTAATTGTGGCTTTAAATTGAATTAAAAGAAATTTATCAACTGTAAATTAACAAGACAATATGAGAATACATGTCTAGAATTGGTTCTTTGATAGACTTGGTATTTAACCGTGCCGAGTGCACCACCTCTCTTTTAGGGTTACCTATCTGGTGCATTGTTTTATTGTATTTTGATTAGACCGTATAAACTTTTGTTTTAGGTTTTATTAGATTCCTATTGTCTAACAAAAGTTTATAAAGTTTCTAATTTTGGCTTTGTTTCTTAATAGCGAAATGGAGACTCCCACCAATTCAATCAATTCGCAATCTGAAGCTTTGGTTCAAACGCAATCCTCAATCCAAAACTCAGTATTGCCGATGGCGGCTGCTTTAAGCCATAACGAGAAACCTACAAAATTCTCGGGACAGAATTTCAAGACTTGGAAACAAAAAATGTTGTTTTATTTGACCATGTTGAACTTGGCCAAATTTTTGGAAGAAGACCCTCCTACTGTTAAAAAGGGTGAGGTAGATGAAGTTACCACTTTCAATGCTATTGAAGCTTGGAAACATTTAGATTTCCTATGTCGAAACTACATCCTGAATGGATTTTCAGATGCACTGTACGAAGTGTATAGTGTTAAGAGAATAGCTAAGGAATTATGGACATCTTTGAACATTAAATACAAAGCCGAAGATGCTAGAACTAAAAAGTTCTTAGTTGCTAAATTCTTGAATTTTGTAATGGTTGATTCTAAATTAGTTGTGAATCAAGTGCAAGAACTTCAACTGATCATTCACGAAATTCTTGCTAAAGGGATGATAATAAGTGAATCCTTCCAAGTGACAGCCATTATTGAAAAGTTACTTCCTGCTTGGAATGACTTCAAGAATTACCTAAAACAAAAAAGAAAAGAAATGTCACTGGAAAACCTAATTGTCTGACTTTGAATTGAAAAAGATAATAGAGGTATTAAAAAGAGGCTCAACAAAATAGCAAATGACAATGTTGCTAGGACAAACGTCGTAGAAGTCAAGAAAGACTTCAAGAAGGGAAAACAACCGTGGAATGGGTCTAAACTGGGATCGAAAGGTGGTGTTTCCAAGAAGCAAAAATTTCAAAGAAAATGGTTCAATTGCAATAATATGGGGCACAAGTAATCCGACTGTAGGATCCCAAAGAAAGTTAGAGCTAACGAGGCCAATGCTGTGGAATAAATTTCCAAGGAAGTGTCTGATATGGACTTATGTGCCTAACCTACCGCAAGGACTATGAATAAGAATGTTCTTTCTAAACGGGGAATGTTTGTGGGGAGGGGATATTATTAATCTAAATACAATCTCTGTAAAAGCAGAACTATGAATAAGAATGTTGCTTTTTTTTTCTATTTATATGCTTAAGTAATTTAATTTATGACATAGTAGGCTCAGATATGTTAATTATGATACTTTATGTACATTAATTAACTTAGAGCACATTCTTTCGTTTCACAATAATTATAATTACAAATGTGAAACATGTGTTGAAACAAACTTAACAAAGGTAAAAAACCACTTGATTTAATACATAGCAACACTTGTAAAGCTTGTTTAAATGAGAGGAAGGAATAAATATTTTATTACCTTCATTGCTATGTAAATTGCTTAAGAGCAAAGACAAAGCTATATAAGTTGAAAATCAAACTTAATAGAAAGATTAAGTGATCTTGGTGGTGGATATGTTGAATATTGTACACAACTTAATAACACCACCATACTTTCTTGAAATAGAGTAGCCGAGTAGGAAAAAATCGGACTCTAAAAGGTGAACGCACTGCTAAAAACCTCTAGGTTATCACAAAAAATGTAGGGGGAGCGTTTCTACGAGTTAATTACCTTTTTAAATAAGGTGCCCCATAAGAAAAGGGGCAAGACACCAAATGAGTTATGGAATGGTAGAAAACCATCCTACAACCACTTGAAAGTGTGGGGGGTCTCCTGCTTACATAACGTATAATGGTAAGTCGAGACATATGCGTCGTCGATACTATACCGTTAAACAACTGATCTCAAACGGAGTTATCTTTACTGATTTTGGAAAATCAAAAGATAACATTGTAGATCTACTAACTAAATGCTTAAAATGATATCATGTTGTTAAAAAATTTAAAGAAATAGGACTAAAGCCCATGAAAAATTAATGGCGCTATGTAAAGGAAAACCCTACCTGGTTGGTTGGAGATCCCAAGATCTAGGTTCAAAGGGACAACCTAATTGCATAGACCTTGTGAGGTAACTTGGGGTTACTTATCCCAAGTTCATTCCTATGATGTAAACAATGACTAAAAATGGGATAGGTTAAGCAATGTGTTTAATGACCATTGTGTGTTTCGGTGAGCCGAACAACATAAGTCACATATGTGAGAGTGAAGTGGGGCTGCTTCAAGGAGACTATTGGGGCATAGTTCTCTCAAACTCTTGTAGAACCAGGAGATGCTCACGGCTATATGAACATACCCATGCGAACTAAAACCTTCCCAGAGAGGTAGCTGTGTGAGGTATATCATCGTTTACACAAAAGGCAGAACAGTTTAAGGACATCACGTCTACTAGTCAGCTAGTAATGTAAATATACTTTTGCAAAGGAAGGTTCAGGGGTGGATACCTACCTATCCTATGCAACTATTAATCGTACATTCTATCACCATATCCAGTCAGTGCTTTTCAGAAAAACTATCAATTTTCATTCACGTGGGGGAATGTTGGAAAAATTGCATTTTATGGGAACTTTGAGGTATATTCTCAATAGATAAAGGTAGAGATTGAACCATATAATTATGTTTTCATATTCTACTCCATGAGACCTTTACAATGGTATATCATATGCTTAAAATGTTTGATTGATGAATGAGAAATTGATGCTCAAAGTAAGCTACTTGGAAATATTGTTGGGGAAAAGTAAAGGCTTGATCCCACATTAGTTAAATACCAAGTGTGAGATGTGTTTATATATGTGAACTCTCTTGAAGGAAATTGAATAACTAAGCTTGCAACCCTGCCTCGCGCGCAGGAGGTATAGGTCCAAACCCATTGGGGTTGAGTTGCGCCTGCACGACGTGGGCGGCGCAAAATTTTCGAACCAATCGGGCCCAAATGTGCTTGCGAATATTTTAGCCCAACACGAATTTATTTTTCCTCAGCTAACATAATCTACTTATATATGGATAGTATTTGATTCCAATCAATTTGATTTACTTTTTAAAACAAAATGAATTTTTTGGCTCCTTAATGGCAGATTTTATGGTTATTTCAAAATTTTCTACCATCCTACATGCCTATAAAAGGTTGTGTTTTCTATAGGATTAAACCTACATTCTAATAATTTATTATACCGAAATTTTGTTTATTTCTAAATTCTTCTTTTGCCTCTCCGTATTTTTAAAACATTCTGGTGATAGAAAAAGACAAAGTTCGTTCGTTGATCCTTGTAAAGGTGCTACTACTTTGATCATTGTTGTTGTTGTATCCTGGGAGAAATTCGACCAACGTGTCTCCAAGAACTGTAGGAGCGGCCGAATCTGTCTTAAGAAAACTGTGTTTCACAGGCCTCAACGTTTTGTAAAATTTCTATTCTTCCTTTTCGTTTCAACTTTTGTAAAGGTTTTGTTTGATTTTCATATTTTACAAACTAATTATAAATAATTCTATCTATATTTTATTTTATATGTGTTTATTTACAATTAATTATATGTTCCCTAACGTGTTTCTTTCCAACAAACATCATTCAAACACTCATAAACATACCATTTCAAACATCCTATTTCATCTAACCAATATGCCATTCAAAGGCAACACATTTATACCAAAAAATCATTAACCAAACAAATCAATATATCATTACTTCAAGCACAAAACCTAGTTCATTTTTCTACTAAAATGATATCATAAATGACCATTTACATGCTATCACAAACATGCCAAAAGAGTCTTATATACAACACTTAGGACTAGCCAAAATGACCTAACTTGCCAAGATCCCAAAGCTTATCAAATCAAACATAAATTTCAAAAGCATATACATTCCAAATCAACCATTACACATTCAAGAACTACCATAATAAAAGGGTCCTATACATGCCAAATAACCATATCTAACATATCACACAATCATCTTTTTTTCTATTCATGTGAGGGCATGCATAGTTACTATCATCTCATATAAATGCACATCATTTAAGTTTTCATCGAAATATATGAAAATGAATGAACTTGACACCATTTAAAAATGAACCAGTTACCAAGACTACACTTATAACCCTATTACGTACCATTTATAACCATTAACCAAAACAACTATAAATACAAATATGACCAATAGATGGTGTGACGATACTCTGACTAGATTCCAACCGGCTGAGCTTTTTGATAATCTACAAGACAGAGGGAACAATTACGTAAGCATTTAATGCTTAGTAAATTCGTATAGGCGAACCTTAACTTACCAATTATATTAAATTAAACAACCAAACCTACTCTCATCAAGTCGTATGCCAAACTTCCTTTCCGATACACATCACCTCATAAGGTCAGTAAATATATCATTACATATAAATCCCAAGTAACTCATGGCATATACATGATAAACATTTAGGCTTCATCCATAATCTATCACCTATACATATATCCTTTACACATACTTTCCATTGAAATCATATGGTTAATAGATATTAAGTAAACAATACATCTATAAAAAATAACATATATTAAGAAATAGATTTCATGCATATTTCATCCATCACTTGATAAATTATCAACCATTCTCATATTGTATATGCATATTCACCTTTTTCTGTCATATGACCATTGGTAACATTAAATTTCTTTACATGCCTTTCCATTAACCTTTACTTACCCGTTGAACCATATATAATAACATTGGATACTCGAGGATGCTCACACATAGTGTGCCTTTTCATGTAACCGTAACCTTTCCTTTTCATTAGTGCTCACATGAGCTGTGAAATGGGCCTGCTCACACGATGCTGCTCACACGAGTTGTGGAGTATACGCAATAAATGCAGGACCTCAGCCATCGGTAGGACGTTTAAGACCAGCACCTGAAACCGTATAACCCTAGTGACATGTCATTCGTATCCTAAGTGTTCACAAGGTTCAAATGGGACTTTTACATCTCAAATCCTTTATTTCAATTGCATTCTAACATTTCTGTATACCATCATGAATTTCACATTTATAAATTACAACTTTAAGTCAACTAACCTTCCAACCATATACATAATATCTATTATCAAATCAAGATTATAATTCACATAATTATCCATAGCAAGTCATCCAAAACATCAAAATGAAAAATTTAATCTCATACGAACTGAATTGTACCAAAACAATGCCCTAATGTGATCCAACGACTAATCTGCTATATTGGATTTCTCACGATTAGTGTTTGTTTCAGTTGTTTCTTGATCTAGATAAATATATTTATTCAATTAATCTTGTTCTAGAATTTAAAATAATTAATTTAACATATAACCCTTCATAATGAAAATTTACAAAATTTCTATCAAATTTTACCTTTTATGCAATTTAGTCTCTAAACCCAAAACTTGCAATTTCACCATTGTTAACCATAAATCATGCTAGTTGATTTTTACCTAATCTTATAACAACCCATATTTATCCAAAATTTACAATATTTTCCTTAAATTTTACCACTTCCATAAATAAGTCCCTAAACTTGAAAATCATCAAAAACTACTTAACAAAATATTTATATTTAACAACCAAGCTTAATAATCTATCATAAAATTTCAAGAACATCACAAATTCATCCATGGTAAAATTCTAAACATTTAACAATTTAAAAAATTGACCCCTCGGGTTAGCTAGATTAAGCTAATACGAGCCTAAAAACATAAAAATCATTAAAAATGGGTAAAAATACATACCATGCATGTGAAATAAAACTTGGCTGAAAGCTTAGTTTAAGCTTCCATAGAGTTTCAGCCCTCTTCCCAAAAAGAGATAACAAAAAAATGGCTTTGTTCATTTTTTAGTTATGTTTTAATTTCATTTATTTATAGATAATTACAAGTTTGCTCTTTACTATTTAATAAAATTTCATAAAACATATCACCTAAACAGTCCACTATCTAAAAATTATGGATAAATTATCATATAAAGACATTCAAATATGTTTCTATGTTCAATTAACACATAATAATCAATAGTGATTAACTTTTGTATCTTTTACAATTTAGTCCTTTTTCTTTAATTAACTATCTAAACTTTAAAATTTCTTAACCAAATTTTAATATGATCTTAATAGAACTCCATAAATATTTAATAAAATATTTACAACTCGATTGATAGAAACGAGGTCTCGATGTCTCATTTTTTAAAACCACATGACTTTAGAGACATACCACTTGAACCTAATTATTCTTTCATTTAACATAAATCATTAAATCAAAATTTATTATTATACTATATTTAACTCGTAAATATTAAGTAATAATATTTACGGACTTACTCGTCAAATTTGTGACCCCGAAACCACTATTTTTGACACCAGTAATAAATGGGTTGTTACACTCTTATCTTGGTTAAAACCAATGACCCCAATATCTTCTCTCTACCTTCCATTGTTAGCTTTATAATAACTCCCCCCCCAAACTCTTTATACATATCATTTTTGTTTATGCCCCATCCCCTATTTATCTTCTCATCTTACTTTTCCCTATATTCTTTCCTCTCCTTGTTACTTTTCTCATCATGAAGTTTCCATCTTCCACTTCTCCAAGCAAAAATAGGTGATCAGATTGAAGCTATTGGTAATAAAAAAGGAAATGGAAGCAGCATGAAATAAATAGATATTCAAGTTAAACCTATTTCAAGGCATGAAAGCTCAGCCTCACATGAAAGTTAAACCTCACAAGCAAATAAATTTTTTTTATCTTAACACATGATTAAACACCAAATGCACTGATAGCAATAACAAATTCTCACAAGCAGCATAGTCAATATGCAAACAAATAAATTCTCACAAGAGAAACAAAAGTTCAAGTAGCAAATTCAAGCAGCAGAGTCAAAATTTTTGTTAAACAAAATTTTTTTTGCAATTTAAATTTAAAAAGAAGAATCTTTTCCCAATTTCCATCCTTCCTCGAAAAAAGAGAAAAAAAAAACAAAATCTCTATGAACATTTAAAATTTCCATCCAGAAAAGCTGAGAAAGACCCTTTAAAAATTTTCAAATTTTATGAATACAACTCAATTAAGAACATTTTTTGAACCACAAATTCAAGTCAATGGCATAGAACAAAATCTCCAAAAATAAAAATTGGGTAAGTTACATAAGCTTTCTAGACTTCATCTGCTTCAAGATTATAGTAGAGACACTATTTCTAAGCAGGGAAGCAAAGAGATGAAATTCTAACAACGAAAGTTAGATTGAGGGGAATAATAACCTTACCAACTTTGGGGATGCTTCCAGGATCAAACCTGTCGATTAGTTTGGGGGTATGGTGGCTTGAGCTGTCGGTGAGGCTGAGAGTGATAAAAGGGAAATAATGGCAGGTTGGGTTTTTCCCCTTTATTCCTCAGTGAGTCTATTCTGTGGAGTTTTTATTCTTTGGTTATGATGAGGAATGCTTATTGCAGGAGAAGTTATAATAAGAGATGAATGAGGATTCTATGGAATGAATAATTCAGTGAACCAAACAAAGGAATTACTGAATTGATCAGTAATGGAATGGCTATTACAACCAACCAAATATGGTGTAATAGATATTGAGTGAAAATGCTAAGAGTGGAAGTGGATATTGAGACTTGGACTAAGTTGAATAGAATAAAAAGGTTTTGGAATGGTTCATGATGATATGAAATGGTGAGTATTTGGTTAAGTATAAGTAAATTATAAATAGGCTCGAATATGGTATGAAATGTTATAATAGTGATTGGATTTAGTAGTTAGGTAAATATGCTAAATAGTTTAAATGGTTAATGCCTTTGTTATATGAAAGGTTAAGAGTCTTATGTGTTTTGGGCATAATGTGAAGCATATATAAACATCAATATGAATGACAAAGTTTTGAAGGCTCAAAGGTTAAACTTGAACTTATGAATGACTTGGAATTTAGATTGGTTGAATGGTTCATGTCATAGAAATCTTAGTATGTGTAAGTGTCATTTGGATGTTAATGGTTATGATGTGCACATAATACTTATGCTTAATGATTATATGATAGATGTATAAGTTTTGTTAAATGTTTAAATTCATTTGAATGGTGATGTTTGGATCTAGGTTGTGCTAGCATATTGGATGTTTCATACTTTGAAATTAAAGGTACATAAGTATGCATAAAGGCCCATGATAACTTTGGTTGTTGAGTTACAGTGACATGAAAGTCACAAAGGATTTGGTATATTCACATGTTGGCTATTAGAATGTTTTGTTTGAATGATGTGGAAGACTTGTAAATTTTTATGTAATCTTCGTGTTTGAGGTGCCAATTTTGACATATTGGTTGAATGATTATTTAGACATGTTTTGGAATGTTTTTGTGCATGATTGAATGGCTTTATATGTATCATTTGAGCCTTTGGTTTGTCTTACACAAGATAGGCACATAATGACATATTTTGTATCACACGATCGTGTGTCACACACAGGCTGGTGACATGGTCGTGTGTCCACTAGAAATTAGGAATCATTGAATCCACACAGTTCCCGGTTGTCACACGAGCTACCCACACACCCGTATAAGTACTATATATTTGGTAATTAATGAGTATTTTCATTAATTTATTTGCATTGAATTTAAATTTGTAGAAATACCACTGAATTGATTACTAAGCATACGATTGTTTTCCATGCACATATTAGGTTATATTCAAAATCCTAAATTTTGGCTTCCGCTTCCAGAGGAGATCCCAGACTTAGCAATGTTGGTGTATTTGCGTTTTTGAATAGCTTGGCATGTACCTATCTAGTTAAGTCACTATTAGTATATCTTTATGTTTATATGAACTTGATTATAAAATTAAAATTTATTGAATTTAGTTAATAGTGTTATTATATACATATAAGTAATTCATATGAATTGTGATGTGTATTCGTTTATAAATTAATTGTAGTTGCCTTGGCAACAAATGTGGCTCACTGTAGCTCGAACTCAACAATCGGGTCGGGTATGGGGTGTTACACCAACTTGGAAGAATGCCAAAATCAATAGTACAAGGACCTAGGTACCAATACCTAGACCCTAGGTACCAATATGTAGGCCCCTGAACAGGGTCACTGTATTGTTTTGGCCGTTTTGAGCTCTTTAAGGCTCGTATTTGACCCCAAGCACCTCTGATCATCTGAAAAACATTTTTAAATGATTTTAAGTTGTTTTTAAGGCCTTTAAAATATTTTTATATTATTTTTATGATTTTATTTAAATTGATTGAAGCTTCAAAATCTTGATTAAACTCCTATTTCTCTCAATTAGATTAACTTTGTTTTAAGCAGATGGGCTTCAAACAATTGTATTAAGATTTAGATGTGCTCCTATTAGTAATCAATGAACCTGATTAATTTAAAATAAATTTAAATTAGCTTATACTTGATCAAATTGATTCTAATAATATTAATATAATGCAAAATCAGTATTTTTATTAAAGAAAAATTTCTGTTTAAGTATGAAAGTGCTCCGATAGCACCTCCCACTTGTGTAAACATAAATTGATTATTCTAAAAAATAGTTAGAATTAGTAAGTGATCTCCACATATTACTCTTGAACATTCTACTACGGTTGCACAAGGACATGGCTACAACAATGGCAAGAGTAAAGAACATGATGGAAAATGTGATTTTTGTGGCTAAACAAATCATATTGAAGATGCAAGTTAGGACAAATATGGTAAACGTGGTTGGATTACCAAATGTACCAAAAGGCACAACACTTTTAAGGCAGTCGTTGTTACTTTAACTTCTAATGGATTTGTTTCTTCAATTAGACTTGAGGATGTTATTCCAATTTCTAAAGTGGAGTATGAACAGTTATGTTAAAGTTGCGTGACACAAATCCTTGTTAAAGAAAATAAAGTGATAAAGCAAGGGGATCTGTGTACGGACCATGCAGCACAAGTAGAATCCGTATAGAACTACAATTATTCTATTTGACATTGATTAGAATAAGATTTTTCAACCTTTAAATAGATGCAGTCGACACTCCTCTTGTATCATTCAGTTTTCAACATTAGTGAATTTCTCCTCCTCTGCCCATGGTTTTTTCCCAAAAGGGTTTCCACGTAAACTATGTGTTTTCTTTTTCTTTTCTTTTTCTTTGTGATCGTTCTATATTATCATTATCGATGTTAGTTTTAACAGGTTAATTCACTCATAACCTAATTTTATAGCCTCTCATACTCTTCAAAAAGGTACCGCAGCACTTGCAACTCTTTCTATAACTCTTGGTTAATAGATTCTAGTGCATCAAATCACATGGCTAGTGACCAATGCCAATTTGCTAAATTTACTCCTTGTCAATCTCTGTCACCTATTACTATTGCTGATGGGTCTGTTTCCACTATATTTGGTTTTGGTACTATTAATACCCCTTATCTTACACTTAATCAAGTCTCACATGTTCCCAAATTATCATTTAATCTTCTTTCAGTGAATCAAATAAAAATAGCTTTAAATTGTTCTGTAACATTCTTTCCTACTCATTACATTTTTTGAGATCTCCAAACGAATACATTGATTGGACACAACTCTACATCACGAGGAGTTTACTATCTTAATTCTTCAGTTGTTGTTGTTGCTGGTGGTGTCTTTCCTTATGATTGGTATTGTCGTTTAGGTCATCCTGGTTTTTCCAACCTAAAAAAGTACATTTTGCTGAGTCTATTTGTAACAACCCATTTTCAGTGAAATCAGAATAGTGGTTTAGGGACCACAAGTCCTAGTCTAGAAGAAAATTTATTTTAATATTATTTTATGGTCTATAGTATGGAAGAAATATCGTATGAAAATTCGTTAAGAAATTTCACTGTTTATATGCCTAGCTCGATAAAAGGACCAAATTGCATAAAATTAAAATGTTGAATTCTATTAGCTAAAAGGATCAAATAACTATGGAATTCAAAATTTGAGGTCCTTATATGGCAAATAGACCAATTAGTGGAGTTAGTAGATAAGTCTGATTAGTCATCATTGGAAAATTCATTAAAGAAAATGAGTAAATTAGAAAGTGAAGTAATAAAAGATGATAAATGATCAAATAATAAAAATATCATCATTTTATATCATCTTTCCTAAACAAAAACATGGCAACCCTAGCCATGGAAATTAAGTTTTGAGCAAGCTTATTTGGCTTAATTGGGTAAGTATTCTTGTCCCGTTTTTAATAATTTTTATATTTCTGAGATAGCGATAGCTTAATCTAGCTATCTCGGGGATTAATTTGTAAAGTTATCAAAGTATTAGGGTTTTTCCATGGATTATTACGCATGAATTATGAAGTTTTATGGTAGAAAATGAAAGGTTGTTATAGATATGGATATGTATTTAGGCTATGGCCAAGTTGATTGGATTTTTCTTGTATACTTACCTTATGTGAAATAATGGTAAGTTAATTTTCCTACTATAAGAACTTACTAAGCTTAAAAAGCTTACTCTGTTTATTTTCCCTATTTTATAGTAACCCGAAGGCTCGTTAAGGTTGGAAGCTGGTCGGAGCTACATCACAATACCCATCGGTTCATTTGGTATATATATAGAATTTCAATTTTGTTTATAATGGCATGTATAGGCTAATTAGTCAATGCTGGCATAAAAATGTTTTGGTTGTAACTAGCCATTGGAATGACTTATGATGAACATAATTTGATGTGTAAGTAAATGGCCTTATCATGTTTAATATGTGTTTGAAATGGATGAATGATGGAAATTACATAGGCTTATTGATGAGTGGTTTGAGATAGTATAATTAGTAAAATATGCATACATGTGTGTATGGTTATTTTGGTAAGTTTGGATAATTGAACATATGTATTGATATGTCATGCATAAGACTTAGTTTTGGCTTGATTTGTTTTTCTTGTATTGGCTTGTGAATGTGTTAAAGTGTTAATGTAGGTGGAAAACAAATTGAGTGAGAAATGTGGCTTAGAAATGACCTATTTCGTCCTCACGGGTAGAAACACGGGCGTGTGTCTTAGCCGTGTGTGACACACGGCCTAGCACACGGGCATGCGATTTGGCCATGTGTCCCCTACATTTTTGAAATTGTAAAACAGAATGCTCAGATATTTTCACACCTGTGTGCTTGGCCTGTGACCCCTGCACTTATTTATTGCAAGTCAATATTCTTACATGGCCTAGCACACGGGCGTGTGGCTTGGCCATGTGACACAAGTCAGAGAGCATCCTAATTTGGATACGGGCTAGGACATGGTCGTGTGCCCCTATTTCAAATGTACACACGGCCTGAGACACGGGCATGTCTCTTGACCGTGCGAGACAGACGACCTGGCTACATGGGCGTGTGTCCTCTAAACCTAGGCAAAATTTTGATATTTTCCAAAAAATTTTCTAAGTACCCGGTTTAGTCCCAACTTGATTATAATGTGTATTTTAGGTCTCGAGGGCTCATATAACAGGCAATATATTTGATTATAATTAGTTTCTGATATGAATTTTAAATGTTATTAAATGTCTGAATTTGATCTGTAAATTCTGGTAATGCACCGTAACCCTGTTCTGGCGACGGATATGGGTTAGAGGTGTTACATTTATTGATATAAGAGCTACGGTTTAATAGATTCTCTGACTAACGTAGCATATATGAGTCTAGTTATACATGCAATTATATAACCTATGATAGTGTGATATCTCTTAACCATTTTAAAACATGTTTTTCATATAGCAATGTCATCCAACCGAACTGATTCCGAAGAAACTGAAAGTAATGCTCAAGCTTTTATGCAAAGAGCAGCCTTAAGTAGTAGAAGGCCCATATTTGAGGGTCGGGGAGAAGACGCTAAAGAAGTCTTCTTCCAAATGATGAATGAATGGTTTACTGAATTTGTAAGAAAAAATCTGGCTATATAACAACCTCTACCCCCTCATGTTCCTCAAACGGTTCCCAATATTCCACAAAGTACAGAACTTATTAGAACCGGTAAACCACCTATTGATAAAATCCGTAAATATGGTGCTGAAGAGTTTAAAGCTAAAGCTGATGATGATCCAAAAAGAGCTGAATTTTGGTTAGAAAAAACCATCAAAGTTCTTGATGAATTGTCTTGTTCACCAGATGAATGTTTGAAATGTGTTGTATCTCTGTTAAATGACTCAGCTTACCAGTGGTGGAACACCTTTATTTCTGTTGTATCGAAAGAGAGGGTTACATGGGAATTTTTCCAAACCGAATTCCTAAAGAAATATATCAGCTAGAGGTTTCTTGATCAGACACGTAAAGAATTCCTAGAACTTAAAAGGGCCACATGACCGTATCTGAGTATGAACAAGAATTTGTCCGACTGAGTAAATATGCTAGAGAATGTATCCCGACTGAAACCACTATGTGTAAGTAGTTTGAAGAGGGTTTAAATGAAGACATAAAATTGTTAGTCAAAATGCTCAAATTAACAGAATTTTTTGTACTTTTTAACCGGGCATATAAAGCTGAATAACTTAGTAAAGAGAAAAGAAAAGCTGAGATTGAAGCCCGAACTTCAAGTAAAAGATTTACGGGAAAGTCACACCATTCGGCCTCGAAGAAATCAAAGAAATATCATGACCGTTCTGTTACCTCAATAGGATACTCTGACAGAGACAGAGATACCCGACTCTCCAGTCCTAGATCTCAAGCTACATCTATAGGGAGTGTGGGTAGTGTTAGAAACATTAAACCCAGGTGCAAGCATTGTAATAAACTGCATTTTGGAAAGTGCCGCATGAAAAGCGGAGCTTGTTTTAGATGTAATTCCTTTGACCACTATCTCAAGGACTTCCTGGAAAAGCTTGAAAAATATACCGTTTAAACTTCAAGGCCGAGCAACCCCTTTACAAAAGGTAGACCACCTCGTAATCTCGGTAATGTGAGTGGTAGCCGGGGTATAACAAAAGATTCAACCGTAAGATCTGAAGCACGAGCACCAGCTGGAACTTATACTATTCGTGCACGTGAAGATGCCTCTCCACCAGACATTATTACTGGTACTTTCTCTCTTATTGATACTGATATAACTGCTTTAATTGATCTCGGTTCAACTCATTCATATGTTTGCACGAATTTGGTGTTTAATAAAAATTTTCCTGTTGAGTTCACTGAATTCGTGGTTAAAGTGTTGAACCCCCTAGGCCAGTATGTGATGGAGGATAAAATTTGCAAGAACTGTCCATTAATGAATTGTCAATAGAAGCATATTATGTTGAAATGCCAGAATGGTGAAATGCTCTGTATTGAATCAGATAAAATGGATGGGTTGTCTAATGTGATATCAGCTATATCAGCATAGGAATATGTGAGAAAAGGTTATAATGCTTATCTTGCTTATGTGTTGGATCCTAAAGTATCTAAATCAAGGATTAAATCAGTTCTAGTGGTTTGTGAGTATCTTGATGTGTTTCCAAAGGAATTACCTGGATTACCGCCAGTCAGAGAAGTCAAATTTGCTATAGATCTTGTATCGAGAACAACACTGATATCGATAACACCGTATAGAATGGCCCCTATAGAATTAAAAGAGTTGAAAGCACAGTTGTAAGAACTAACTGATAAAGGTTTTACTCGACCTAGTTTTTCACCTTGGGGTGCACCGATTCTGTTTGTTAAGAAAAAGGATGGATCCTTGAGACTATGTATTGATTATCGAAAATTCAATAAAGTCATAATCAAGAATAAGTATTCATTGCCCCGCATTGATGAGCTGTTTGATCAGTTGAAAGATGTCACCGTGTTTTCAAAGATTGATCTTCGTTCTGATTATTATCAGTTACAAGTGAAAGACTCAGATGTGCCAAAAATAGCATTCAGAACCAGGTATGGACATTATGAATTCCTTGTGATGCCATTTGGTTTAACTAATGGACCTGCGGTATTTATGGATTTGATGAATAAAATTTTCAAACCATACTTGGATAGATATGTGGTGGTATTTATTGATGATATTATGGTATATTCCCGAGATGAAAATGAAAACGCTGATCATTTGAGAATTGTTCTACAAACTCTGCGTAAGAAACAACTATATGCTAAATTTAGCAAATGTAAATTTTGGCTTCGGGAAGTTGGTTTTCTTGGACATATAGTATTTTCAGAAGGCATTAGAGTGGATCCAAATAAAATTTTAGCAACTGTTAATTGGAAACCATCGAAAAATGTGTCTGAAGTCAAAAGTTTTCTGGGATTAGCTGGTTATTACCGGAGGTTTGTAAAAGGGTTTTCGATGATAGCTACACCGATGACTCGATTATTACAGAAATGTAACACCCCAAACCCAGCCTAGACGTTATGGCTGTATCTGGCAATGTGACACGATAGTGTTTTTGAAACCTCGTTGTTACAATGAAAACATTCCATGTTATTATCTTTAGTAAACCTTTTTTAGAACTTAGGAAGTCACCTTTATTCATTTAAAACATTTATTTTGAAACATCTCTCGTTGCGGAAGCTTTAATAAAACAGTCTAAGTGATCATGCGTTTAGAAAATACTTTAACTTTTTGAAAACCGAATTTCCTACGACCAGCAGGTATAAATCCATAAAGTAAAATAAATAAATAAAAACTCAAAATTTAAAATCAAAGTCCTAGAGAGTCCTTAAATTACAACCCAAATAATCAATAATAATCGAATCATAAATCGTAAATTGAAAACCATGTAGTCCAAAAATTACTGTGGTCACCGCTGAGTCCTCTGTCGCACTGATCCGTCTAAGTCTGGGTATTACCTGTGCACATTAAACAAAAAGGGTGAGTTTACGTAAACTCAGTGTGTAATCCCGCAGAAACAAACAAACAATCAGTATCACAGTGCACAGTTGAACAGTCTTGGGCCTAAGCCCTTTTCAATATCACTGACAGTTTGGGCCTTAGCCCATCTTAGTACAGTGTCAAAAATGCAGTAGGGCCTTAGCCCATCACAGTATCAATAGCCGTAACAGTTATGTAGTAGCAAAATCCTACCTATCCAGCCTCTACACACCATCTCCGTCCAAACTTACACTCCATGTGGGGATATAATCAACTCACCCATCCCTACACTACAAGTAGTACCGAATACTGCATAAAACAGTAGTTTGCAGCTGAGCTGCTAGTACATTAGACTTAAAGCCTTTCAGTACACTTCCTTCGGATAACAACCCCCAACCCAATGCAATGCAACATACAATGGATGATATGCTATTATGGAATTTTAGTACATATATCCGGTTCAGATATTAACATGCTCAGTACAGATATTATTCAGTCAATTTCACACATTTAGGGGTTTAAGTAGCGCTTACCGGCCTTACAGTAGGTTCTCAGTCGACTTGGGTGACCCGTACAACCTTAGAAACATTCTGGTAAAAATGGGCCCACATGCCTGTGTGTGCCCGTATGGCCCACTCGGACCAAATTGGCATTGGCCGTGTGATCCATTTTTAATGTAACCCATGCTAACTAAATATTCATATATGTTTTCACTATTTACTTATATGTTCATTCAAAGTTTTCTTCTTGAGTCATTGTCACTAAATTATTTATATCTTGAGTTAAAGAATTCCAAATTAAGATCCTTTTGATGTTTTTGAAACTAGACTCAAATGCCTTTCTACTATAAAATTTTTAGATTTTATAGTTTATCAAATAAGTACAGTAAAATCTTCAAATCTATCCCAATTCTGCTGTTTGACAGCTTCAACCTTTCCTTAATAAAAATCATTTATCTCTTAGTATGGAATTCGGATGATGTTTCTGTTTGTTTCTCTTGAAAATAGACTCGTAAGGATTTAAACATATAAATTTAAACCCTTAATTATTTTTTTACATTTTTTTATGATTTTCCAAAGTTAGAATAGGGGACCCCGAAACCATTCTAACCTTGTCTCACAAAATTCATTATATCTCATAACTTACAACTTTATTGCTTACACTGTTTCTTCCATGAAAACTAGAATAAAAAAATTTAATTTCATACTTTATTCAACCTCTAACTCAATTTTCACTATTTTAGATGATTTTTCAAACTTAGACTACTACTGCTGTCCAAAACTATTTTAGTGCAAAATGTTGATTTCCAAGATTATAACACCCTTATTTCCTTTATCTACAATTTTTTGCATCGTTTTCAATTATTTCTCGACAGCAAGCAATTTTGGCTTTTTTTCAAATCCCATTTTCAGCATTTCGAGTACACACCTGTATCGTTTTTGCTGTTTACGCAATCTCGAGATCACCAAAAACCTTTTAACTTTGCACAATTCCACCACTACTCAACACGAGGGAGATAGCAACCGAAACGATTCGCTGCTGTAAAAATTATCATTCCTCATAAATGAAGAGCTCAACGAAGTTAAGAATGAATTCAAAGCCAAAACCACTCACCCAAAAAACACAAGAAAACACATACTCTATAAGGACCCAATTGAAAAGTGTATATATATAATGAGTGTAATTTGAATGCTTATATATTTTAATATGAGAATCTAATAATGTTTGAGTACTTAGTTAATTGAACAAGGGTAAAAATGATGTCAAATCATTAAGGGACAACTAAAAGACGAGAACAGACAACAAGTAATGAATTTGGTTTGTGCTAGTAAAAAAATACTTATGATCAGACAATGTAGGATAACAATAATGCCACCATACATTAGAGTGCACTAGATCAAAAGGACTTAAACTTCGACTCTTTTTAGAAAGAAAAGTCGCTTTGTGATGTTTTCCTAATAGACATGCATCAAAGTTTATTAAAGAAATACTGTAACACCCCTATTGTAACACCCCAAACCCGGCCTAGACGTTATGATCGAATCTGGCGTGCCACATCAATGTGTCTTTCAAAAACTAAGACTTGTTGGTAAAATATTTTTTTAAGTTCATAATAACCCCTTGTTATTAATTAACAATCAACTAGTCAAAACGTTTGTCTTATTATTTGATATTGTTTTAATAAGTTAGACTAAAATCGCGAAAGCTTTTTGAATCCTATTGTTTAAAACTCGTGTTTTTGAAAACAATAATTATTTTAAAATTCGTCATCTCCTAATCTAGTAGTTTAAAATATTCAAGGAAAAACCCAATTAAAAAATTACACCAACTTAAAGGCCTTATTATAAAAACAAAACCCAACATATAAATGAAGTTAAAATAAAAGCAAATGTAACAGTAGTAGTAGTGTGAACACCTCCGAGTCCCTCGCAACACCGAATCGTCTATGGCTGAGGATTACCTACACAGTTAAAAGGAGAGGGTGAGTTTACGAAAATTCAGTGTGTAATCCTCTATCAAATAGTCAGCACATAACATGCAGTAACAGTCTGGGACTAAGCCCTATTCAGTAGTAGTACAGTGTGGGCCTTAGCCCATTACAGTAACAGTGTGTGGGCCTTAGCCCAATACAATAACAATGTGGGCCTTAGCCCAATACAGTAATCAGTACAATGCAGTAATGCAACACATCCCAATCCAGCCAACTCACCACTCCGTACCACCAACACACCATGTGGGGATAAAATCGACCCACCCAGCCAACACACCAATATCGCAACAAAGTTGCCAGTAATAATGACACAACAAAGCTGTCAGTAACAGTAACGCAACGAAGCTGCCAGTAACAATATATATGGCAAAGCCACTAGTAAAGTATACCTTCCCTATATCAGAATCCTAACCCCATGCAGTATGTCATGTCATAAATCATACGTGTATGTAGTATGTCATACTCAGTAACAGTCATATATATAACATAGAGCAAATCAATCATACACTCATTTCCACTCCTAGGGGTATAACAGTCATTTTACCCTATAGGGGTATTTTGGTCATTTTACCTTTTAGGGGTATTTCGGTCATTTTACCATTCGGGACGTATTTTGATCATTTTACCCTTCAGGAGTATTTCGGTCATTTTACCCTTCTAGGGTATTTTTGTTATTTTACCCATTGAGGGTATTTCGGTCATTTTACCCATCGAGGGTATTTCGGTCATTTTACCCATCGAGGGTATTTTAGTCATTTTACCCTTCGAGAGTATTTCTGTCATTTGCCCACGAATCGCACGTTGGGCGTACCACTCAAACGATCGCACGCCCATGTGGTCTCAAACGCCATGTTTACTGCTTTTTGGCTTTACGCCGATATACAGTTGTAGTGGGGTGATTACACACCTGTTTACGAGAAAAACGCAACTCTCCACGCACACCAACCTAGATCTAATCAAGTCAAAAGTCAGTCCTTTAAAGCAAGACACCCTCTTAATGAAACTTAAACCACACACCATCCTTACCTTGCTTGATAGAGGGTGACTTAACTCCTCCAATACCTCCAACCGAAAATGATCACCCACTTATCAATTACCTGCACCACAACACAGATCTTCATAAACTAAATTAGGCCATCATTGTGGCCAAGAGGGGTATTTGACTTAAAGAAAAATAATGGAAAGGAACCGATTAAAGCAAAAAAAAGTGAAGAATATCATAACTTTACCGATAATCTGCAATACTTGCAGCACTAGAACAGTAAAAGCAACGAAAAGAAGATCAGCGCAGGGAGTGATCGAATAGAGGGATAACAATCGGCTAAACCCCACTTAATGAAGGGAGATAGTTCTCTGACACAAGGAAAAGAAAACAATAAAAGGTAAAAATCAAAGCAGAAAGAAATAGAAGAATATTTAGTCAAAGAAAAAGAGGAGGAGAGGAAAGGGATTCGGCCAAGAGAGAGATGGAAAGGGAAAGGAGAAAGGAGGATTCAAAAATAAAATGAGAGGAGAGAAGGGAGGAATATTCAGCAAGCAGTGAGAAAAGGGAAAGAGAAAAAAATTGAAAGGTGAACAAACCTGAGAAGAAACTTCCAGAACTTGGCAAAATTCAGCACCAAAACTAAAAAGTGAAACCCGAAACTCACCGAAATCAAAGCAAACTGAGAGAGAAACTCCAAAAAAAAAAGAACAAAACCGAATACCTTTAGTGTTAAGTGACTAAATTCAACACAAACACCTTCTCCAGCCGAATTCTCAATGCTTCAATTACCCCAAACAGCACAACACTCCTCACACATAACTCTTTGATTTTCTCCTAAAATCTCTCCCCTTATCCCTCCTTGATTTACTCTACCAAATTCTCCTCAACTCTCTATATGACCAATTCAAACTCCATTTAGCAGTATTTTAGTCCAACTCCACCACCTACCCAGCTCAAGCAGCAAAATAAATACACTCATGCATAACCCAGGACTTGAACCTCAGACCTCATAATTACACCACACGGCACCTTGCCACTAGACCACAGGCTCTTTTTGTAACATAAAACCAACACTAATATTTATAAAGCCTACAAGCCTATGTCCAGACTCATTTAAGAGCAAAAATAAAAATTCTGCAAAAGCCAAGACTTGAACCCAAGCTTCTCAAACACTCCTACACACACCCAAATTACTTAACCATTGAAGCAAACAAGTAATTTGTGTCAAATCATGCAAAAATTAAATACTTAAATTTTGGGGCGTTACACCTAACCTATATATGTCATAGAACAGGGTTATAGAGCATTACTGAAATTTATAGATCAAATTCAGACATTTAATAACATTTAAAATTCATATAAAAAACTAATCATAATCAAACATATTGTCCCTTATATGAGTCCTCGAGGCCAAAAATACACATTAGAATCAAGTCAGGACTAAACCGGGTACTCAGAAAATTTTTCAAAAAATATCAAAATTTTGCCTAGGTGTAGGGGACACACGCCCGTGTGGCCAGGCCATGTGTCTCACACGGTCAAGAGACACGCCCGTGTCTCAGGCTATGTGGACATTCGAAATAAGGGCACAC
Source organism: Gossypium hirsutum (assembly GCF_007990345.1). Classification (NCBI taxonomy): domain Eukaryota; kingdom Viridiplantae; phylum Streptophyta; class Magnoliopsida; order Malvales; family Malvaceae; genus Gossypium; species Gossypium hirsutum. Next base: position 14,607,192 of record NC_053439.1, on the reverse strand, counting down.
GATTGTGTCCCAGCCCGTGTCCAAATTAGGGTCCTCTCTGTCTTGGGTCACATGGCCAAGCCACAAGCCCGTGTGCTAGGCCGTGTAAGCATACTGACTTGCAATAAATAAGTGCAGGGTCACATGGCCAAACCACACGCCCATGTGCTAGGCCGTGTAAGCATACTGACTCGCAATAAATAAGTGCAGGGGTCACATGGCCAAGCCACACGCTCGTGTTCTAGGTTGTTTGAAAATATCTGAGCATTTTGTTCTGTAATTTCAAAGATGCAAGGGACACAAGACCAAATCGCATGCCCATGTACTAGGCCGTTTGTCACACATGGCTGAGACACACGCCCGTGTCTCTGCCTGTGTGGACGAAATAGGCCATTTCTAAGCCACATTTCTCACCCAATTTGTTTTCCACCTACATTAACACATTAACACATTCACAAGCCAATACAAGACATACAAATCAAGTCAAAACTAAGTCTTATGCATGACATATCAATACATATGTTCAATTATCCAAACTTACCAAAATAACCATACACACATATATATGCATATTTTTACTAATTATACTATCTCAAACCACTCATCAATAGGCCTATGTGATTTCCATCATTCATCCATTTCAAACACATATTAAATAGGATAAGGCCATTTACTTACACATCAAAACATGTCCATCACAAGCCATTCCAATGGCTAGTTACAACCAAAACATTTTTATGCCAACATTGGCTAATAAGCCTATACATGTCATTATAACCAAAATTGAAATTCTATATATATACCGAATAAACCGACGGATAGTGTGATGTAGCTTCGACCAACTTCCACCCTTAACAAGCTACTGAGTTACTATAAAACAAGAAAAATAAACAGAGTAAGCTTTTTAAGCTTAGTAAGTTCGTATAACAGGAAAATTAACTTACCATTATTTCACGTAAGGTAAGTATACAAGAAATATCCAATCAACTTGGCCATAGCCTAAACACATATCTATATCACATTAGCCAAGTATTCACATGTATAAACCATAATCATGAATGAACTTAGTCATTTAACATATTCCATATACTTGTATCAGGCATATCATTTCCATAAAATATAGGTATACACAGGTAATAGTTCACTTTGAACTCGTGTTACTTCATATCAAAACTTTTCCCGTTGAATTGTTTAAAAATATAGATGGATACAAACGTAGTACACACTAAGTGTACAACACTGTAATCTGTCAATTCATATTCAAGAATGATCATAAGAGCACATAAACGGGAAGCTCTCTCTCGAGCCATATAACGAGAAGCTCATCCGGGTTGTATAACGGGAAGCTCATAAGAGCCATAATTAAGAAGCTCATACGAGCCAATATCGAGAAACTCCAGAGAGCCATTAATCGAGAAGCTCAGTAAAAGCCTTTAATCAGGAAGCTCCGGATAGCCATATATCGGGACGCTCGTAAGAGCTGCGGTGCATCCACAACACATGCAGAATCACAACCAATCAGGATGCTCATAAGAGTTATTAATGGGAAGCTCATGAGAGCCATATATCAGAAAGCTCAAGAGAGCCAATATCAAGATGCTCGTGAGAGCTAATAACGGGACGCTCTTGCGAGCTACGGTGATTCCGCAATACAAGCAGGACCACAACCAATTCGAAAATCATGTATCCATCAATTTCATTTGTTCAAACGGGCCTTAATACTTGTCAGTCATCATCAGATATGTGATTAATTTCATATACATGACAATATTACAATCACATACATACAATTCAACTAACACATAGAAATTCTCAATTTAGTTACATGAACTTACCTCGAGAATGTTCGTATACACAAAAGCTACTAATCTGTTACTTTCTCTTTTTCACAATCTAACTTTGTATTTGATCTATCTGGATCTATACAAATGAAGTTAACATGAATTTATATTCAATTCAATTCAACTCACTTATTACACAAAATTACCATTTTTCCCTTATCCTTTTGATTAATTATAATTTCGCCCCTAGGCTCAGAAAATTAAATTCATACAATTTAATCTTTATTCCAATCCTAGCCGATTTTTACATGCAACATTAGCAGCCTATGCATTTCAAAAAATTTAGAATCTTTCCATAAATTTTACATCTTTTCAATTTAGTCCCTAAATCATAATTTCATTAAAATTCCCTTTACAAAAGTTGTTTTTCTATCAACAACCTTTCATTTTCTACCATAAAACTTCATAATCCATGCATAATCATCCATGGAAAAACCCTAATACTTTGATAACTTTACAAACTAATCCCCGAGATAGCTAGATTAAGCTATTGCTATCTCGGAAATATAAAAATTATTAAAAAACAGGACAAGAATACTTACCCAATTAAGCCAAATAAGCTTGCTCAAAACTCAATTTCCATGGCTAGGGTTTCCATGTTTTTGTTTAGGAAAGATGATATAAAATGATGATATTTTTATTATTTAATCATTTATTATCTTTTATTATTTCAGTTTCTAATTTAGTCATTTTCTGTAATGAATTTTCCAATGATGACTAATCACACTTATCTACTAACTCCACTAATTGGTCTATTTGCCATATAAGAACCTCAAATTTTGAATTCCATTGCTATTTGATCCCTTTAGCTAATAGAATTCTACTTTTGCATTTTATGCAATTTGGTCCTTCTATCGAGCTAGGCATGTAAATAGTGAAATTTCTTAACGAAATTTTCATACGATATTTCTTTCATACTATAGACCATAAAATAATATTAAAATAAATTTTCTTCCGGACTCAAATTTGTGGTCTCAAAACCACTATTCCGATTTCACAGAAAACGGGCTGTTACAACTGTCCTCCCTTAAGAAATTTTCGTTCTCAAAAATCTTACCAGTAAAGAGGTTCGGATATTTCTTTCTCATAGTTTCCTCAGATTCTTAGGTAGCTTCTTCTATACCGTGTCTTTGCCAAAGAACTTTCACTAAAGCTACCTTTTTACTTCTCAATTCTTTCACCTCGCGTGCCAGAATTTTGATTGGTTCTTAACTGTAAGTCATGTCAAGCAGAATTTCAACATCTGTCAGAGAAATAATGTGTGAAGGATTCGACCGAGACCGTCGTAATATAGACACATGAAAAACATTATCAATCTTTCTAATTCTGACGGTAAAGCCAATCGGTACGCAACAGATCTGATTCTTTCAATAATTTCATATGGCCCGGTAAATCGTGGACTCAATTTTCCTTTACGACCAAACCGAAGAACTTTCCTCCAAGGTGAAACTTTCAAGAATACCATGTCGCCAACTTGAAATTCTATTTCTTTTCATTTAAGACTCACATAGGATTTCTGATGATCAGAATCTGCTTTTAAACTATCTTGAATCACTTCCACTTTTTCTTCAGTTTCACGGATCAGATAAATTCCATGTATCTTTTTCTCACTGAGCTCAGTCTAATATAACAGAGTTCTACATTTACGACTATACAGAGCTTCATATGGTGCCATTTTAATACTTGACTGAAAATTGTTAATTGTATGTTAATTCGACTAACGATAAATATTTCTCCCAATTGCCTTCGAATTCTAAAATACAACACCAAAGCATATCTTCTAGAATCTGTATTGCACGTTCAAACTGGCTATCAGTCTGAGGATGGAATGCAGTAATGAAATATAATTGAATCCCAAGAGCTTCCTATAACTTGTTCCAGAATCGAGATGTGAATCGTGGATCTCTATCTGAAATAATGGAGACTGGCACTCCATGTAGTCTAACAATTTCAGACATATACAATTTTGCTAATTTGTCCAGGGAGAAATCCATACGTACCAGAATAAAGTGTGTAGAATTCGTCAAACGGTCGAAGATTACACAAATGACATATTTCCTTTTCAGAGATAGGGGTAATCCCGATACAAAATCCATCGTAACTCTATCCCATTTCTGTTCCGGTATCGTCACTGGCTGTAACAGTCCCAAAGGTACCTAATGTTCAGCTTTAACTTTCTGACATATCAAACATTTAGATACAAAATCAGAAATATCACGTTTCATTCCCGGCCACCAGTACATCTTTTTTAAATCATTGTACATTTTATTACTCCTTGGATGAATAGACATCGTACCATTATGAGCTTCGTGCAAAATATTCAGTATAAGCTCTAGATTCTTCAGTACACAAACTCTGCCTCTTAATAATAGACAATCATTAGGTTCGATCAGAAATTCTGAATCAGAAGTTGAGTCACATTGTACCCATTTAGCTTGCAACTCACTATTATTTTTTTGAGCTTCACAGATCTGTTGCAGAAACATCAGTTTAGCTTTTATCTACTGAAATCAAGCCATCATCAGATAATGACAATCGAGTATTCATTGCTATCAAGGCAAACAGATATCTTTTACTTAGAGCATCAGCAACAACATTTGCTTTTCCTGGATGACAATCAATAATCAAGTCATAATCTTTCAACAATTTAAGCCATCTACACTGTCTCAAATTCAAATCTTTCTGCGACATCAAATATTTTAAACTTTTATGATTAGTGAATATATGATATTTTTCACTGAACAAATAGTCTCGCCAAATTTTCAACGCAAAGACAATAGCTGCCAATTCTAAATCATGTATCGGACAATTCTTTCATGTGTTTTTAGCTGTCTAAAAGCATAAGCTATTACTTTAAACCATTCAATGATGCATCACTATAAATCACAAATTCCTTACTTGATTTAGGCTGAACTAAAACTGGTTTTTCAGTCAATAAAGTTTTCAATCGGTCAAAACTTTGCTGACATTTATCAGACCATTCAAATTTCACATCTTTCTTGTAACACCCCAAAATTTCTAATTTCGTTATTGTAAAAAAAATATGACACAAATATCTGTCTGCTTCAGTGGTTAAGTGTTTTGGGTGTGTGTATGAGGTCCCAAGTTCAAGCCTTAACTTGGACAAATTTTGGTATTTTTATGAATAAAGTCTTATCTCTGGTCAGTAGGCTTACAGTTAAAAGTTGGTAAAAATATATCAAAATGGGCCTGTTGGTCTAGTGGCTAAGATGTGTTGGCGGCTGGGAGGTTTGGAGCTCAAGTCCCTACGCGAGCAAGGGAATTATTTTTTGTTGCTTGGCCGTGTGGCGTGGTGGAATCCTAGTCAAATTGAAATTTTGAGTAGTGGAGTTGTTATGGGAGGTTAGGGAGAGAATTAAGGAGATGAGTTACCAGATTTTTTAGGCATTATCTTTTTGTTTAGTTTTTTTTTCAAATTTCGGATTCTTTTCCACCTTTCTAACATTTTCTCTCTTCTCCCCTACTTTTAATTTTCAGTTTTCCTCTTTGAATTCTCCTTCCGTTTTCGTTGTCTTTCTTCATCTTTTCCCCTATGTGCAAGCATGCAATTGTGTTGTACGGTAAGTTTCCATTTTATTAAACTCGAATGTTACTCTGGATAAGGGATTAAGGGGTGTTTTGTTGATTGTTTAGACTTTATCTCAACCTTGATCACTTCAATTCAAGGATATATTTCACTTAATCTAAACTTATTAACTAAAATTTTCATGATTCTAAGCTTTCATTCACTATGACTATATCCACCAAATTAAGTCATGCTTGATTCAATACTTTCTACCACATTATAGCATGATTTTACCATGATTTATTCTACATCAAATATGCATGAATCCAAACTCTTAAAATCTAAGTTTTCTAAAGTATCAATAATGATAAAATTAACCAAAACTTCATCAATTTCATTTTCTAAGGTATGGCTACCTTAAGTTATTATGAACAGTTAAAAGTACACTAAGAATTGATGAGGTCATGCTTGATTCAATACTTTCTACCACATTATAACATGATTTTAGCATGATTTATTCTACACCAAATATGCATGAATCCAAACTCTTAAAATCTAAGTTTTCTAATGTATCAATAATGATAAAATTAACCAAAACTTCATCAATTTCATTTTCTAAGGTATGGCTACCTTAAGTTGTTATGAATAGTTAAAAGTACACTAAGAATTTGAAAGAAAATCACTTCTACCTTAGCCAGAAAGGTGTTGGAAAAAACGGGTATGGAAAACGCAACGAAAAATAAATTTAGGGAAAAACCAGAGTTTTAAAATTTTTTTTCAAAACAGGATCTTGGTTGTGATATCTAAAGTAATAAATACTTAATCAAAATTGTACCTTTTCGATTTGACTAGGATGAGCACTTCGACCGAGTAGTCTTCTCCTCTATCCTCAAGCTCACGTCTACCGAGTGTGGGCTCGCTTCGAATCAGAAAATTTTTCACAAAAATTACCAGTGGTGTAATTTTGTAATTTCTCTAAAATTTTGGGTCAAGTTGTAAATTAGAAAAATATCTCTAGAAATTTTTTGGAATAATCTCTTTAGAGAATTTTCTCTCTACAACTTTCTCTTAAATTCAAGTGTGTGTCTCTTTATATAGGGAGAGTTTAGATAATTCAACTATGATTAAACTTAATCAATTTAATATTAAATTAATAAAATACTATTATTTTCGAAATAATTAATCTGAAATCAAATTCTTTGGTGGAATTCCAGTAGGAATGCAACTCTTCCACTACTTAACCACTGACGACCAACCACCGCTGGCCACCAGGATGCCACCATCGTAATCACCGACACCAGTATCTCCTGTGATGTAGGTGTGAAACCCTTACGACAACCTAAGCCGGTTTGGTCCAGGTCAACGATGACCCAACCGGTCTGGTCCGTTGGCCAAATTTCACATATCGGACTCGATTCGACCAATTTTTGGGTCTTGGTCTCGATTTTGGGCTCTCGAGCCTAATTTACGATCTCAAGTCCAATTTTCAAGTTCAATTACTCATTGGGCAAATTGTCTAACTTGAAAATTAACTTCTAAAAATATCATATTAATTTTAATTGATTTGATTAATTTAATTTTACTTGATCAAAATTAATTTTTTCAAAAATCACTTAGATTTTCTAAATTATTTTTTCAAGAAAATTTTTTAATCAAATTCTCTAGTTGAACAATTCTTACGACCACTTAATTTAATTCCACATCGAACAAATCGACTCAATTAAATTATTCCCAAAGTCATAGAATTTTCTTCTGATTCAAATGTAGTTCGATCGAGCTTTTGTTAAGCTAGCGGAGGGACCAATCGGACATATACAATTAGGCTTTAGTGATTGCAACTATGTCCAGAATCATTGTTCCGATAATTCGCAATTACTTAATCATAGAGCAGACCACAAGAAGTACCATGATTGAAAACTTCTTATTGTATACTCTTTACGAAAGTAGTTCATCCAACTGCTTTGTCCAATGACATTGTCATGTGTGTGTTACCCTCATATGATATCCTTGATTCCATTGAGTTAAATCCGTTCACTCAATACTATCCTATTTTATCTCATTGTCACCATTGTATCGTCTTAATGATTAATGTGATCATTGTCAAAAAATGGCTGTGACAAATTGTTCGTTTAAGAACAAGCAACCCGTGACCACGTTCCATATTTATCAATCCGCATAATGCCAATTAGAGGATATCAGTAACTCTTTAATTGAGCTATGAATCTCACTGTTGCTAGTAAAGCCATGCCATACACAAGTCATGTACCCAACATACCAGCTATAGGCTCGATGATCTTTAGAGCATAAGCCTCCACTTATATCAAAGCACATGAGTCATTTACGCATGGCCAGTGACTAAATCAAGATTTAGGTAAATCACACCATGAACATCACAAGTGAATTAATTAACAAACAGATTCAAAATTAATTCATAATGGGTTCAATCTAATGTATCATTCTACCAATGAATACATCTATCTCTCTACTCGTGGAGTTAATTGCTCCAATAGCCAAGACTAGTCATCCCCAATTAGAATTGTAGACGACATAATAATCCTTCTTAGTATTTGAATCAAATGCTCACTTTGATTATTATACGGGATTACGGACTCATTTAGATTATCTACTAAAGTAAGTTGTCTTTCTCGCAATGTAAACATTCTTTACAATGCCACTTATTTTCAGTTTAAACTTTAGACAATCAATGAGCAAATATTTGCTTGTCACAATTTCGCTATGCATGCAAAATATAAAATATAGAAAATACAAAAGACATAATAGTGAAATGTGAAATTAAATTTATTTATTTATTCATTGTTCAAATAAATAAAAAATAATTACATGCTTACTACAATATGGAAACATTTCCCAACAAAAGGGACAACAATGGTAAGAAACCTTTGAAACTTTTCCTTTTTTTTTTCCTACTTTGTTGTTCACGAAATGGAGAAGTGAACTCAACTTAATGTTTTGTTTCTTTTTCAACTAACTTATACATATATTAACTTTATTTCATTTTTTAATTTATATATATCAATGACCATAATTAAATCTTAATATTCTTAGTGAAAATTTATGGTGGTTAAGCTAATCACTAACTTCATTAGTGGTTTAATTATCTAATAAGGCATTCTCGAATTGTTACTTAAGTCCTCCATTTATGTCATCAATTCTTGATTTTTTCAATTTAATCTTTGTACTATTTAATATTATATTTAATTAATTACTAAATAATTCTATTTTCTATTTCCATACTTGTCTCATTGATGTTCAACTAAAAATTTTTGAACTAATCTGGTTTAATAAATTTTGGTCTCAAAATTGAATTTTTTGACATCGACGAAAATCAAGTCGTTGCATTTATTCCTTCAACTAAACAAATAAAATACAAAAGAGGGTTTTTTTTAAGAAAAATTAAAATTAAAACTATGAATTGAAGAAATATAAATTGAAAACTAGTAAACAAAACAATAGTTAAAATTGGGGAAAATTAATAAGATGAAACTCTAGTCAAAGGAAAATCTTCATTTGATTCAAGGGTTTGATCATTGATGCAAAGATGATTTTCAATTCTCTTTAATAAATTGGTTATAGTTGTCGATGATCGCCTAGCAACCTAATATCTTCTTACCTTCTTGAAAATCAAGACAATCACCATTAAGTACTACCCTTATAGACAAACAACTCTATAATGGTTGTTTAGGATTTAATCTATCAATAACATTAAGAATGAAAAAGACTCAATTGTAACCAATAAACACACAATAAGAGTTTATTTAAGTTAAATCTATAACATTTGGGTTTTACCTTGGGGTTAGGTACAGTGATGGATCGGGTCAAGAATTAGTGCAAAATTTTTGAAATATAATAAATAGAATTTTGAGTATTAAATAAGGGAGTATTTAGATCCAATAAGAAATTATAAAATACTCCTTAGGTAGGAAAATTTTAAATAGATACATTGACTTAATTGAAAGAATAGAGAACTTATTATGGCCAAAGTAGGAAAAATAATAAGTTAGGACATACATAGTAGTAGAGGAAAGGAAGGAAGGATCAAGAAGAAATTTAACCAAACTGTTGTATAAGTAATCGTAGGAAATATGAAAGATGAGGAAGGATAAAGTGGTAATTAACTAAGTAGATATTTGTTAGGTGTAATGATTATGGGTAAAAGCGTAAAGATGGATGGCTTAAGGACTTATTAACAATTTGACCATTTTAATTAAAATGTGAGATATTTTAGTGGAATGGTGTAGAAAGTGGGAGAAAAGATGAAAATATATAATCTTTTCACCAACCCAAACTGTCACTCACCCATCTAGTTTCCATCAAACTTTTCTTTTATTTCCCTTTGTGTCCTTTTTCCATTGTTGAACCATTCAAGCTTCAACTCTTCCTTTTTCTTTGGAATTTCTTTAGTAAAAACTAAAGAGAAGGCTAGTGAACATCTTAATATCATGAAAAAACTTCCATGGATGGATTAAAAGAGAGAAAAGCATGAGTTAGGGTTTTAGATTTTCAAAGAGCTAAGGTAAGAGATGATGAAATTATCATGTCATACATGTTTATTTTCATTAACTAGCATAGAAAAGTTATATGATTTTAGTTTTAACTTATAAATGATATATGATTTATATGAAATTGAAAAGAAAGAAAAGAAGGGAGAAGATGAAATTGAAGGGAAAGGAAAGGAGAAGGCTGATGAGTGAAGGAAGAAGAAAATACATCATCTCAACCTTTTTGTTATAAGTAGAGGTGATCATAGGCCGGCCGAAATATGGGCCTAAAAATTTGTCCAAGCCCGGCCCAAAAGAAAATTGCTGAGCCCGACCCGGCCCAGCCCATATTAAATTTTACAACACCAAAAGAGCTTAGGGATTTTGAAGCTTGATTTTGGAATTGGGAAAAAATAGAGGCACTATCTGATGACGAAAGTGAAACATGAAAGTTAAAAAGCATATTTGATTAAAAATAATATATATTTAATATATAATTCGGGCTGGGCCCGGGCCAAAAAAGTTTTACCCGAGGCCCTGCCCATTTTCTAAACGGGCCTTTTTTTTTGCCCAAACCCATATTTCGAGCCTATATTTTTACCCGGACCCTTCAATTTTTAGAGCGGGCCGTCGGGCCGGGATGGGTAGCCCAACCCATGATCACCTCTAGTTATAAGTACTACAAGATTTTTAAATTATTTTTATTTAAATGCTTATACTGTAATATGGAATTACTTAGAATAGAAATGTAGAATATATATTTATATGTGTAAATAGATAATAAAAAGGGGATTAGATTATGAAATTATGAAATTTGTAAAGAAAATTATAGGTGGAGAATATGAAATGGTATATTTGTTTGAGCACTAAGTAATGATGTTGTGGTAAAAGTATATGTGTGAAAAAGGTGTGATATTTGTGATTTGTGAAATGGGGATTAAATTGTAGATCATGGCGAAATGTGAAATCTTTTCCGAAATACTTATGTAAAGTATTTAAATGTATGAAATTCAACTTTTACGCCCAAGTAGACAAAATTAGAACTACTAGTATTTTAGTGGCATGCTATTAAGAGACCTTAGCGCGCGCCCGGATCATTAGCATATTAGTGTTTTCCGTTTAGCACATTCATGCTCTCTGCTCAATAGTGCATAATAATGAACCTCTATATTTGTTCCGTATATTCGGTGTGTTCTATAAAGTCTACTATGGGCTAAGAATATGAGTTGTGAACAAAAATGAATCATCAATGTGTTGAGGTAAGTTTAATAACTTTCAAAGGTAAGTTAAATTTTATTAAAGTAAGGTATAGTTGAAGAAATTTGTATGTGTGTAAGTATGTATTAATTGAATAAGTTTAAAACACTATGTTATTATTCATTTACTTATTTATTCTTGTAGTGCTTACTAAGCCTTCACTGGCTTAACGCGTAGGTACAATTAGACTTGAAAAGCTAAAGTCGAGCTAAGAGATCTCTCATCTCATCACATCCTCAAGATCCCCAAGAGTAGGTACTATATTTTGAGTTAGAATGACATGTACATAGGTAGACCAAATGTGTTCCCATGTGTTAGGGACCAAAATGCAAACTCTTGAAACTATATCTATTTTGGTTTTACTTGAAGTATTTTGGTTCTATATGAAATGAATCATTGAAACTATAAGTATGTTTGCAAGTGCGTTTTGCTAATATGATGATTATGATTGATTTGGATTTGTTTTTAAGTAGTTTTAATACATTTTGAATTGGTCTTAAGTGTTGAGAAGAATCTAATATATTGCAGGGGGTTTAGTGAACTTTTAAACTGATTTTTGCCATTATTTACCCCAGGTATCGATACCAAGGGTATAGGTATCGATACCTGGGCTTTGAAATACAAAACTTTCAAAACAAAATGTGATTTTGGCATCGTTTTTGTCATTGGCATCGATATCGGAGGCTAGGTATCGATACCTAGGCCTAAGGTATCGATACCTTCATCAAAATTTGAATTTCTAAAGTTCCAGAATGCTATTTTGATATTGATTTTGTGCAGTGGTATAGATACTTTTTTAAAAGGTATTGATACCTTTTGTTTTGGTATCGATACTTTTCCCCTGTTTTGAGTAAAAACAATGTTAAAATCATTTCCAAACATAATCTAACATCCAATAATGACCCCATACATTTATATTAATAATTTTTGAGTTAAATAAGTTAATATATGATGGGTAAATGTTTAAATTATATAGTGTATAATCAAAATCACTTTGGCACCAAATGTGATAGTCCTATACCGTGTACATACGGTTAGACCGAGTATAGGGGTGTTACAAAATCACATGCTCACACTACATAATCATAAACTACAATATAAACAATTATGTAGTTTGTCATAAATATTAGAAGTCAATCAATCGACTAAATCTCTAATTGACAAAGCAATCATTCTAAGCTATCAAATACATGTCAAATATTTAACAAACATGAATAATTGTAATTAAACCAGAAGACATGCAAATACTAAATAACGAAGAAGAAAATTTAAGAACAATTCAATCTCACAAACATTATAGAACCAAACTTCAAATATTACTTTGACTAAAAAAGGAGTTTAACAAACCATGGAATAAGAAAAACACTAAGTCAAAATAAAACTAAGAGTGGCTATCTCTTTCTCTCTTCTAAAACATCCTATTTATAGAGTTTGTTGACCTAAAATTAGGGTTACAATACTTGCTTAGACTTAAATATTTGAAAAGAAAAAATTAGCCTCACATCTTGGGTTAAAACAACAATAGATCCCATATAACATGAACATCGATGCCATAGGTCGACAGAACGATGCAAAGGTGAAAGGGCACATGGCACGGTTGGGCGGTTGGACCCGTGCCATGGCACTAGTATATGGGACCGCAACCCACTTGTCTTTATTCAGGCCTCATTTTTAGTCGTCCTATTTGTTCCCAATGACTCACAATATGCATCACAAGCTCGTATGTACCAAATTCAAGTCACGTAAACACTAAAAATAATCAATTGTAATTAGCCAACATAAAATAAAAGTAAAAACATAGAAAATAATAATGCATGCAAAAAAAAAATACTAAATGCACAAACAAAGCTAAAATATGATATTCCACTCAAAGCACAATAAAAAAATAAAGCAACAAGGGCCCAAAATATATGAATTATGAGTAATAGTCACATTTTTCTAAGGTTATTATAAAATATTTATTTTTTATATTAAATGAAACTTTTTTAATATTTCCTCCTCAATACCAAATGTTATTAGTTACTTGAAAAAAGTTTTAAAAAAAATTCTCAATCAGGAAATTCGTGACAAGAACGTGTTAAAAAGATGATGTTACAAATACAAGATGTGGAGTATGCAATTTAAATCCCTAAACAATATTTCTAACATTTATATTTAATTATGTACTCAGTGGTATGTCATTGGATATTACACTTTGAGGGTCAATGGATTGTCAAATAGATGATGGTATTTGACATTCTTAAAATGATTATGTAATTGTTGTTTTTACTTTTTTTTAAGAAATTTAATAGCATGTAATACATATACTATATGTATATTATAACATTTAAATATAAATTATATTTAATTATCTTTCATATATATATTGTTATAATTTTATAGGACAACACAATTTATTATCTACACCAACCACTAAAATGTAAGCAATTTAAACCTTTTCGAAACTTTTACAATTATAAATAGGTATTATAAATGTTTTACATTTTCTTTTCAGATTTTCCTTACTATTTATTAGTTTTACAATTATTAACAAATATGAAAGATTCATATTTTCCAACTTCATTTTTCAAAAATAATTTATCTCCTAAGGATGCACTTTTTAAGAATAAAAGACACATTTTGACATTCTTGAATTTAATTAAGATAGTTCTTGCTAGATAAGAAACTATATATTATATTTTTAAATTAAATAATTATTTAATACTTTTTTTTTTAAAAACTTCATTAAATTTATTACTACCATACAATAGATTAGGAAATATGCATCGTGCAATTATATTAGAAGTTGACACTTCATTTGGATGGTAGTACCTTTCATGTCATACTCATAGAAAAAAGGTTGCACAAGTTAATGCCAGTTATAGTTGTATAGAATGAATAGATGCAAGTCCGAATGAGCACCAATGGGGGTAAAGGTCTCATATGATCGTGATGTTAAATGCATCATGACAAATTAAGTGATTCGACGAAAGTACTACAGGTTGAGGCATGAGTACCTTGTTCGATAGAAGGGACTTCCGAAAGTGATGCTAGTTGGGAACCTACCAAGACCCTATAGCAGTTCTAAGAGAAAATAGACCAGTTTCATTTTGAAGACGAGACAAGGGCGTCACTAGAATAGGTGGGGGAGAATGTCACGGGTCACTCAAGGGAGCCTACAATTGATGCACACAATTTAGATCGTTTATGTTCACTTGGGGTCATTTGACCTGACAGAACTAGCCCATTGCTTGCAAGAGACTCAAGGCCCATCTACTTAGATCCTAGTTAAAGCATAACACTCCAGTAACTTGTATTTTTACCAAGATAATTATTGTAAACCCTAAAAAATAAGAATGTATAGAGCTTAAATCCCTTAGGACTCTCATCTTATAAATAGGCACTAATATCAGCCATTGATGTAATTCAATCTGTCCCGTTGGATCTGGGAGAGCTCTACTATAAATAGAGCCATCCCTCTTTATTTGTAATCACTTCATTCTTGAGAATATAACATATTTGAGATCATTTACTCAAACACCTTGTGTATATTGCTTTCTTGTGTTTTTTCTGTTTGATTTGAGTTCCTTTATCTTTTGAGTTCCTTTCGCTTTATTTCAGTGCCTTAGAGAATTTTTAAAAGAATTCTCATCTCTCGAGATTTAGGCTAACTTAAGCGGATTTGAAAAGAAGGAAACGCCTAAAGGTGCACAATTTGCCAGACTAACGTTCTAGTCCCATTACACATTCACACAATATGATCACATAATAATTTATTACATGCACCAATATATGTTATACTTATTACACATATATTATTTATCACATGCATTTTATAAGATCGCTAAATAACTTATGATGTTAGCCGAATATGGAGTGAAAAATCCGGTGCAACTATAGTGATTTTTACTTGAAAGAAAGTCTTCACGCCTAACATTTATAATTGAGTTCGTTAAATTGTTTGAGTCTCTCGGTGATAATTAATGCCTCCATGGTTTTAGATCCATGGGTTAAACTATTCTTAAATTATTGTATAAAAACTTGGTTGGATCTGAAATCAAAATTTTATAAAGTTATAAAGATGCGTTTTGTAGAAACTATCTTAAAAAGTAATTTATTTTCCCTCTATCGTGCAGGACAATAAAAAAAACTATTATTAGGATATAATGCAATTATATCGGGTTAGAACAATTCGAATGCAGAACAAATGATTGCATTCGAATTGTTCTAACAAATCAAAAGAATACAAAGAACACTCCAGAAATAAATTCTTTTCAAAAAATTTTATGAGAATAGACTCATTTAAGTCTCCAATCTAAGGGTCTATTTATAGCATATGAATAAGCTCTTAAATCACTCTTTATGAACTTTCACCACATTATTCATACAGAAAGGAAGCCAAATAATTATAATATTTTGCGATAATTTTTTTTAATTTCAAATAATTCTAATGAAATCGATTCTTTTCTGTTTTTCTTTATTTTTTTTAATATTAGTCTCATTATAAGTTTTTATCATACAATGCCTTTTTTAATATAATGACTAAAACTATCTATAACCCCTCCTCAACTAGTGACGAGCCAAGTGGAGGGGCTGGCAGGGGCCCTGCCCCCCTAAAATTCCCTACCAACCCCCCTAAAATGGAAAATTTTCAATTTAGGCTCTTTATAATTTATAAAATTTTAAATTAGTAATAGTAAAATTACACTTTGGCTCCCTAAAAATAATAAAAATTTAATTTAATCTTTTAAAAATTATAAAGATATAAACTATTAAAATGATGAAATTGCGTAAATACAATTTAATTCTGACCCCTGCACAAAATTTTTTTTTGTCTCCACCACTGTCCTCAACCCTTAACATAGGAGCCAATTGAGTTAAGACTCAATCGGCATGTATGATTGTTGTATGTATACATAAAATTATAATAATATATTTTTTATTTGAAAATACTTTATATAATATCCACATATATTCTATACAACAATGGCTCCCTATCCTCTCGCTACAATCTATCTCGACGATTGGTTTACAATCTTCCTTTTCAGTTTTCAAATCAATAGCTCAATTTAAGTTAAGTTTGCTGGGATTGTTTATTTATTTCAGTGTATATATATATTTGCTTGTTCTCAGATTCCTCCAGAAAAAGCGTCTTCCAGATCCGCGTTTGTTTCTCTCTTGACTCAATGTTTCAAAAACTTGGGTTTTCCGAAAAGCTTCAGCTAGGCAAGCAATTTTATTGTAAACTTGTTTGTTAATTAAAAGGTTTTATTACGAATCTGAAAGCGTGATGTTGTACGACCCTTCGCTTATTTTAGCCCAAATTGTTTGCCTTCAATGTTTATACTACCTTACACTTGGAGCTTTCTCGTCCTTTCTTGTGGGCTCTCGAGCATCTCGTATGAGTTTGGTCTATCTCTTTGACTTTGTTACTGTTACTGCCTCTACCGTTACCGACTGGTGTGCCATTGCTGCCTTTTTTCTCACCTCTATTTCGGGGTCTGAATTTAATTCACATCTTCCTTTTTCCCAATGCTTATCTGCTTCTTCTACCTATCATCTACTTCTTAATTTCTTGTATTGTATGCAACAAATGCTTGGTTTCCATGCCCTGCTTATATAGTATAGATGCATGATCTATAGTACAGGGATCCATTAAGTTAAGTAGTTTGGCCAGTAATAAACCCACCTTGTTGGTTGACTTTAATATAGTAGCTATTAGATATTCTTGAATATTTTCATAAAAAGAATGATAGTATTAAAACCAGGTCTTATTTTGGTCGACTATCGCCTATTCTGTGTATTGGAAAATCAATAAGTTTACTACTGTTTGCTCACCAATGTAGTAGCTATTAGATTTTCTTGAAGTAAAATGTACCAAGAGGATTAGAGATAGCAACAGTAGTATGCGTTTAACTTAGCTCATTTTAACTTTCGATTTTGCTTTATTTGGATCCCATGCAGATCTGTCTACATGCTTTATTTGATTGAAAGGGAAAAGAAATGCTTAGATTTTGCAGCCACCCTCTATATTATCTATCTTTCTATATGCATCTTTCTATATGCACCATATATGGAGGTTGGCCCTCCTCGGTAACATGGCGGGTTGTCAATGTTACTGGATTTGCAGTGATGGCTTTGCTGGGTGAATACTTATGCATTAGACGGGAAATGAGAGAGATTCCCATAACACGATATGGTTGAGGAAATCGAAAGAGCGTGGATAATAAACATGATGGAAAGCAAGTGTTTCGGAGTTCTGCACTTGATGGAAAGCAGCCATAAAGCTTGGGATATTGGTGCTTAAAAGTAAATCATATATGCAGCTGAGCTTACAAGGTAAGGTATTTGTAGAGGAAGATCTAAATATATAATTGAAAGTTACAAAGTTGATAGTGTGTCTGATACTATTCTCTGACTTTATCTGCATAGTTTTGGTTGATTTTTCATTCTTTAATGATATCGTTTGATTGATTCTTTTTGGTCTGAAATTTTGGGTTAATCTAGAACTTTTAGCAAATACTGCACACTGAATACAAGCTTACGCTTTAGCACAATGTGTTGTCAGTAAGGGGATGAACATAACTTTGATTTATCCATTAAACCAAAAACAAAATGTTTAATTGATTTGTATTTCTTGATAACTAAAAAAAGGGTAAATTAAAAGAAAAAAACACATTTTCTTTTGCCCCTTCATTCATGGCTGAGGCTTCCACGAAGCTGAAATGTCTGCTACAGCTTCCCCAACAGTGAGAAACAATGAATTTGTTCCCAGGAAATTTGATCGATGCATCTTCTCCATCACGCTTCCCACAGGGTTTACCAAAACAAGCTTCATTAATGGAGGATTTAGTGTTAGTCTCAAAAGCTAAAACAAAGATTGAAAACATTTATAGGGTGTCGGACGATATATACCACTAGTGATCTTTTCTCCAGCATCTTCTTTAGTTCACATACCATGTCGATTCCACTTGTATCTATGGCTGTCACAGCTGTCAAATTGTACCACTGTTAGCTCACGCACTCTTTTTTGCGAATTTTTTCATTTTTCCGTCCTTGTCTAACAAGTATCTGGGAGAAAAAGTCTACCGGAATCAGAGTTAGGCAAAAAGGAGTAACTTACAAGTCATGTCAATAATGATGCATTTCAAAGTGCTTTCATGGTTTGCCTTAATACGTTCTTCCTCCTCTTGAACCCATCTTAACAGCCTTTAATAAACAAACAAATGTAGCGTTCGGTGACATAATATAATAATATGTTGAAATTGCAGAGATAAGTTACCTTTCTTGCAGATAAGTTGAATTTGCAAAGTAAATTGGGGATTCAATGGCGAGTATGAGAAATGAAGGAACCCTTGAAGCTTCTTTGTATCGGTTGAGGCTTTGGTAGATTTGTGTTGCAGGAATGTTCCCCAACACTAGAGTGTTTGGCCTGGTTACATGCAACAGGATCTTGACTACTGACACTCCCACCTGCATTTTTCCAACCAAAAACAAACCTCATCATATTTCATTCCATATTACACCACCACAGGATCACTAACCAATCACACACTTACTGCAATGCCCAGTCCCAGAGGAACCGAAATGAAAAGAACACCAAAGAAGGAACAAATACAAGCCAAGAAATCCAGTTTGTCAACTTTCCACAGCTTGTAAGCTGCTTTATAATCAATAAGCCCTATCACTGCCGTTATGATGATGGCTGCTAATATCACATTCGGGGTGTAATAAAACAGTGGCATCAGAAACAGCAATGTCACCAGCACTGTCCCAGCTAATACAATGTTCGAGACCGCCGTTTGTGCCCCCGCGTTGTAATTTACTGCTGATCGAGAAAATGATCCTGAAAATTGAAAATCAATTAGGTTAATATCTATGTCACTTTTGTGTTTTCAGAGGGATGTGAAAGAGTGTTCACCTGTTGTTACATAACATGAAGTGCAAGAACTAGCCATGTTCATGAGACCGATAGCCATCATTTCTTTGTTTCCATCCACTTGGTAGTTCTTTAGAGATGCAAATGTCCTTCCCACAGCAATCCCTTCCTACAACATGTTAGGTATGAATAATTAGGTATGAATAAGATATGCATGTGAATGGTGGTTGAAGAAAAGCTTACAGTGAGGGATAGGATCCCAGTGACAATGCCAGTTTTGATGGCTAAAGCCAGATATTGGCCATTAAAGTACAACATGTTGGTTGAAGTTGGATTCAAACCCTTCTGCAAGTGCCCAATCTGTGAAAGAGGAAAGCAAACACAAAACTTAGATTATTTTTTTTCCCAAAAGATTGTTAATTTTAAAGATATAAAAGGAAGAATAATAGTATAAGTTCATACAATTGAGATTCCATGAACTTTGGATTTAATGAGGAAGACCAAAAGAGTTGAGAGAATCACTGATGTTAATGGGGCGGCTGCTGATATCCAAAAAAGCTTTGGCTTCTTCATGCTCTGCATCAAATATTTCAAACATCGTAATTTTAAATAATTAAGCTACAATCTGCAATTTGGAAAAAAAAAATTGTGATTAATGTACAGTATTGGATTACTTTTTAAAACTTTAAAAAACATATATTTTGTATAGTACTTTTAAAAGGTTTTTCAAATTTTTATTTTTATATTATAGAAAATTTTGCAAACTCAGTTCTACTCGTTGTAAATAATTCTTGTTTTAATTTGCAATTAAAAATCGAATATTAGAAGGTAATTATTTGATACACTTGGAGATACTTACAATATGCCTTGTGGTCAAGAGTAATAAGAGGAAGCTGAATCCCATTACAATAGTTTCCCAAGACCACTGCATATGAATTCAACCCATATTACTACACTGTAACATGATTCTAAACTACCCATGTGAACTGGCCTTACCTCTTTTGTATGATGAAATACAGAGGTCAAAACGGGAATCAATTGCATTTTGGTAGTGAAATGAACGATTCCCAGCAATCCCTTGAGCTGCTGTAATGATACAATGATTGCAGCACCAGCCATGAATCCAACAAGGGTTGCCTTGGACAGAAAATCTATCACAAGCCCTAACCTGTAAAGCCATTAACATACCACAAACCATGTTTAATTTGTTTCAAGTTAACTCCGAGGAGTAGTTGAAAAATAAATACCTTAGAAAGCCCAAAGATGCCTGAAATAAACCAGCGAAGAAGGTGGCAGTGAAGGCCAACTTAAGGTAAAGAGTAGGGTGTTGAACAGGGGACACCTTTTCACTTAACATTGTACCCATCACCAAGGAAGCAATGGACACTGGACCCACTGCAAGGTGTCTAGAACTCCCCAGCAATGAATACATCAATGGAGGAACAAAGCTTGAATCTGCATGAAATTAATGGGATAATAAAAATGTTGATTTTATTTTATTTCATTTATCAACTACATCAAAAGTCTAAACCGATACTGACATAGTCCAATAATAGGAGGCAAATTCGCTAGTTGTGCATAACTGATTCCCTGCGCTCCAACAAAAAGCACCATCAAAGTAAGGACCAATTTTCTTCTTTTCTTTTCTCACTTGAATGCAACTCATTTACCACAAAAGGACATTGAATTTCACATGAGGATTTGACTATTTGAGAAAAACTAACTTATTATTTGTAGAATATGACAAAAACCATATATTTCTTTTATTATTAAAAAGCATAAAAACAAAATTCCAGTTCATACAAGTCACGGTTACTCATTTCACATAAAATTGTTCAAAAAATAGCCACTCTGATGATCCAAAAGAAGATGGAATACAATCAGAAAACTCATGAAAAAAGTGGGAAGAAGGAAAATATTGTGATATTGGGATCATGAATTACTTACCTGTGGGATGGCAAGGCTAGCAATGGTGAGACCCGAAACGACATCAGACTTAAAGAGGTTGAGATCATAGTGAGAGCCCCACTGTAATATTGGGAACAGAAACTGAAGTCCCAAAACCAGTTTCTTACACCATGTTTGGTCCTTGAATCTGTAGAGAGGATCATCAGGGAAAAATATCTCGGATAACCTGTGTTTTAGCTTCTGGAAAGTGGATTCCTTTGGCGGCAGGCAAACGCTGTGTATCTCCATTGTTACCTCTGCTGCTATTGACACATTTACACCACTTGTTGTTGTTCCATTTCCACCATACCTACACACATATTCAACCCTGTCTGAGGTTACACCCATTTTTTTTTCTTTGTTTTAGTGAAGAATGAAGCGTTTGAATTTATAGGCGAAGTTAAAATTGGAAGCTTTGCTTGAATGAGGGCAATCCTGTCTTTTTCGTCTTTCCTCACTAAAACAAAATGATCTCCTTAACATAATTTATTAATATTATTAGGTTATGTTGATGAAAAAGATTTATGTATAATAATAAAAATTTTATTAAAAAATCAAGGTTAAAATATGTTGTTAATCTTTGTACTTTAATAAAATTTAACATTTAGTTATTGTAATTAAAAATTTTAAATTCAAGTCCTACTTTTTTAATAAAAATTTTAAATCCAATCATTAACTTTGTTAAAATTTGTCAGCTTGGCGTATAATTGCCACAAAATAAACATGTTCATCAATAAATTCTAACATAAATAACCAAAAATAATACTAATTAGACTACGATTTTTAAATTTAAAATGTAAGAGGATTGAATTTTTAACTTTTAGAAGATAGAAATATAGGGACTAATGGCTGTTTTAACCAAAAATCAAATGTGACTTCAGTTGAAATGATAAAATTAAAGTTTTAATCTTCAAGTTCAAGTCCAATAATGCGTAGTTATTCTTTTAGATTTATTTAATATAAAAAGAAAAAAATACTCTCATAACTATATTTATTAAATCTAAAAATTATACATGAATTTTAGTTTAATGTAGAATTTTGTACATGAAATTTTGATTTGACCTAATTCGCACAAACTATTAACACTTATTAATGTAGCATTGTTTTATGTTTATATGTTGCATACAAAAATATTTATATTTATCCAATAATTAAAATTTCATTTATATTTGAATCACAATCAAAATTTTGTATACATAATTGTACCAAATTAAAATCCATATATCAAATTGCACATTTAATCAAATTTCATATATAATTTTAAAATTTATTTTTTTGATTTATAAAAGGAATAAATGCATTAATCATTTTTTAACTAAGTTGATGAGTCACTGATTTGTGACACTAACTTAATCTTATAAGTTATGAATATTTTTCTTTATATTGCCAGAAAAAATAAGGATTGAGGTTGAGATAATTAAAAAAAAGTTAAGTAATGAAAATAAAGCATGTGATAGTTAAGACACAAAGGGTGTACACTATTTGGATTTGTTTTCGTGATTAGAATACGTTAGGGGTCATTATCAACAACACTTATGAGATATACATACTTTTTTCTTAACCTAATCACGAGACATGTGATAGATTTTTTTTAAAATTTTATTTTAAGTGAGTTGAGACCTGACTCAATTCGAAAGTCTGTCCAAAAAGTGTGAGGATTTGAGTAAAAATATAGGTCCAAAAATTGAGAATAAATAAAAAATAATGCTCGTTTAGAAAACAGGCCTCGAGACTTAGGTGAGGTTTTTTAGCCCGACCTGAATTTTTTTAAAAAAAAGTTATTCTGTTTTCTCACTGTTTTGCTACAATTTCACTATTATATTGCTACTATTTTGTTGTTATTGTTTGAATATTGTATAACTGTTAAATTTGCTACTATTTTAGAGGCATTTGTTTATTAAGTTGCACCTATCTTAATGTTGTTTAAGTATAAAGACTTTTTTTTGAAACATTTATTTTAATATTTTTAGTGTCTTTGATGTATTATATTTTTAAAAAATTATATAAAAAATAAAATATTTTTTTTAATACGGACGGGCCGAGTCGTGTTTGAGTTTTAGCATTTTTATCTGGGTTGGACTTGTGTAAAAATTTAAGCCAATTTTTCGAACCTAAAATTTTATTAGGACTCGACTTATGAACAACTCTAATTAGACATTATTCAAATAAGTAGTATTTTAGGAAAATAAATTTCTCAAATTCATTTGTTTAAAATTTGTTTTAAAATTCTAAAAAAAAAATTTAAGAGCAAAATATTAAATTTCACAATAGTAATAAGTTGATGCATACATATTAAGATAGAGTAAAAATCATATACATATATTCTATTTGAAGTGAATGTTAGTCTTTTTAAGGAGTATCTCATCTCATATATATATATATATATATATATATATACTTACACAATGTCAAAGTTAAAATAGTTTTACACATTTCTATAATTATTTATATGATTAATATTTTAACGATTTAACTGTTATATTTCATGATCTATTTATATAGATCATGCATATCAAATTTGATGTAAATTTTAAATTTCTAACCATTTGTTTTATATAAAAAATTTTGGTACATTACCAATAGAGGTTTTAGACCCCACAAGCACAGTTAAGGGGTTGATAAGTGTCCTATAAGATAAAATATTAGAAAAATATATATTTAAAAAAACACATATCAATTTTTGAAAATTGTTTATGAAATAAAAAAAATTACACAGCTAGTGTAACAAATATAAATCTAATATTTCATAATTGTTGCATTGATTTGTAGGTTAGTTAATTTTGAATTGAATATTATTTTTTCTAAATTAGAATAGTTTAACATTATCAAATTACAACATTTTATCTTATGGCATGAAACTTAGCTTATAGTATACAATTATTTTCAATTTCATCCACTTCTTTCTCTTAAATACTATTTACTAATGTTCGTTTTAAAATTCTGTCTACGAATAAAGACACAAACTACCATAAATCGTTACAAGAGAAGTCCCCATATTTTTGGGAAGTTAGGACTCATATTTTTCAAATTTAAACATTATTATACCTTAAATTCAATTAATAAAACATAATGATCTCCATCTACAGATGTATTTTACGTCATATTATTTTTCCTTTTAATCACCTAGATTTTTCAACTTTTGCACTATATAACAGGGTGGAGTCAGGATTTTTTTTTCGGAATATAATTTCACCATTTTAATAGTCTACATCTTTATAATTTTTAAAGGATTAAATCAAATTTTAATCATTTTAAGAGGGCTAAGTGTAATTTTACTATTACTAATTTAAAATTTTATAAATTATAAAAATTTTAAATAAAAAAATCCTGTCAACTCCCTAGCCTATATAAATGTTTCTTTATATCATATAATATTAGAAGAAGAAAAGTTAAAAAAGGAGGAGGATTGTAGGTATCATCATATTATGTTCACAAGTCATATACATTAAATTATATCAATACGCGTACATAATTGTAAAGCAAGTAGAGACCGCATAAAGTGACAAAGGAACAAACATATGTCTTGATATTTAGCATTTGAAATTCTATTTTTAATTAGCCCCTGACAAAAAAAATTATATTATATTTTAAACTAAGTATATTTTTTAAGTTGTTCATATTTTAAGTATTATTTTCTCACTAATTTTATAAAATACACGAGTAACTTGTGCATCGCACGGTATAGAAAACTAGTTTAAATAATAAATATTTAAAAACTAATATGGTTTTGGTAAGCTCTTTGACACCTAGTCGACGCAACTTTTGTTTCACTCAAGGTTTCAACCTATCTTTGAATCAGTAGAATGACTCTTTGTCACTCAAATTAGGGATTTGGAGCAACAACTTAATGAACTCCCGAACAAACTCTTGAATTGTACCTTATTGCGTAGGTCCACGCAACTTAGCTTGAGCTTCTTCCTCAGCATACTCGGGGTAAAACTGCTTCCTAAATTCATTCTAGATCTCCACCCAAGTCCTAATAGTAGTACCTCCTAGTCTCTCATCCGTAGACCTACAATTCACCATAAAAGAGCAACATCAATAAAATAAATAGGAGCAATGTTTACCTTAGTGGCATCATCCACAATGCACATCGCATGAAAGTCTTGTTCCATCCCCCAAAGAAAATTGTCTACAACCCTCGCGGACCTCGTGTAACACCTGATTATTCTAAATTGACCCGAAATTAAAGAAAGCTAAGATTAAATTGAAAGGATTAGTGAATTTTCAGGCTCCATTGGGAAAGTCAAAATATTAATGGCTGAATTGTGATTAATTGGATCTCAATTTTTGTTTAGTTACTGTTGGAAAATCGAGTTTGGAAAATGCAGCAGAAAATAAAATTAGGAAAAAACCAGAGTTTTAAAAAAAAAATTCAAAACAAGAACTTGGTTATGATACCTAAAGTAATAAACATTTAACCCAAATTGTACTGTAATACCCAATTTTTGCCCTACCCATAATAAATTAATAACCAAAAAATAAAAAATAAAAGTCCAGTTTTTTTTTTTTACAAACCATAATAAACCCAATATTACATTCAGCCTACAAACCCAAAAAACCCAAACTACAAACCCAACACCGACCCAATACCCAACCCAAATCATTGCTGAAACCCTAGCAACTTCTGGAACAACCTCAACAGCGTCGCAGCAACCAGCCCTTCCCCGCGCGTGTCGCGTCTCTATGCACGTGCGCCTCTTCCATGGCATTTGTACTTGCGAAAAAAGTGGATCTAAACAGAGCAATAACAGAGGAGAAGATTTTATTGATTTATTTTTTTATTATTCGCTGTAAATTGATGGATTTTGGCTATATAAAGCCATTTCATTTTCTGTGCCAGGGAGAGGAAAAAGATTGAAAAAAATCAGTGTAAAGAGATACGAAAATTGATTCAAAAAAATCAATAAAGAGATAGCAGTGAGTTTTTAAGTTTTTTTCTTTTCTCTTCCGTTTTCTCTGTTTCTTTTTATTATTTATCGTTTATCCTTTGTGTGTAAAAGAAAAATAAATTAAAAAATAGAAATTACCTGAAGTGTTGGTTCTCTATCTGCTTTGTCGCCGTTGAATATCGGGTGAGGTTTGGAGGCCTTGGAACGGCCTAACGGCGACGGCGGCCATAAGAAAATTAGAAACCCTAGCAGAGAAAGCTAGGGTTGGTTTGTTTTTTTTAAAACTTGGCAGAGAAATGAATTCATTAGGGAAATTTTGATTTTTATAGTGGGCATGAAACGGCGTCGTTTTAGGCCTGTTTTAGTGGCCCCAAAACGGCACCGTATAGGCCTATACCTGCGTGTTTTCACTGGTGGGGGTATTTTCGAAATTGGTCCCTCTGCTTTTAAGTTTCCTTCAATGTAGTTTTTTTATATATTTTCAATTTTTGCCCCATTCTATTTTGTTTGTTTTAATCTGATCCCTAGGCCACGCATACGCGCCTCACTGGGACGATGTCGTTGGATTAGCGTGGGGGATATTTCCCTTTGGGTCCTTCTACTGTTGCACGCGATATGATTTGGTCCCCTTTTGTGTTTTCCATTTTCGAATTCGGCCCCTAAACCTGTTTATTTTCAATTTAATCCTTAATCTGTCATTTTGAGTTTTTTTAAGTATTTTAATATATTATTAATACTGTTATATTGCATCATTATTATTGTATTATTATTTGTTAATATTATTTTTATAACCATTTATTTGTGCATACTTCTTATAATGTATGCATATACATTTTATATTTCGTATACGTACATACATTTTTTTTTGTTTGTCTTGCGTTTTATAATTTTAAAATATATATGTACATTTTATAATACTTATACATATGCGCATATATTTTCATATTTTATAATCCTACATACATGCATACATTCTTATAACTTGTATATATGTACATTTTTTTTATTTTTTATTTTAAATTATTATAAATATATATATTTGTTTTTTTTTGAATATGTCATTTTTTATATACATATTATACTTATATATATATGTATTTTAATATATACATATACGTATTTTCATAATTTACTTATATATATATCATACTTATACTTTTTTTATTTTGTAAATACATATACATATATAATTTAAATTAAAGTATGTGTTTCATGTTGCACATTAACATTTTATCATGCTTTTAAAGAAAATATGTTTGATTTCATTAAAACATTAAAATCATTTTCTTTTGATTAAAAAACTTTTAAAATAAAAGCAATATTCAAAGTTCGGGATTTTCGAGGAAATTGAGCCCTAACGTATTGAGTTCCGATTTTCTTTGTTAATCCTAAATAACCAAGAATATTCTTTATTTAAAATGCATAAGTATAAAAATCATTTTCGGGAACTTAACTTGTTGTGTCCTAATGTATTGGGCATGACATATTGCCTTCTCGAAATGAAGATTTTCTTATAAAATAAAAGCGATATTCAAAGTTTGGAGATTTTGAGAAATTGTACCCTAATGTATTGGGTCTCGATTTCTTCGCATGACTTGAACATTTGATTATCCTTTTCAGATTTTATCATTTGAGTTTTTTTTTAAAATCTTTTCAAATTTTCGACATCAAGACATTAATTAATCAACTTGGTACAAATTTTTGGGCGTTATGAGGGTGCTAATCCTTCCTCGTACGTAACTGACTCCCGAACCCGTTTTTTCTAAAACTCGTAGACCAAAGTCGTTTTTAGGTGATCCAATCTCACCTTAATGAAAGATTGGTGGCGACTCCAATTTTCATTTTTTTTCAAAATCCAAGTCGACTCCGTTTTTCAAAAAAATGGTTTCGACATGTACCTTTTCGATTCGTCTAGGATGAATGCTTTTCGATTCGTTGAGTGTGGGCTCGCTTCGAATCAGAAAATTTTTCACAAAAATTACCAGTGAGGTAATTTTATAATTTCTCTGAACTTTTGGGCCAAGTTATAAATAAGAAAAATATCTCTAGAAATTTTTTGAAATAATTTCTTCAAAGAATTTTATCTCTATAACTTTCTCTTGAATTCAAGTGTGTGTAAATAATGACCCAATGATCTCTTTATATATAGAGAGTTTAGAGAGTTTAACTATGATTAAAATTAATCACTTTATTATTAAATTAATATAATATTTATCAAGATAAACATTAAATTTAATTTAATATTAAATCTATTAAAATAATATTATTTTTGGAATAGTTAATTTGAAATCAAATTCTCTAGTAGAGTCCTAGTAGGAGTGTAATTCTTCCACTGCTCAACCACCGAAGAATCATCGCTGCCGACCATTTTCCAGCCACCGGATTGTCACTGTCGCAGCCGCCGGCACCCTGAGCTGGTTCGGTGTGTATCGATTCATCCGGGCTAGTGTTGGCCCGACCGGTTCAATCCAGCCACCAGTTGGATCTCTTGGGAAATGTGCCCATATTGTAGTAAACATGTAATTGTTTTCTATTTATTTGAACGGTGAATAAATAAATTTCACATTTCACTATTATGTCTTTTTTATTTCTGTCTTTCATATTTTACATTAATAGCAAAATTGTGACAAACAAATATTAGTTCATTAATTGTCTAAGTTCAAACTGATGATAAGTGACACTGTAAGAATATTTACATTGCAAGAAAAATAACTTGCTTCAATAGATAATCTAAACAAATCCGTAATCCAGTAAAATAATCAAAATGAGCATTTGATTCAAATACTTAGAATAATTATTATGTTTGTCTACAATTCCAATCGGGGAGATTGCAAGTCTTCGCTATCAGAGCAGTTGACTCCACAGGTAGAAACATAGATGTATTCATTGAAAGAATTATACATTGGACTAGACCCGTCGTGATTTAATTCTGAATCCGTTTGTGAATTAATTCACTTGTGACGTTCATGGTGTGATTTACCTAAATCCTAAGTTAGTCACTGACCATGTGTATGTAATTTATGTGCTTTGATATAAGTGAAGGCTTATGCTCTAAAGATGATTGAACCGATAGCCGGTATGTTGGGTACATGACTTGTGTATGGCATGACTTTACTAGCAATAGTGGAATTCATAACTCAATTAAAGAGTTAACAATATCCTCTTATTTGCATTATCTAGATTGATAAATATGGAACATGGCCATGGGTTGCTTGGTCTCAAACGAGCAATTTATCAAAGTCATTTGTTGACAGTGGCCATATTAATCATTAAGAAGACACAATGATGACAATGAGATAAAATAGAATTGTATTGAGTGAACAGATTTAACTCAAAAAAATCAAGGATATCATATGAGGGTAACACACGCAGAACGAGGTCATTGGACAAAGTAGTTGGATGAATTGCTTTCGTAAAGAGTATATAATAAGGAGTTTCAATGATGGTACTTCTTATGGACTGACTCCATAATTAAGTAGTTGTGAATTATCAGAACAATGCTTCTAGACATAATTACAATTACTAGAGCCTAATTGTACATGTCCAATTGGTCCCTTTGCTAGCTCAATAAAAGCTTGATCGAACTGTATTTGAATTAGAAAGAAATTCTACGAGTTTGAAAATAATTTAATTGAGTCTATTTATTTGATGTAGAATTAAATTGGGCTATAGTAAGAATTGTTCAACTAGAGAATTTGATTAAATAATTTTCTTGAAAAATTAATTTGGAAAATCTAAGTGATTTTTGGGAAAATTAATTTTAATCAAGTAAAATTAAATTAATCAAAATTAATATGATATTTTTAAAAATTAATTTTCAAGTTAGAAAGTTGGCTTAATGGGTAATTGAACTTGAAAATTAGACCTAAGATTGTAAATTGGGCTTGGGAGCCCAAAACCGAGACCAAGATTCAAAATCTAGTCGAACCGACCCTAGTATGTCAAATTGAACCGACGGACCGACTAGTGGATAGATCAGATCGATCGAGCCATTACTAGACTGAACCGAGCCGATAGAAATCAAACCAACTCGGGGTGCCGACGGCTACGAAGGCAGCATTCTGGTGGTCGACAAATGTTCAACAGCGGTGGATCTTCGGTGGTTTAATAGTGGGAGAATTTGACTCTTAGTGGGACTCTACCAAAGAATTTGATTTCAGATTAACTATTCCAAAAATAATATTATTTTAATAAATTTAATATTAAATTCAATTTATTACTTATATTAATAATATTTTATTAATTTAATTTAATGTTTATCTTGTAGATAAATAATCTATCAATTTAATAAGATTTAATATTAAATTTAATCTAATGATAAATATTATATTAAATTAATATTAAAGTGATTAAGTTTAATCATAGTTGAACTATCTAAACTCTCCCTATATAAAGAGAGCTTTGGGTTATTATTTACACACACTTGAATTCAAGAAAAAGTTATAGAGAGAAAATTCTTTGAAGAAATTATTTCATAAAATTTCTAGAGATATTTTTCTTATTTATAACTTGACCCAAAGTTTAGAAAATTTGTGAAATTACCCCACTGGTAATTTTTGTGAAAAAATTTCTCATTCGAAATTAGCCCACACTCAGCAAATGTGAGCATGAGGATAGCGGAGAAGACTACTCGGTTGAAGTGCTCATCCTAGACGAATCGTAAATGTACAATTTTGATTAAGTGCTTATTACTTCAAATACCACAACCAAGTTCTTAATTTGGAATTTTCTTTTAAAACTTTGGTTTTTCTCTAAATTTATTTTTTGTTGCATTTTCTAAACCCGCTATTCCAACAAGACCGTCGGCCCAGATTCGAACAGTTTTTGGGTCTTGGTCCCGATTTTGGGCTACCAAGCCCAATTTACGATCTCAGGTCCAATTTTCAAGTTCAATTACCCATTGGGTCAATTGTCTGATTTGAAAATTAATTTCCAAAATTATCATATTAATTTTAATTAATTTGATTAATTTAATTTTACTTGATAAAAATTAATTTTTCCCAAAAATCACTTAGATTTTCCAAATTCATTTTTCAAGAAAATTCTTTAGTCAAATTCTCTAGTTGAACAATTCTTACGACTTTTCAATTGAATTTCACATCGAATAAATCGACTCAATTAAATTATTTTTAAAGTCGTAGAATTTCCTTCCGATTAAAATACAGTCCAATCGAGCTTTTATTGAGCTAGCGGAGGGACCAATTAGACATATACAATTAGGATCTAGTAAATGCAATTATGTCCAAAAACATCATTCTGATAATTCACAAATACTTAATCATGGAGTCAGTCCACAAGAGGTATCATGATTAAAAACTCTTTATTGTATACTCTTTACGAAAGCAATTCATTCAATTGTTTTTCCCAATGACCTCGTCATGTGTGTGTTACCCTCATATGATATCATTGATTCCTTTGAGTTAAATTCTTTCACTCAAGACAATCCTATTTTATCTCGTTATCACCATTGTGTCTTCTTAATGATTAATATGATCACTATCAACAAATGACTTTGATAAATTGTTCGTTCGAGAACAAGCAACCCGTGACCACGTTCCATATTTATCAATCCATACAATGCCAATGAGAGGATATCGTTAACTCTTTAATTGAGCTATGAATTCCACTGTTGCTAGTAAAGTCATGCCATACACAAGTCATGTACCCAACATACTAGCTATCGGCTCAATCGTCTTTAGAGCATAAGCCTTCACTTATATCAAAGCACATGAGTTACATACGCATGGTCAGTGATTAACTCAAGATTTAGGTAAATCACACCATGAACGTCACAAGTAAATTAATTCACAAACAGATTCAAAATTAATTCATGTTGGGTCCAGTCCAATGTATCATTCTTTTAATGAATACATCTATGTCTCTACCCATGGAGTCAACTGCTCTGATAGCCAAGACTAGCAATCTCCTTGATTGGAATTGTAGACAACATAATAATCATTCTAAGTATTTGAATCAAATGTTCACTTTTATTATTTTACGGGATTACGAATTTGTTTAGATTATCTACTGAAGCAAGTTATTTTTCTCACAATGTAAATGTTCTTACAGTGCCACTTATCATTAGTTTGAACTTTGACAATCAATGAGCTAATATTTTCTTGTCACAATTTTGCTGAGCATGCAAAATATGAAAGATAGAAATATAAAAGGCATAACAATGAAATGTGAAATTTATTTACTCGTCGTTCAAATATAGAAAACAATTATATGTTTACAATAATATGGACACATTTCCCAATAGTTAGATGGGAACCGACTATTTCTATAGTGGGGGACAAAATGGTTAAGGATTAATGGTTGTGACAATCGGCAAAGATTGTGCCAAATGAGTATATATATAAGTGTGTTAGAGATAAAATTTCTCAATTTTGTTTACACATTTTTCTCTCCATAACATCATCTTCTTCAGTCGCTATGAAGAAGAAGAGGATGTAGCTGAAGGAAGCTCTGCATGTTGCAACAGTTGTGTGCATTGAAGTCCGGTAGTAAGAAACTGAGGAATTGTTAAGCTTCTTTACTTCTTCGTATCCGTGGATTGAAGAAATAAGCAGATTAAGAACTCTTAAAAGCTTCTATATAATGATGCATTATGAGTTTTAAGGGTTAAACACATTTGGTTTAACTAATAAATTATTTTCATGCTTAGCTTCCAGAACAAATGAGGCTTTGGTGTTCGGACAAGCTAAGCTCATTAGGATAAGGAAGCAAGGTGAGTCTTTGTACCTTACCTTTTGGATGATAGATGATGTCTTTTAACTTACATGAACCATGTTGTCTAAGTATATAAGTTGCCTAAGGTTGTGGTGTATATGTGCTAGAAGAAAGAATAAGCTGTGTATGCGTACAATATTGTGCGAGCTTGCAAATTGTTTATTGATAATTTAATAGTAGATAGTTAATGATTGGTTATCTGGCGTGGTGTATGTATAATGATAATTTGTATGATATGCTTGAATATTTTGTGTGATGCAAAGGGAAATTAGTGACGGGTTAGATGAAATTAGGATTTGGGAAATGGTGTTTCCATTTACCGCCATACGATGTTGTTGGGTACAAACTGTGATGTGCGAAGCTCTAGGCCTTACGGAGGGGACACTGCAGTGTTCGAGTATCAATGTAGAAAAGGCAAATTGGATGTATGAGTGGATGAATAGGGAAATGAAATTCTGTTAAATACCACCATACAGGGTTACTGAGTGCAAACCGTGATGTGCGAAATTCTGGGCTTAGTGAAGAGGACACTTTAGTGTTCGAGCATTAAGGTTAATAAGAAATGAAACGATATCGACTGATTCTTCGGAGTAACACCCTGGCAACGATAATTAGGTTCCATAGAGCAACACCACGACAACGTTTAGTAGGCACTATGGCACAACACTGCCACGACGGTAAGGTCATTCGGGGCGATACCTCAAAGAGGTTTAAGGTGTAAGACCATAGTTTGACTATGGTGACCAATGGAGTCCACCAAGATGTTAAACATGGGGTTACAAGGTGTAACTGTTGAATCTGGTGTCCTAAATGTAGTATTTTTGTCAATATACACTTGTAATTTTTTCAAACAGATTGGTTAATAAAATAAATTCATTGATTACATTAATATACTCTTTATAATTTTCCTCACATGGTTTTTGCATGCAAAGAAAAATGAAAGAAAATGTTGATCATTGGTTGTCTAAATGTTTAACTAATACTAAGCGATATTAAGTGGTCAGATAGTAGTACAGAAAGAAAACTTGTGTTAGCAAACGAACCTAAACATGTCCTTAGTCTAATCAGAAATGAGCAAACCGATTAAAAGGCTAATACGTCATCTATCAACTCCAATTGGGGAGATGTTTTGTCTTGGGCATCAGAGCAGATTACTCCCAGAACATAGCCATAAATGTGACTGACTGAACTGACAATACATTGACAAGACCCAAACAGAATAGATCCTAAATCTGTTTATGGATTTATTCACTTATAAGGTTCATAGTGTGACATACCTAAATACTGAGTAGGTGGTGGACTATGTATGTGTGACTCATGCATTTAGATGTAAGTAAAAGCCTGAGTTCAAATAGATAATGAACCAAAAGCTGGTGCGTTGGGTGTATGACTTTTGTAGTATGTAACGTCATTGACAATAATAAAATTCATAGCCTGAAACAT
Organism: Gossypium hirsutum; assembly: GCF_007990345.1. Lineage (NCBI taxonomy): Eukaryota > Viridiplantae > Streptophyta > Magnoliopsida > Malvales > Malvaceae > Gossypium > Gossypium hirsutum. The sequence continues at coordinate 14,573,218 of NC_053439.1, read as the reverse complement.
GGGTAAATGATATCCTCTCATTGGTATTATATGGTTGATGAAAAGTAAACGTGAGCACAAGTCGTTCATCTTTGTGATTGTGATGGATGACTTGATCACTATTTGATAGTGAATGAACATATTTTCTCATAATTTTGCCAAAGGCAAAATCGTCAAAATTTTAGCAGGGGTAAAATCATTAAAATTTTGCTAGGGGTAAAATAGGGATGAGAAAATTATTTTATATATAAATATTAATTTTTTGGGGGGAATGGAAAAAATGAATCAAGTTGGATCACATTACAGAATACTAGGTCAAAAAGGCCCAAAAAGTACTCGTAATTTGACCCGATGTAAGTGAGGCCCTGAACCCCTCATGTAACATGAAAGGGGGCAACCCGAATAGGAATACTAGGGTGTGCCATCCACCCATCTCCTACTCTATGTAGGAAATTATTTTTTTCTATTTGAAATAAACCACTACAACTCAACAAGGGTTTTATTTTCTCCTCCTATAAATAAATGGCACCGGTAGAACTATTTAGACAATTTTTTAGAGATTGTTATTTTGTCGAGAAATAGATAGAATTAATTCTCAACTATTAAATATATTTTTCCAAATTAACAATTTTATTGGTTTCTATAAAGAAGAGAGTTTTCGTTTTCACCCCAAAAAGAAAAAAAACTTTTTCTAGTTCTGTGTTTCGATACAATTGGTTCGAACCTATACTCGAAGCAGTTCATGGTACAAGAATAGCGGAGAAGATCATTTTTTGAAAGTAAAAAATCATCAAGGATCCGCTTATCTGAAAACACAGGTACAATTTTGGTCTAAGGTTTATTGCTATAAATATCACAAAATGGGTCGGTTTTAAAATTTTTAATTTTCCACTGTGCAAGAAAACCATTTTCAAATTGTATTTTTTTCCAACAATAAGACCATAGCTAGGCTATGACATCCAAAGGAGTCCGCCAAGACTAAAAACATGAGAAATAATGTGTAAGACCATGGATTGGTCATGACAACATTGGTAGTCCGTCAGGACCTGAAACACGGGGAAGTCCGTTAAGATATTAAACAAAGGGTTACACATAAAAAATTCACAGATTAGTATAACAGGAGAGATGCCAAGGTTAAAGTAGAGTTCGAGGTGTGACTGGTGTGATAAGTCACAACAACAAATGAACATGGTTCATCTGAAGGATAGATCATCAAGAAAAATGAGAGAATTCATCAAAGGCGATGATGAGTGAGGTCACGGTGACATCTCAACCCAATTAGGGTGAAAAGAGAAAGAGGGTCCTTAGATAAGGAGGTATACGTAATAGGTAACAAAATAAGTCCGCTAAGGAAGTTGTGGTTACAATTTTAAAATTGTAAGCCAATAGAAAGGTAGTCAAGAGATTGGGTAGACTGACCAAGGTCTTTACGGGAGGAAATGCTAGCTTAATGTTGAATGATAGATTAAGTCCACCAGAGAGGGGTGAAAACGGAAGCCCGTTTTTAGTCCTGATCGTGTCTACTCTTGAGTCTCATTCCCTCCCATCTCTTATTATTCAACATTTCGATTAAGGGTGGGAACCTTCGCATACTACCTGAGTAGGATATAGTAGGTCAGGCACTACATGTCAAATAAAACTTCTTAAAGGGATGGGCTGAAAGAACAGGTACTATAGCGCTAATTTGTAGGCACTAGTTCTCCAAGGAAGTGAGGGTATTATGTCCAAGTAAAGACTATGATTATGATAGTTGCTTAGGTAGATGCCAAGCGTGCCAACCAAAAGTAATGAATACAAATATCAAAAGGTAGAATAACGAGAGATGGGAGGGAATGAGACCCAAGAGTAGACACGATCAGGACTAGACTAAGGTCTAAGACTTCCAATAAATGGCTCAGAGTGCATAAGGCATGGACCTTGTCAACTAAGTTCGCATATTCTTCTATGAAATTCAGGGAGTTAAATTTCTGAGCTAGAAATCTCAATTACTTAATATTTATGTAGTCTTATACGCATTTGTTGTACAGATCTCACTAAGTTCTTCTAAACTTATAAAATTGTTTCTTGAATGCAACTTAGATAAAGATTCAAAAAATTGAAAAGGGATCAAGCCAAACTCCGCCAAATTTAAGTGGTGCATGGTAGTTGTTCATATATATAGAGGGGCAACCATAGAGGCCTCACCTTAAGATTTAAGTTGATTATATCTGTATTCATGTCTTAATTTAAATATTGTAAATAAATGTTGGCATCAAGGTTGTAAGAATTATTCACTAGTTTTGTTCAAGTTTGAATAATAGTTAGATTTTCAATAATTTTAGTTATTAAAGTATGTAATTAAATTAGAAATAAAAAAATCGACTAAGCCATTCGAGTTAGTGTAGAATCTAGTACTTAGACCTGGTTATCGAGTCAGGTATAGGGTGTTACAAATTAAGTGGTTTTAGAGCTTTGGTTTAGCTGATCCTCCGGACATAGGAAATTATGGAATAGCCCCTATATAAATGTTATAGTAGCTCTGGCTTAGTCCCTCAAGAGTTGTTATAAGATAGTGAGTGTGATGAGAATAAGTACAAGATTGGCAGATCATAGTCAGGTTGGCAACAAATGTATTGTAGAATAATAGGTGGAATGGAAAAAATGAGAGTTTTCATTACTATGAGAAATTAGTGCAATACAAGAGAGGATTAAACATTATCCTCAACCGGTAGATCATCCATTTCCTCTACGTTTTCCTCCCCCTCATTATTAGCTTTCATTATGAGAGCATGAGTGGTGGGCTTAGGCTCGGATGAGAAGAAGAGGTTGTTTGAATCTTTCCATTTCTTTTGAAACTCTTCCCACTCTGCACCAAAAGAGTTCATTACATTAAAGCCCAGATCCCTGTTAATTTATTGGCGTAGACAGCTAAAGTCCACTCAACTCACATCAAAAGGGCTTACGACAATTTGGGCATGAAAGATGTAATTGGACCTCAACTTGGGAAGATAATTCGTAATCCCTACCACAGTCTCTGTTTTGTAAAGCTCTAAGGCTTCATTGTTTTCCTTCTGGATCCTCTCTAAGTCTACCAAGTGGTGTTCCTCCTATGCCTTATTTGGTCCTCCAACTGGCAAACTCTACTCTTAGACTCAATTTTTAAGGAGTTGTACTTAGAACCATAGTTGGAGGCAAACTCAAACTCCTGAATTTGGCATGCTGTGACCTCCTGTGTTTGGTAGGTTTGAGCCAATTCTTGATTTTGAGAGGATAGGGTTACCTCTAATTGAGCTCATTTAGTTTCACATTAGCCACATCGTTCACGAAGAGCCTAGCCAAGAAAACCACATTCCTCCACCCGCGATCTGGTTGGAGTCCATTAACTCTAAAAGAGAAAGTTTACAAGCTTCATAGAAAGAGAGAATAGTACATTCTTTTAATTTTTAGGGCAGGCTCCTCTCCCACCATTGGCTAATTTCTATTAGGCGGAAGGGCGCTTGACATGCAGTAAAGTGGTCCCTCCATGAGAGTAAATTGAATATTCTACTGGAAGAAGAGGGATGATGCCTTATTCTAATAAGGATAGATGGCGGTGCAAAAAGGGCAGTATGAGGAATAGGCTCATCAGGCAGACTGTGTCCGAGAGGAGTAAAGTCCACTAAAGTGGCGACTTAGTTTAAGTCTCGAGATAAGAAGGGAGGACAGGCGGAGTAAGCTCCCTCTCAGAATTGGCTAGTTTCTTGCCTGGCCTATGACAAACCAACCTATTTTCCACTATTCTTCTCGGTATTTCGAGAGCCTCTTTTAGCCTTTAGCCTCTTACGGCTGCTACCACCCGCCTGTACCCTTACATCAGCATCATCAATGGTCTTTTCTGCCCTCTCCATAATGGCATCCTTGTCTATACTACTTGAAGTCTAAGATAGATTGGATGATTAGGCAGAACCTACCAGAGAAGAGTTAGGGTCAATCATACGAGGAATGAAATTTTTATCAAAGATATTCACCAGCCATCACTACTAGTAGAATAGACCAGCAACGCATGCGCTACCTGTAATAGGTGTAAAAGTGGTGTGGAGGTTCCTCTTTCCTCCCAACTAAAACATCAGCTAAGTCATCAAATAAGGCCACATCATGCCGGAGGGTGTGTGGCTTGGAAAACAGCCTCAGCAGCAATATATAAGGAATGATAACCATCTGGGATATGATTTTTCAAGTGGAAATGGAAAAATGTTTCTAACTATGATAAAACTCTCCAACATGAGGGAGTGGCCCAACTTTAAGTGATCGAATTGATCCTCTGCAGCCTCATTATATAGAGGTTGCCTATGAGTACAAATAGATACGAGTGGAATAGACCATTGGGTTAAGAACCTAAATCCATTCCTGAGAGTGCACATCACCCGAATGAACTTGTTTCTATTAAGATGGAGATTTGAAGTCTAGTTCCTAATTATGGGCTCACGCCCCTAGTAAGTGCTAAAATGGGCCAACCTAGAAGAAGTCCCTCAGGTGGTCACTTTTAATTGATAAACTTGTTGGAAAACTCCAATGATGGGTGGCTCGTCTTTTAGGTTGCAGTCGATAAAGTAGGCAACCAAAGTCCACCAAGATAAGCCGATGAGTTGCCCCAGAACGATTATGTACTCATTAAGGAGAAGAAAGGATAAAGTGGGAGCTGAAACCCAACTTTGAATAGATAAATAGGAAGGATAATGTTGTTAGAGTGGTCACTTAGCTAACACTCGCCTTGAACGAGGCTGAATTCTTAAGTGAAGTTAAGCAATTGTACTCTTCTAGTGTCCAAAAAGCGGACCATTTCCTCCTAGAACATGGTGCAATAGAAAGATTGGGTTTCCACCGGGGTAGTTACCCCATGACCATTAGGTCCAACCCTATCACCCTCTTTATTACCCCCATGACCTCTCTTATTGAAACCTTCGCGATGGCTATTGTCCTAGAGATGGTTATGCTTGATTTTGACCACTTTGGGAATAAGGAAAAGAAAGGAAAAAACTTAAGAAATTACTTGGAAAAAATTGCCGAGAGTGGTTAAAGGAAGAAATCAGAGATAGCCAAGAAAGAAATTAGGGATTCAGAAGGAAACTTAGTCAATAAGGAGTTGAAGAGTAATTTTAGATGAAAGGCCTCCCCTCCCAAGTCTTGATTTAAAAAGCCAAGCATCTAAGGTAAGTTTGGTTTGAAGTAAACGATTCAAATTCTCAAATTCATATTTGATTGTTTTCGAGTCAGAAAGGATTTTTCTTAAATCCCTCGATAACCAGAAAGGCAGGAATGTACGCTAGAGCTGCATGTTTGTCGAACACCCGCCATATGACTCAGGATAACCTAGAAGTGGCTTGTTAGTTTTATGCTGAGCAAACATCTAGTTGATGGTGCAAGTAAGAATCCATCAAAATAAATACGAAATAGTCCATGTGTAATTAACAACCCCATATAGAACAAATATAGAGCCACCGTTTGAATGGAAAAAATTCAGGATGAAATTATAAGTGTTAGGGAAGTGATATGACAATGGGAAAATAGAGGAGCCCGCATCTAGATATGCAAAGAACTATCAGGGAAAAAGTGAAATTTTGATTGAAGGTCGCCCTAAATTAAGGTAAGAAAGGAAATTTAGAGGTTAAAATTTTCTTTAAGGGTGGGGGAGTTGTAACACCCGATTATTCTAAATTGACCCAAAATTAAAGAAAGCTACAATTAAATTGAAAATATTAGTAAATTTTCGGGCTCCACTAGGAAATTCAAAATATTAATGGTTGAATCGTGATTAGTTGGATCTCAATTTTGGTTTAGTTAGATGGGAACTGGCCAGTTCTATAGTGGAAAACAAAATGATTAAGGATGAATGGTTGTGACAATTGGTGAAGTTTTTGCTAAAAGAGTATATATATTGGTGTGTGTATAGACTGAATTTATCAATTTTTACACATTATTCTCTCCATAACATCATCTTCGTTAGTCATTCAAAAGAATAAGAGGATGTAGTTGAAGAAAGCTCTGCATGTCACAGCAGTCATGTGCATTGAAGTCTGGTAGTAGAGAAACTGAGGAGTGGTAAGCTTATTTACCTCTCTATAATCGTGGAATGAAGAAAGAAGTAGAGTAAGAACTCTTAAAAGCTTTTGTATAATGATTGATTCTGGGTTTTAAATATTCAACGCTTTTAGTTTAACTGATAAATGGTTGTCATGCTTAACTGCTAGGACAAAAGAGGCTTTGGCGTTCAGGCAAGCTAAGCTAATAAAGGCAAGGAAGTGAGGTGAGTCTCTATACCTTGCTCTCTAGATGATAGATGATGTCTTGTGACTTATATGAACTACGTTTTCTAAGTACAAAGGTTGCCTAAGTTTGTTGTGTATGTGCTAGAAGAAAATGTAAGTTGTGTATGTGTAAAATACTGTGCGAGCTTGCCAATTGTTTTTTGATTGTTTAATAGTAGATAGTTAATTATCGGTTATCTGGCGTGGTGTATGTATAATGATAATTTGTATGATATTCTTGAATATTGTATGCATAGTGCGGAGGGAAATTATTGACATGATAGATGAAGTTAGGATTTGGGAAATGGTGTTTTTGTGTACCGTTATATAGTGTTACTAGGTGTAAACCGTGATGTGCGAAGCTCCGGGTCTTGCGGACGGGACATTTTGGTATTCGAGCATCAAGGTAAAAATGAAAAAATAGAGGTATGTGCAGATGAATAGGAAAATGGAATTCTGTTAATATACCATCATGCGGGGTTACTGAGTGCAAACCATGATATAGGAAGTTTCAGGCCTTGCGAGGATGAAAAGAGAAAGAGGCTCTTTAGATAATGAGGTATATGTAATGGGCAACAAAATGAGTTTGCTAGGGACGTTGTGGTTACATTATTAAAATTTAAAGTCAATAGAGAGGTAACGACAGATTGGGTAGACCGACAAGGATTTTCACAGGAGGAAATGCTAGCTTAATGGTGAATGATCGATTAAGTCCACTAGAGATGGGTGAAAAACAAAAGTCCTTCACGATTATGAAACACGGAGATGATCTTGTGAACCCACCAAGGGTTGAAACCTTCGCATACTACTTGGGTAGGAGATAGTAGGTCAGGCGCCACGTGTCAAATAAAGCTTCTTAGAGGGATGGACTGAAAGAGTGGGTACTATGGTGTTACTTTGTGGGAACTAGTTATCCCAGGAATAGAGGGTATTATTCTTGGTAAAGATTGCAGTTACAATAGCTACTTGGTAGATGTCAAGTGTCGCCAGCTTTGTGGACACTAGTTATCCAAGGAAGGGAGGGTAGTATGTCCAGGTAAATATTGCAGTTACAATAGCTACTTGGGTAGATGTCAAGTGTCGCTATCCAGAACTAATGAATACATATATCGAAAGGTGGAATAATGTGAGATGGGAGTGGATGGGACCCAAAAGTGGACACAGTTAGGACCAGACCAGGGTCTAAGACCGCTAATTAAATGGCTCAAAGTGCATAAGGTATGGGCCTTATCAACTAAGTTCACGAATTCTTCTATAAAATTTAGGAAGTTAATTTCTGAGGTAGAAATCTCAATTACTTAAGATTTATGTAGTCATATACACATTTATTGTACAGATCTCACTAAGTTCTCCTGAACTTATAAAATTGCTGCTTGAATGCAGGTTAGATAAGAGAAGGAAAAATGAAGAGGGACCAGGCCAGACTCTGCCAAAGTTAAGTGGTGCACGATAGTTGTTCATGTATATAGAGGAGCAACTGTACAGGCCTCACCTCAAGGTTTAAGTTGATTATATCTGTATTTGATTCTTAATCTAAAGATTATAAATAGACATTGGAACCAAGGTCATAAACATTATTCACTAGTTTTGTACCAGTTTTAATAGTAGTAAGATTTTCAAATATTTTAGTTGTTGAAGTATGTAATTAAATCAAAAACAGAAGTATCAACTAAGTCATTTAGGTTTGTGTAGCATCCGGTACCCAAACCTAGCAATCGGGTCGGGTATAGAGTGTTACACATCGTCCCCTTAAACTCTTCCTATTTGGGAACATCCATTTTACGTTGTTTTGATCCCAAAGCCAACATCCCATTACTCAAAATAACCTTATAGATATCGTAAGGCCCAATTTCTGCCCGGAGCCCAATATAGCCCAAAATAAAACCAAAATGATGGAGAGTTTAGACAGTCCATTTACAAGGAAAATGACCTATTACATATCAAGCCCAATTAAACCCAAATCTCAAAGCACAAAAAAAAAACAACACAACCCTAGCCCACAAACTCAAAAATTTTCAACAAAAAAACCCTAGCCTTAAGCCTCCAGCGCCGTATGCGCTCCACCTACGTCGCTCGCCAATCGTCGGCCTCACGCGTCTGCCGCACCTCACCTCCACGCTTCTCTAACACCACCTGCAAGAACCCAACAAGCAGAAGCAGACAAACAAAGAAAAAAAGAGTAAAGAAAACAAAAACGAATCTTGTATTTCGGCTATAAAGGCCTTAATTTGATGCTTGTAATCTTCTGGCTTTTTTTTGAACATTAGAAATAAAAACCAAAAAACTCGGGTGATTTTTTATTTCAATCTTTATTTTTTTTCTTTATTTTTATTATTGTTTTTTAATTATTTTTTAAACGAAAAAGACTTACCTGGGGTCGCCTGCGAAGTCCGTCGCCGGAGCTATTTCGGTTGCCGAAATAGGACAAAGAGGGTGGCGTTTGGGGTTTCATCCCACGACCCTAGAGCCATGAAGGCTCGGCCTTCAGTCGATCCTTGAAGCAGGGTTAAAAACCTAGATTTCTGTTGCTCCAGCCACCGCCTACGGCGGGGTCACGGCGGCGCAGGTGAAGGCCCTATTGGCCGGATTTGAGGGCTGCGAGAGACAGAATGTTTGAACTCTCTATTTTTTATAAAGAAAATAAGGGTTAAACTGTTTTTTATTTTTAACATTTATATTAGGAATAAAACAACGCTGTTTTGGGTTTAGGCAACAATGGCCAAAACGATGTCGTTTCACGTCTGACCTGAATACCTGACCCATTTAGTAGAGGATCCGCGCGTTTTCAAGGTCGAATGGGTTATTTGCGCTTCGGGTCCCTCCGCTTTGATGCTTAGCTTCAATTCAGTCATTTTGTCCTTTTTTTAGCATTTTCAATTTGACCCCATTTGGTTCGCGTTTGCTCCAATTCAGTCCTACGCAAAACGATGCGTATAAGGAATGGGGATATTGCTCAGTCAGTCCTTCATTCCTTAAGCGCGTCTTATTTCAGTCCCTTGCAACCTGTTTATGATTTTGCAATTAAGGCCCCGAATTTTAATTCCATTTCAACCTCGTCCTTAGTCCATTTAGTTTATTTATTTTTAAATAATACTCTTTTATCATGATTTATTTTAAATGGTTATATTTATTATTTATTTGAAGCTATTTTACATTAAGTTTATTTAAATTTTATTTGTATATTATTTATTGTATGCTCATGTTGTGTATCTTACAAATTTTATGTACTTATATTTTAAAATTATTTCGTATGTTTTTTATATATTATTTATTTTTTAATTATATTCATTGTTATTTATTTGTAATTTTTCTTATTTCTGTTTATTTGGATCGTTTATCATTTGTTTTTAAGTGTCTTTATAAATCATTCATTTTGAGCTATTGTTTTCTTAATTGGTTTATATATTGTTTCGTTTTGTTCGTTTTTGGTTATTGATATTTGTATTCAATGTATGGTGTAATTATTGCCATTACGTGTATTAATTCGTTTATTTGTATTTTCGTGCTATGGTAATTCATTCGTGTACCTTGTTGTTTGGAAAATTGTTTCACTATATTGTAAATTGTCACTCCATCAACGTAACCCCTTTTTCACACATTATTTAAAATATTACATTAATTTTTACCCAAACACGAAAAAATAAAATTTTCAAAATAAGGTAATATTTTATCTTCTGGCAATTCGAGAAAAATCATACCCTAACTTACGGGGTTTCGATTTTCTCGTTAAACCTAAATCGCAAAATATCCTTTTAAATTATTACTTTTGAATAAGCAAAATTTCGTGTTTAGATTCGAGAAGGTCGTACCTTAACTTACGGGGTTTCGTTTTTCGCAATAAATCTAAATACACGAATCTTTTCAAACATAAGTTCTTTTATAATCTTGGGAATTAATAAAAGATCGTGTTCTAACTTATGGAATATGGTCTTTTCTAAAATCGAGATAATCGAATGTCTTTCAAATAAGTAAATTTTTCGGCATGTATTCTCATATCGTGAATTCGATACGTTGTGTCCTAACGCATTAGATATGACATGTTGTTTTCCCGAGATGAGGATTTTTCTAAAAAATAATAAAGGCAATACTCAATGTTTGAAATTTTAAGAAACTGTGCCCTAACGCATTGGGCTACGATTTCTTCATCTGACTTAAATAATTGAATATCCTTTTAAATTTTATTGCATGAGTTTTTAGGACAAGCTCATTTTTGAGGTAGTGAAATATCATGCCCTAACTCATTGGGTGTGACATTTTCTCTCTCCGAAATGAGAGGGTCTTAACGGGTAATTTGATTTATGCAAGTTTTTTTAAATACAAGGATCGTATTTTTAAATCTTTGCATATTTTTTAGATTAAGACACTAATTAATCAACTAGGTACCAATTTTGGGCGCATCGAGGGTGTTAATCCTTCCTCGTGCGTAACTGACTCTCGAACCCGTTTTTTGGATTTTTGTAGACTGAAAAATAATGTTTTAATAAATCAAACTATTTATTAAAACGTTTAAATTGCAAGGTGATCTGAACACACCTCATTAAAAAAGATTGGTGGCGACTCCCATATTCGTTTTCATTTTCAAATCCAAGTCGAACCCATTTTCACCAAAAAAAATGGTTTCGACAGCTTGGCGACTCCACTGGGGACAAAATAAGAGAGTCAAGCCACGAGTTGATTACTTTTTGTTTTTTTGTCGAAAATTGAAAACTTAGTTTAAATGCACGATTCTTTCATTGTATTGCATCCGTCTTTGTTACGATCTTCATCATTGTGGTTTATGATTGTTGTGTTGTTTTAAGTTTTGGTATCTTTCTGCACATTACATCGAATGATCGATCCATCTTACCCTTTTAAGTGGGAGTGAGAAACTATTCCTCCGTGAGGTTTTCACCTCCGTATAGGATAGTAGATCGCTTTCGGGATATATCCGTACCTATGTCTTCATTAGATTTTCATCTCCGTATAGCCATAGGGAAATGTATCCCCCTGAACTAAACTCGGTCTGTGTGAGCCTATAATGGGTGAGGATCGAGCAATCTGCCGGTTCAGGTACCCTTTACTTTAGAACCAAACCACATGTAGAAAACCTTAGGAGCCCACCCTTAGGTAGAACCATGCCAAACCCCTAGTGGTCACCCGAATAGGTGCTCTACATTTTTCTTTCTTGCTTGCTTTTGATTTGTACTAACCTATCTTCTTTTGTTTTGGTTATAATTGCATTGCATTTTTCATCATAGAAAAGAGGTGTTGATTTACGCTCAGTATCTAAATAGAGAGCTTGTCATAAGAAAATGAGTTTCTTGATAAAATAGAAGATAATGCGGTCTCCGAATACGGTTCGAGAAAACGTAATGAGGTAAAGGTGATAGTCTGATGAATAAATACACAACTTTACTTCGTCACCCGAGGATTCCAGCTGACAAAGATTATTCGAAAGCCACCGAAATTTCTTAAAGAAGCTAACGAGCATCATGAAGATGAGTGAGCAATGAGTCGCGACCTAGATCAAGCAAAACGAAACAAGTAGAGGCATCCAATGGAAACTTTACGAGATTTGATCTTAACATCCGGTTATGAAGAAAGGAATTGATGTCTTCGCTTGGAGTATGAGGGCAAGGCCGTATAAATATCCATTTTATGTAAAGAGATTTTTTTTCCACAAAAGTTTTTCTAATATAATTGAATCAGAATTAACGCCTCTCTTCTTTTGCATTCATGGAATTCATTGCATTCATGAATTAGCTTTGCATTGCATCATATACATTAAATCTCACAAAATGAATCTAAAATTTTGGCAATTATCCTAGAATATCGATACACGAGGAAAAACTAAAAAATGGACCAAAGGTTGGAGAGATTAGAGCAAATGTAAATACAGATGCAATAGAAATTGGCCAAAATTCAACAAGATATGAGGGATCAAATGCTAGAATTCCAATGAAATGTGCTGAGCCAGTTAACCCGTTGCTAGCTGGAGGGTTAGAAAAAGGAAAGAGCCCTATGGTCAATTCCGGGGATGATAACGAGGACCTTGCTTATCCTCCAAGCTTTACCCCAATAAACACCCAAGCACAACCAAACGCTTGTCCACGAAGCGTGTCTATTAACATCAGACCCCAATACCGGACAGGTCTCTCGACACCGGTGAACTTCCCGACAGGTTCAAGTTCCAACTCGGGCGATAATCTCGCCAATCCTGTTGTCCTTGATTTGGATGATCTAACGGAAAGAAAACAGGTGAGAGTGGAGCTCCCAAAACAATTTGGAGATTGTTACAAACGAAAAGGGCAAGAGTGGAACTCCCAAATCAATACTTCAAAGTCCTCGAGGAAGGGGAAAAATGAGGTGAATGATGCGAATAGGTATAACGAGGGTTATTCAAAGCCGATTACCGCAAGCCAGCCAAGAACGATTGCTTCTAGCCATCAGATCCCCCCGAGACAAGAATCTGGCAAAAATCAAAACATTGAGAAATCCCAATTTGCACCAATCTCAATGTCATACCGGGAGCTGTATCAGAGTTTATTTGACGCACATGTTGTTTCCCCTTTCTACTTGAAGCCTTTACAACCTCCGTACCCCAAATGGTACGACACAAATGCACAATTTGACTATCATGCGGGAATTACGGGGCATTCCATAAAAAATTGCACTGTCTTTAAAAAGGTGGTTGAAAAGCTCATCTGTATGGGCATTGTCAAATTCGATACAGAAAATTTGCTGCCTAATCATATTGATAATTGGGGTGAATGCGATGAATGAAAAAATCTTAGGAAACGTTCACATCAATATCGTATACGAAGAAACAACTGAAGAAATGACCTTATTAGATATTTGCCCTTATAAACCTAGAAGTGTTCTAAATAATTAGACTACAGAAGAGACCCCTGTAGTATTTAGAGCTTACTCAGAGTAATATTCAGAACACACTTGTTTCTTTTAGCTTAGAGGCAATAAGAACTCTTTTGTGAAATAGGCTCATGTCTGCACGTCATTATTTTAATGAAATAAATCTTTACGATCATTTTTGAGCCAATATTCTTTCATTCTTTATGAATAATTATTTTTATTCTTTCATTCTTTCTTCCAAATCATTCTTTCATTCATTCATAATCATACTGAACAAATAATTACTTATAAGTTCATATATTCTTTTTACATTCTTTTGTACCTATAATAGGTCCCTAGATATCAATGACATGAGTGACGCTGCTACAGACTCAGAATCTCCTTTTGAGTGAGACATGTGTTTAGAGGGATCTCATGACTTTGAAGATGGCATAGATTATAGCCTATCTCCCGACTTATTAATGATGGTACAACAAGATGGAAAATAGATCCTACCCTACAAAGAATCAATGGAATCCATTACCTCTCCCTATGTGGGGCATGAAGGTCATTGGGTCGATCTTGCCAAAAGATTCTGGCAGTCATCGATTTATCTTCGTGGGTAGAAACCGCTTCATATGCCAATGTCACAAAGTCGACAGTCAACAAATTCTTGAAAAAATTCATACGTCGGTATGGAATGCCAAAAAAAGGATCATATCTGAAAACGCACTAAATTTGAACAACAGCACAATATCAAAAGTTTGTAGTCTATTCAAGAAAGTGGATGCCAAACTAGGATGGACCTTATGTGGAAGGTCTTATCTGGAAAAACGTTGATTTTGATCGGAAGGGATAACAAGGACTTGCCTAATCCTATGAGTTTAAAGTCAATAAAAAGTATATTTCAAAAAAGAAGAAGAATAAAAGAAAGGAAAAAGAAAAAGAAGAAAAGAAAAACGGAGAAGCCAAGGTGAAAACCCGTAAAGGGTGCCTTGAGACCAAAGGGGTTTTCAATTGAAAACCCAGAAAAAGGGAAATTCAAATTTCGATCGAAAGTGGGGCATGCGGTAGTCTTACTATACCTGAATTAGAAAGAAAGAGGGATGCTACATCTTGCGGCATCAACACAGTATTCTGAATCTTTGAGACACATATCAAGTTCAAAAGGGTCCTTAAGAAGCTTATGCAGAGAAGCTCATACTGCGATATTTGGAGCACCTGTTTTCATCTTATTCATTTTGAATCATAGCAAAATTGGCTATCTTGATTAATTTATTCATTTCGAGTTTGGCTCTCAATAAAATTCCATCTTGTCTATTGTGATAATCTTTTTCATCTTATTCAGTTCGTATCTGAGCAAAATTTTCTATCTTGATTAATTTATTCATTTTGAGCTTTTTTCTCATTAAAATTTCATCTTGTCCATTGTGATAATATTTTTCAAACATTTTTCATTGAAATAACGATTAATGAACTGAATATTCAAGTGAAAGGATTTTTCCATATTACCCTAGAAATTTCTAAATAATACAGGAACCTGAAATAGGACTATTGTTTAGAACACACCAAGTTTAAAGGTTGAAATGTCTAAGAAGGAAAAGCCTAAGGCTATCCTGTCAGATTTTGTTGTCCAAACATTGATTGAACAAAATGACAAGATATCATGTTGGTGACAAAACTTCAATGAACAAACAAGCAATGATCAACGAGTGATAAGAAAAGGTTTCTCGGAAGAAAAAGTTCTACAATTGTGCATAAACATTTGGTACGACACCCTGGAAATGGTGTAAGAGACCAAAGAGATTCAAATCTTGTATCCCTGAATTTCAGTGGGAGAGGATTGGGAAAGAGCTAGATCTTATACTCAGTGGGAGGAGGATGGTTCAAATTTTATATCCCAAAGTTACAGTGGATTGAACTTTGAAGATTACAGTGGGGGCAATCAGGTTAAGTAAGATACGAGCATTGCAACCGGACAAGATAGTATTCTGACGGTAATGAAGCCTTATTGAACAATGAGCAATGACAACCTAAACGTTAAAGAGGGATCACTCTCATGACATTTCTGCATTCATGCAAATATCATTCATAAACATCTAGTGAGGAGTATTTGATTCATTTTGATCATGACATCCTAATCACTAAGCATAAATAGGTCCATCAAATGGATTCTACAGGTCATGTTCCCCAAAGAACAGATCAATGAAGTTACCCATATCCCTGGCAGTGTAGTGGAACAGATTGAAGCTACAACAGCGAATCTTGCTTCCCCGATATTGCAGTTAAAAAGATTAAAGCTACAACAGCGAATCTTACTTCCTTGGCGGTGTAGTGGAATAGATTGAAGCTACAACAGCGAATCTTGCTTCCCCGACATTACAGTTAAATAGATTGAAGCTACAACAGCGAATCTTACTTCCCTGGCGGTGTAGTGGAACAGATTGAAGCTACTACAGCGAATCTTGCTTCCCCGACATTGCAGTTAAATAGATTGAAGCTACAACAGCGAATCTTACTTCCCTGGCGGTGTAGTGGAACATATTGAAGCTACAACAACAAATCCTGCTTCCCCAAATTGCAGTTAAATAGATTGAAGCTACAACAGTGAATCTTATTTCCTTGGCGTGGCAGTGGAACAGATTAAAGCTAAAGGTAGCGAATCTCGTTTCCCTGGTGTTGCAGTGGAATAGCTTAAAGCTAAAGCGGAGTAGATTAAAGCTGAAGGCAGCGAATCTTATCTCCCTGGCGTTAAGACTGAAAGCAGTAAATCTTTTCTTCCTGTATTGGCAGCGAAGTAGATCGAAGATACCAGCCTTTTCTCCCTGAGAAGCAGTAGAGTAGGTTGAAGATTGTAGATCCTGTCTCCCTAAGCAGTAGTGGAACAGATCGAAGGCAGTGAATCTTATCTTCCCAAGGTAGTAGGGAAGCAGATTTAAGCCACCAGTCTTATCTCCCTGAAGTTGCAATGGAGCAGACTAAAGCCACAAATCTTATCTCTCTGAAGTTACAGTGCAGCAGGTTGAAGATGCAAGTCTTATCTCCCTAAAGTTGCAAAGAAGCAGACTAAAGATAGCGAATCTTATTTCTCTGAAGTTGTAGTGGAATAGATTGAAGTTATACATTGCAGATCCTATCTCTCTGAAGTTGCAATAGAGCAGATCATATCAAACCTTATCCCCTAAAATTACAGTGGGGCAGGTTGAAATTGCAAACCTTATCTCCCTGAAGTTGCAGTGGAGCAAGTTGAAGATACCAATCTTATCTCCCTGAAGTTGCAGTGGAGCAGATTAAAGCTATTAATCCTATCTCCTTGAAGTTGTAGTAGAGTGGATTAAAATAATGAATCTCATACCTCTAAAATTGTATTAGATCAAATTAAATCTACCATAACAAAATCATTATCTCCCTGAAGTTGCAGTGGATCAGATTGAAGCCACAAGTCTTATTTCTCTGAAGTTGCAGTGGAGCAGACTAAAGATAGTGAATCTTATTTCCCTGAAGTTGCAGTGGAACAGATTTAAGCTATAAATTACAGATCTTATCTCTCTGAAGTTGCAGTAGAGCGGATCACATCAAATCTCATCTCCCTAGAGTTGTAGTGGAGCAGATTGTAGATAATGGGATTTATCATTTTTTTTATCTCCCTAAAGACACAGTGGACTGGAAGAATGCTACCTGAAAAAGATGAGCACCAAGAACTCAAGAGTGGGTGAGACCGGGCAAAAATAATCCTTCTTAAAAGTCTTTGCTCTATTTTCGTTAAACTACAATGAGCAAAGAGGGGCAGCTGTAAGCCCCAATTTCTGCCCGGAGCCCAATATAGCCCAAAATAAAACCAAAATAATGGAGAGTTTAGACAGTCCATTTACAAGGAAAATGACCCATTACATATCAAGCCCAATTAAACTCAAATCTCAAAGCCCAAAACAAAACAACACAACCCTAGCCCACAAACTAAAAAAATTTCAGCAAAAAAACCCTAGCCCTAAGCCTCTAACGCCACATGCGCTCCACCTGCGCCGCTCACCAATCGTCGGCCTCACGCATTTGCCGTACGTCACCTCCACACTTCTCTGACACCACCTGCAAGAAGCCAACAAGTAGAAGCAGACAAACAAAGAAAAAAAACAACAAAAAAGAAAACAAAAACGAATCTTGTATTTTAACTATAAAGGCCTTAATTTTATGCTTGTAATCTTTTAGCTTTTTTTTTCGAACATTAGAAATAAAAACCAAAAAACTAAGGTGATTTTTATTTCAATCTTTCTTTTTTTTCTTTTTTTACTTATTTTTTTAAACGAAAATAAAAAATAAAATGACTTTCCTGGGGTTGCCTGCGAAGTCCGTTGCCAAAGCCATTTCGGCTGCCGAAATTGGACGGAGAGTGTGGCGTTTGGGGTTTCTTCCCACGACCCTAGGGCTATGAAGGCTCGGCCTTTAGTTGGTCCTTGAAGTGGGGTTAAAAACCTAGATTTCTGTTGCTCCAGCCACCACCTACGGCGGGGTCACGGCAGCGCAGGTGAAGGCCCTATTGGCCGGATTTGAGGGCTGCTAGAGAGAGAATGTTTGAAATCTCTATTTTTTATAAAGAAAATAAGGGTTAAACTGTTTTTTTTTTATTTTTAACATTTATATTAGGAATAAAACGACGCTGTTTTGGGTTTAGGCAACAATGGCCAAAACGACGTCGTTTCACGTCTGACCTGAATACCCGACCCATTTAGTAGAGGATCCGCGCGTTTTCAAGGTCGAATGGGCTATTTGCGCTTTGGGTCCCTTCGCTTTGATGCTTAGCTTCAATTTAGTCATTTTGTCCTTTTTTTAGCATTTTCAATTTGACCCCATTTGGTTCGTGTTTGCTCCAATTCAGTCCTACGCAAAACGATGCGTATAAGGAATGAGGATATTGCCCAATCAGTCCTTCATTCCTTAAGCGCGTCTTATTTCAGTCCCTTGTGACTTGTTTATGATTTTGCAATTAAGGCCCCGAATTTTAATTCCATTTCAACCCTGTCCTTAGTCCATTTAGTTTATTTATTTTTAAATAATACTCTTTTATCATGATTTATTTTAAATGGTTATATTTATTATTTATTTGAAGCTATTTTACATTAAGTTTATTTAAATTTTATTTGTATATTATTTATTGTAAGCTCATGTTGTGTATCTTCAAATTTTATGTACGTATATTTTAAAATTATGTCGTATGTTTTTTATATATTATTTATTTTTTAATTATATTCATTGTTATTTATTTGCAGTTTTTCTTATTTCTGTTTATTTGGACCGTTTATCATTTGTTTTTAAGTGTCTTCATAAATCATTCATTTTGAGCTATTGTTTTCTTAATTGGTTTATATATTGTTTCGTTTTGTTCGTTTTTGGTTATTGATATTTGTATTCGATGTATGGTGTAATTATTGTCATTATGTGTATTAATTCGTTTATTCGTATTTTCGTGCTATGGTAATTCATTTGTGTACCCTGTTGTTTGGGAAATTGTTTCTCCATATTGTAAATTGTCACTCCATCAATGTAACCCCTTTTTTCACATATTATTTAAAATATTACATTAATTTTTACCCAAACACACAAAAATAAAATTTTCAAAATAAAGTAATATTTTGTGTTTTGGCAATTCGAGAAAAATCGTACCCTAACTTACGGAGTTTCGATTTTCTCGTTAAACCTAAATAGCGAAATATCCTTTTAAATTATTACTTTTGAATAAGCAAAATTTCGTGTTTAGATTCGAGAAGGTCGTACCTTAACTTACGGGGTTTCGTTTTTCACAATAAATCTAAAATACACGAATCTTTTCAAACATAAGTTCTTTTATAATCTCGGGAATTAATAAAAGATCGTGTTCTAACTTACGGAATATGGTCTTTTCTAAAATCGAGATAATCGAATGTCTTTCAAATAAGTAAATTTTTTGGCATGTATTCTCGTATCGTGAATTCGATACGTTGTGTCCTAACACATTGGATATGACATGTTGTTTTCCCGAGATGAGGATTTTTCAAAAAAATTATAATGGCAATATTCAATGCTTGAAATTTTGAGAAATTGTGCCCTAACTCATTGGGCTGCGATTTCTTCATCTGACTTAAACAATTGAATATCATTTTAAATTTTATTGCAAGAGTTTTTAGGACAAGCTCATTTTTGAGGAGGTGAAATATCATGCCCTAACTCATTGGGTGTGACATTTTCTCTCTCTGAAATGAGAATGTCTTAACGGGTAATTTGATTTATACAAGTTTTTTTAAATACAAGGATCGTATTTTTAAATCTTTACACATTTTTTATATTAAGACACTAATTAATCAACTAGGTACCAATTTTAGGCGCGTCGAGGGTGCTAATCCTTCCTCGTGCGTAACCGACTCCCGAACCCATTTTCTGGATTTTTGTAGACTGAAAAATAATGTTTTAATAAATCAAACTATTAATTAAAACGTTTAAATTGCGAGGTGATCTAATCACACCTCATTAAAAAAGATTGGTGGCGACTCCCATATTCGTTTTCATTTTCAAATCCAAGTCGACCTCGTTTTCACTAAAAAATAGTTTCGACAGATATTGAACTCCCTCTTGAGCTCCACAATCTATTCTTCCAAAGTCAATACCATGGCTTCGAGAGCATCATTCTTCTCTATCTGGTCATCCATTGTGGTATTGAGGGCCCTTTTCATCGCATCCAAATTTGAACCAAAGGCCTCCGCCACATATTCCCTGAGCTGCTCTCTAATCGAGTCTAGCTCATCGGTGCATCCCTCAACTACCTCGAGTGTTTCTTTCACATCATCCATGGATTCGTCCAGATTCAATTTTTCAAAGTCGACAACATGTCCCTCGATCTGCTAGCTTTCTTGCCCCTCCCATAGCTTTCCATAGGCTCAATTTGATTGTCTACTCTTCTAGTCATCTTGGTCAACGCATTTAAACATTGGCTTTGATATCAATTGTCACAAGGCTAAAACTTTAGTCTCGCAAATCACACGACCTTAGGCAATTCCTTTGCTTTGAATTTGCCAAAGTTAACCTTACTTTAAAAAAGCGAGAATTTTTAAAGAAAGTTTTCTAAGGCACCGAAAATAAAGTGGAAGCAACTCAAAGTCAAAAAAGCAACAAGAGAACCAAGTGTTTGTGTAAATGCTCTCATAAGTATTCTATTACTCAAGAATAGGATGAGTACAATGAGGGGGAAGACTTCTATTTATAGTTGAGCTCCCCCATATCTAACGGTATAGTTTAAATTACATTGACGGTCGAGATCAAAGCCAATCTACAAATTAATATTCTTATGGGATTTTCCAAGATCCCCTAAGATTACAAAATCTTCTTAGATTACTTTCCATAGTTATCATGGTAACCCTAGTTTTACTTGAGTGTTTCATTGAGTCACCAAGGCTTCAAGTAAATGAACTTCTCCACATGTTCCATGAATTGGGCTAGTTCAAGTGGGTCAAATAAGTCACATTTAATCAATTGATCTCCATGGGACGCTCTGTGTGCATTCGTCACGGGTTTTGGTCTGCGGCTCGTGACATATACACTTGTCTATACTTGTCTATACCTATACTATTAATAATACTCCTATCTAAGTTGGTGTCACGGGTTAACTCGGTACTAACTCGGTTAAGAAATGACTAATTTATGAATTTATCTAATGACCACTATTATTACTTTATGGTATTTTTGTCTTTTCATACTTTTTATATAGTTTTAAAATAAAAGAACTAAAATTAATATGTTTAGGGATTAAACCCATGCTTAATGGATTTATAAACAAATTATTTGCCACTACACCATTAATAATTCTTAAGTAAACTTAAAAAAGCTATACTATTAATAAAATCCCTTAATTGGTGTCATGAAGCAGAAGCAACCAGCACCAACTTGGTTATGGAAATTATAAAAGTGACAGTTCATATTTAAAATAAGTTGTGTTATTCACGGGTACTTTAGTTTTTAATTTTAAAAAAAACCAATAAAAATTTACATCTTGTTGGACTTGAACTCGTGATATTTACATCAAGAAAATATTAATTTAACCATTAAACCAAAACTATATTTTAATATGATATTTACATTTTAATTGTCTTTTAAGTATATAGTGATAATTTCTTTATTATTTTTATTAAAAAGTTAATTTTAATCTCATATTGACTAGAGAATACTCCTATTGCTTACTTTTTCACTATTTATAAATATGAGTGGTGGTGATTATAATACCAATACTAGTACTAAGATTTTGTAGTAGTACTTCAATTTTGCAAATAAATGGTGGTGATTTTAATACAGTGCAGTAGAAGTCAGAGAATGGTTATTTGTAAATATTTTATATATAAAAAATATGAATTAATTAAATATATCTTTTAATTTAAATACAATTAAACTCGTACATATATATATATAAGTTTTATTTACACTATTATTAATTAAAGATGTATTAATCGTTTTATAATTATAATCAATATTGCCATCTACACGTATTAAATTATTTAAATTTACGTATTAAAGAACTAATCATTAGATTCAAATTTTGACAGATATTCATAGCTCTTAGGATTATAATTAATTTATATACTACGTAAACCCGTGCATTGCACAAATAATAAAACTAGTTAAAATTATATAAGAAAATACACAAATTCTCCTAATTCAACTTAATCTAAATTAGTTTTAAGTAATTTATTTAAACTAAACTTAAATTATGTAAAAAAAAATTAGTCTAATGGTACACCCACTATCTGGGTGAAAGAAATAAAAATAAAAATAAATTTAAAAAATAGTTTTTTGAAAAAAAATAATTATTATTGATAAGCTAATAAAAATGTATACAAATTTGTTAAATAGATTTTGAGACTTTTTTATATAAATAATAGCAAATGTAATCATTAAAATAACATAATTTGAAAATTATTTATCAGAATGGCATGTTTTAGACACTATTTTGATAAATTTGACACTATATCACTATTGCGAATGGTGATTGGGGATCTTGAGATGATTTTTTTTATCCTAAATTGCAACCATGAATACAGATTACGTGCCTTATCAGACTGATGCCCGACCTATCAAAAAGAGAGGGTAATCGTCGCCAGCAATGGCAATTTTGGTTTTATTTTTCAGCTTTTACTATTCCTTTCATTTTGTTTCGATAAATATTAAATTCTATACTATTTTGATAAATAATTATTTTATTTATATTATTCAATTTAAAAGAAAAAACTTTAAAATTTTGTACACTCAAGTTCAAACTCTTAGGAGACTACTTTAAAAAAAAATAAATTACCTATATAACTCTTTTAATATATATACCCTTGTTTCATTTAGTAAATTTTTAATTAAATTGATGTCTAATTAATTTATGACATCAACTCAGCCTTAAATAATAGTATAAAAAGTTTGAATAAAAAAATTGGAGCTTAATATCATGTGCCATAGTTCTCCAATTCTAATTAGCATAGATGAATTTGTTTTGCTATTATATTCTGATTTTCGTCCATTTGCACTCTGTTTTGATTTAATCAGTGAACTAAACCTAAAGAATAATATTAAACCTAAGCCAAAATATATTGAAATGCTAACTTAACCTAAATCAAATTAACTTAGTTCTATGTTATACCCAAAATAACTTAATTGAGTTGGCTTTTATTTTGGGTTTAATTCTAACTATAATAATTTATTTGGCCATGTAGTTTTATAAAAAAAATTATTTAGTCTTTTTAATTTTTTTCTCTTTTAGCCCTTAAATTTGTGTTGTTTGTCAAATCACTCCAAAATGAATGGAAAAATTATTGTTTGTTAACTTTTCTAACGTGGCATACACGTGGATTGTCATGTAAGCAATTAATTAATTTTTTAATTAAAAATTAAAAATTCTAAAAAATATTTTTTAATTTTTTAAAAATTAATTAATTGCTAATATAACGTACATGTAGACTACTACGTGGATGTCATGTCAATAAAGTTAACAAATGTTAACTTGTCCATTCATATTGGGGTGATTTGACAAATAATGTAAATTTAAAGGCTAAAAAGACGAAAAATTAAATGGATGAGTAAAATATTTCCTTTTTGGAAAGCTAAATTTATGTTTAAAAAATTAAAATATATTTAAGCATCATAAAGTAATTAAAATAAAATGTAACTAGTAAGGTAGTGTGATACCCACTTGTAATTACCAAGTGGTGTTTATATTTACTAAGTGTAATTACAATTATACCACCCAATTCTTACAATTATCAACCATTAAAAGAATTGGTGATTGTAATTGGGATATCTAACTATACTCAAATTAATTGGATCCACTAATTACAATTATGCACATTAATTGGATATTAAGTGTCCAATTATCATTCTTTAAACAAAAAGAGTTGTGATAGTAAGATGAAATTTTGTAGAGAATACTAGTGTATGGCACCCCACTGTTAATTAAAAAAATTATATAATAAATATATTTATTAATATAAAATTAATTAATGCTTTAGTTACAATAATAAAGTTTAATATTTATTATGCGTAGTGTTCTAGATTCAAATATCATTATAATTAATTTTTTTATTGATTTCTTATATGAAAAAAGGTAAAAGTACCCTCAAAAATATAATTTAATTTGTATATGAGAGAGTATTTTAGTAATTTCATGACTGAGTTGATACATGTTTGATCTGTGTCACTAACTGGACAAAACACTTAAAACAAACTAGTATACCTATCACACATGTATATGTGTGGAAACTTATTTATAAGATAAATTTGAGCTATAGGGGTGTTCTCTGGTCAATGTGGGATTAAAAATAATGAAGAAATTGACACTTATTTATAAGGTTAATGTGAGCAAGTGACTGTTCTCTGGCCAATGTGAGATTAAAATTAACTTTTTAAGGGATTAAAATTAATTTTTAGTGAAAATAGTGAAGAAGTGAACTATGGAAATATTTTCTAGTCAATGTGGGATTAAAATTAGCTTTTTAATGAAAATAGAGAAGAAATTGTCACTTATTTATAAGGTAAATGTGAGATATGAGAGTATTCTCTAATCAATGTGGGATTAAAATTATCATTTTAATAAAAATAGTGAAGAAGTTGACACTTATTTATAGGGTAAGTGTGAATATAAATGTGAAATTAAAATTAACTTTTTAAGAGATTAAAATTAATTTTTAATAAAAATTGTGAAGAAGTGAGCTATGGAAGTATTTTCTAGTTAATGTGAGATTAAAATTGACTTTGAAGAAATTTTCACTTATGTATAAGTTAAATGTTAGATATGGGATATAAGGTAAGCCAATGTGGGATTAAGATTAACTATTTAATTAAAATAGTAAAAAAAAACTTACACTTATTTATAAGGAAAGTGTGAGCATGGGAGTGTTCTCAAGATAATGTGGTATTAAAATTAACTTTTTGAGGGATTAAAATAATTTTTTAATGAAAATAGTGAAGAAATTGTCACTTATTTATAAGGTAAACGTGAGATATGCGAGAATTCTCTAATCAATGTGGGATTAAGATTAACTTTTTAATGAAAATAATGAAGAAATTTACACTTATTTATAGGGTAAGTGTGAACATGAGAATGTTCTCTAGCCAATATGAGATTAAAAGCTATGAAAATATTCTTTAGTCAATGTGGGATTAAAATTAACTTAATTAACTTTTTAATGAAAATAGTGAAAAAGTGAGCTATATAAGTATTCTCTAGCTAATGAGAGATTAAAATTAACTTTTTTTTATAAAAATAGTGAAGAAATTAATTCTTATTTGTAGGGTAAGTGTGAGCATGTGAGTGCTCTCAAGCAACTCTGGGATTAAAATTTACTTTCTAAAGGATTAAATGTAATTTTTAATGAAAATAGTGAAAAAGTGAGCTATAAGAGTATTTTCTAACCATTGTGGAATTAAAATAAACTTTTTAATGAAAATAATGAAGATGTGTGCTATGAG
Organism: Gossypium hirsutum; assembly: GCF_007990345.1. Classification (NCBI taxonomy): domain Eukaryota; kingdom Viridiplantae; phylum Streptophyta; class Magnoliopsida; order Malvales; family Malvaceae; genus Gossypium; species Gossypium hirsutum. The sequence goes on along the minus strand of NC_053439.1, from coordinate 14,548,184 downwards.
AGCTTGTAAAAATTCTATTGAGGATGTTTATCAAAACTTTTTAGATTGAATAAAATAAAGTAAAAAAGTAGTAGTTTTAGGTTTTTTTCCAAACCAATAAAAATATTATTATTTCTCTTTTTCACATGTATATGGTTATAAATAATGTATAAATATTTGTAAATAAAAAGTTTTTTTCTCATAAATTTCTTCAAAGGAAGAAAATCTAGAGAGTTTATGAAAATAGTAATGAATTTTACATTTAAGGTAGCGTTTGATATGATAGAAATTGATAACTTTCCTAAGTTAGTTGAGTGATTTAAATGTTTGGTATGTTAAAAAAAATTGTACTTTCTCATGTAGGTTGGAAAGTTAAAAGGATATTAAAGACAAAATTAACTTATTTTATTTTGGTTTACAATACTAATCTATTAAACATTAAAAAAAAAGTTATTACTTCTTTTCCAATACCAACTCTCTTGTTATTTCAATTGATTATTAGAAAGTAAGTTTTAGTTTTCTACTTTTATTTCAGATATGCATTTTTAATCATCTACATAGTATATTGTTTGCATATTATATTTATTTTCTATTGTTTTAAAATTTTCCGCTTTCAATATATTGATTGAAATTTCAATTTCATTATAGTATTCATTCCAAAACAAGTTTTGTATATGCATTGTTATGTTCAGAAAATACATGCAAGATAAATTGAAATATTTATTTCAATTAAAATAATACATTAAAATAATAATTTTAAAAATTTTAAATTAAAATATTATTAAATATTTAATCCGAGATTCATTACTAATAAAGTTTATTGTAAAATATTAAATACATAAATATTATTTTTATTTAATAAGGGTAAATTTGTAAATTATTATTACATTTTTAAGAAAGTATTCAATAAACTAAACGTGATAATGCAACTTTCAATGAATTTTAATTAGTATGTTTCAATGTAAACCAAACGTTGCAAAGTAACTTTATTAACAATTACATTCAATAGGAATCACAACATGGTAAAGCACCAAACACTATCTTATTTATAGGGTAAGTGTGAGTTATGGGATGTTCTCTAGTTGATGTGGGATAAAAAATTAATTGTATAAAGAATTGTCGCAAGTCAACAAAATGGATATGCAACATGTCAAAAAAATAGGTGTCCAAAGTAGTTGGGGTCTTAGACCATGTAATATATATTATTAGTTTATTTTTTTAGAATGAATAAATGTGATATTTTTTCAAAGATGATATATATGAACAGTGGCGGATACAAGGAAGGGCAAGTGGGGGCCACTGCCTAGCTTTTTAGAATTTTATATAGCACCCCGTTTAAGATTAACTTTATTACATTAAACTTCCTGAAATTTTAAATTCTACCTCCAAACCAAAAAAAAAAAACACCAACCCTTTTTAAAGTTTAAAATATATAAGTATATATCTATTTCTTATAAAAAAAACTTCTTTTAGAAGTTTCAAATTGTTAAAGCTTCCAAAGGATGCTACAATAAAAAAGAACAAATCATCAATTTTTTTTATAAAATATCGAGTGGTTGCCATTGATATTTTAAGGATAAGAACAGACTGCATGGGTGACACATGTCCTAATCTGTCAATCACCTTTAAAACAATGAAAGACCCCTAATTAAAGAAAATGCAGAAACCAAAAACTTTTCCTAAAAGACTTCAACGTAAAAAAATAAAAATTAAAAAAAAACTAAACGACTCATTCCCTACAACTAGAAACCCTAAAGACAATTTATTATTAGAATACATTAAACAAAAAATCAACTTAATCCATCCTAATTATTTAAAAAAGACCCCTGCAGCTCAAGTTTTCAGATAACCCACCCTTTGATTCTACTACCATAGAAATCTCTTTAGTTGTTTTGTATAATTGATGTCCTCGATGGTGACTTCGTAGAGAGTGAAATTGCCAGAGTCCCTTTATTCTATTTCTCTGACTCATTTCAAATGCTGATCAGATCTCTTCCAACCTCCGATACCATATTTGGAGGAGCCTCCGCGATCCAAACCCTTAGTTCTGTCCATTGTTTTCCTTTTTTCTGCCATCATATGTGTGACACCCCAAACCTGGCCAGGACGGACCATCTCGAATTCGAAGCGTTACATTAGCCACCTAAGTGACTCTCCAGCCAACGACCTCCCAAGACACACCCCAACCTTATAACACCTTAATCTTATCCATTTATTAGTTATTTATTAATGTGAAAGTAATTTGTGAACCAATTTAAACTTTTTATAAGTAATTTCACATAAAGGTATTTTTGTCATTTTACCACTTACAGTTAAACTAACCCAAATTTAGATTTATACATTTACCAACACTCTTTTAGTCAATTTATGTATGCCCTAAAAATTTTAGCTTAATCCGAGTTTATTTTCTATGTCTAATTCAAGTTTTATCATTAAGGACTAAATCATAACAATTTCAAACTATCAGTACTATACCCGAATATTAAATTGAGTGTGTTTCTAACAAATTTTATTAATTACAAGTCTAATCCTAAAATTTTATCAAGTTTCCTTATCATTTAAGGCTCTAATTAGACTTATCAAGTTACAAGACTAATTTGTAATTTAAACAAACTAGAGAACCAATTTAAAAAGACTAGAACTTGAACCCCCAACAGTCCACTGCATTTTTATGTGCGAAAAATTTGATTTTAAACCCGATTTTGAGTATATTGATGGCTAATTAAACTCGATTTAGCCACAAATTAATATCATGCATATTCATACACCTTCAATCTAATTTATTAACACCAATTAAGCCTCAATTAAATAGAATTAAACATTCAATTTTATGCATATCACCCATCGGTTAATTCATACAAGTGGCGTACCTTAGTCGCTAGTAAACCACTCCATGGAAACTTTATTTAAGCAATGGTTAGTATAAACATCATGCCTCACACATTGTGTTATCAATCACCATGTTACCAAGCAACAATACACCGTAAATTATTCAATAATCAAGCTCAAACATGCATATATGATATTATAAAATCATCCAAAATAAAAAATGTCCAATGTTCAAGTCCAATTACAACCAAAATTAAACTAAGTCCGGGAAGTTCCACAATGCCCGATTAACATCTCTAAAACGTGTAACTAAATCTCTACTGAGCCTTAATCTCTTGGAACTCTCTTGCTCGGCTCCTTAGCTCCTCAATCCCATTGGTTAACTGCACGAATGTGAGGGTGAGAGCTTAAAAAGCTCAGTGAATGTTAATAAAACGACGAGTAAATTAGCACCCAAATCATGCTTAAATTGAAACCAATCAAATACAAATTTTCAATCACAATATCAATCCATAATAGTTCAATGTCATATGCTAAACCATGTATCAAAAACCATAATTAATCATGGCATATAATCATCAATTTAGCATATAAAATTTCATACATTTATATTGGCTTATACAATCATGGCTTAATTGGGTGATCATACATTGAATAAACGAATCAACTTACTCCCAATCAAAACCAAAATCAATCCCGGATTGAGCGGGCCCAGGCCACACGCTCCCTTATATTGCCTCAAATCAGTCCAGTGAGTGGAGACACAAGCTCAACACTCCCTTATCTACTCCAAATTAGTCCACCTAAAGCCTCATTCCTCACAAATAACATATCAATATGGTGAGTACTCACAAATCCTATGGCATGCCAACTATATCCAATGGATCCACCATACTATAATGCCAATATAACAAATCAATCATAACATAATTTCAGTCAATAATGTTAAATTAAACGGCCAAAATGCATATGTGAATCACGTAACATAGCCATTTTAACATCAAATTAAATCTAGTATACCAATTACCTATTATCAATGTTCATTTATCAATTGAAATATCAACATACCATGAACCAAAAACTCCAGCATGCTTGCTTAGTTCACCATTATAACCAATCAAATCAAGCACATAAAATCACTAGATACTCACTTACCAACACTTAACAAAAATTTTATCACTTAAACATATATCAATAATCTTGCGAAATTAACTGACGAAAACTCAATTAAGTATTTGCAATCAGTAATTAATCATCCAATTAAGCATAAGTGAGGATCAATTTACCAAATCTCCCTTTAATAACACTCACCACACAACTAACTCAACGACAACCAAGTGATCAACAAGCAAATCCAAGCTTCAATTTTGATTAGCTCGATCCTCTTCAAGATTCGAGCTTCAACAGAGATGAAATTCTCACTCAAAGTTACCTTACCGGATTTGTATCATCAAGTTGAAAACTTGATTCCTCACAAAATCGATCACTCCAGGCCTCATAATCACTTCCAAACATCAATACGAGACCAAATAAACATAGACTAAGCATCAATTTCACATTTAAATCAATTTCACAAAAATTCAAAAAATCGGTCCATGAAAATGATGAAATTCGAATTTCTTTAAATTACCTTACAAAACATGTTTAATCTTGATAAATAAAATAAAAAATCTTCTAATAGATCCATTTTGAGTTGGAACATCCATTGATTTGTGGATTTCCTCTCAAAATTCAAGATCCACCATTAAAGCACCTTAAGCTTTTGAAGAAGATGACATTGATAAAAAAATCATGTTGTCGAAACCATTTTTTGTAAAAGGAGTCGACTTTGATTTTGAAAACGAAAACGAACATGGGAGTCGCCACTGATCATTTTTATGAGGTGTGATCAGGTCACCTCGAAACGATTTAATTTATTAAAATAATAATTTTGGTCTACAAAATTCAGAAAAAAATGGGTTCGGGAGTCGGTTACGTACGTGGAAGAATTAGCACCCTCATAACGCCCAAAATTGGTACCTAATTGATTAATTAGTGTCTTAGTGTTGAAAATTAAAAACTTTGAAGAGACTTAAAACATGATCCTTTGTTAAAATGTTGAAAAATTTCGAGAAAGAGTCATATTTCACGTTAATCCAGAAGAGAATTATGTCCCGTAAGTTAAGACACAATATCTTAAATTCCCGATACTAAAACACATACCGAAAGATTTACTTATTTGAAAGACATTTGATTATCTCAGTTTTAAAAAAGACCATATTCCGTAAGTTAGAACTCAATCTTTTATTAATTCCCGAGATTATCAAAAAATTTATGTTTTAAACAAAGATTCGTATGTTCGAATTTGTCGAGAAAAATCAAAACCCCGTAAGTTAGGGTATAGCCTTTTCGAATCAAAATACTTATTTTGAAGTCATAATTTATGTAACGAGTAAGATTAATGTAACACGAATTGGTAGAAATAAAACACAGGGTTAACATGCATAGAGGACTAATAATAAATGCGTCAATATAAATAACAATAATACGAGCAAAAGTAAAGACAAGATAAGTAAATAAAAAAAACAAACTAATTAAAAAAAATAAATAAACAAATAAAACTAAAAAAGTTTAAATAAAAATTGAAAATAAGCAAATGAGTAAAATAATGAAACTATTAAATAAAACAAGTTAAAAGTGATATTAATAATAATAATAATAATAATAATAATAATAATAATAAGAATAATAATAATGATGATGATGATGATGATGATGATGATGATAATCCAAATTTTGAAAGTATAAAAAGATAGAAATAAATAAATGAATAATAAAATGACAAGAATAAGGGTAATAATAAAAATAAAACAAGTCCATGAAAAACAATAAATAAATAAACCAAAAATAAATATTAAATTAAATTAATCAGTTTAATAATATAAAAATAACAAAAAAAGGACTAAATTAAAATCAGAACGGAATTTTGGGTAAAAATGAGAATGAAAAGAGGGTGAAGGACTAAATTGCATCGTGCGAATAACAGGGAGGACCAAATGGGAAATTCTCCCTTGTCCTTCAAAACGCACAGTTTAAATTTAGACCAAATTGAAATAAAAAACAAAGTTACGCGGTAAAATTAAAATATAAAAAAGACCAGGACTAAATTGAAACACGCGGATCCCAAGGGTATTGGGTCGGGTTGGATCGGGTGACCTCAAAACTATGTTGTTTTGGGGCTAAATGAAATAAGCCAAAACGGCGTCATTTCTAAGCCCTATATATGTAAAAAATTAAGCCTAAAAAATCATTTTCACCACATTTTCAAAAAAAACTTCTCTCTTTCTCTATTTTTTTACTCTCTTTTTTTCTTTTTTTATACTATATTTTTTTTATATATATTTATATATAGTTTCTTTTAAAAACAAAAGGAAAATAGAAAATTTTGAATGGAAATAATGAAGGAACAATAAAGAAAAAAACCTTTGCGTTTTATTCTTTCGAATCTGCCTCGTTGCTTTCGTTATTTTGGATGTTTGAATCTTTTTTTATATCATTGAACCCCCAAAAAAGGATCCCCCCATCTGTTACAAAAAAAAGGCTTTTATAGCCGATTCATGTATATTTTTTTTATTTTTATAAACTACCATTTCTTTTTCCATGTTGCCATTTCTGTTTTGACGTTTGCAGGCGTTGATGGAGGGGAGCAGGTGGCGCGGCGACAAGTGGTCAGGGGTTAGGTGCGGCAATGGCAGAAGGACAGGCCTAGGTGCGGCGCACCTAGGGTTTTCCTTTTTTTTTCTATTTGGGCTACTCGGATTTTGGGCCCTTTGGGTCTTGTAACTGAATTAGGTTTAGTTTTGGGCCTTGGGGTTTGGATTTTGGGCTTGTAATTGTAAAATTGGGCTAGTGCTGTTGGGTTTGGGTTCTTATTGGGCCCCGGGCTAAATTGGGCTTGTACACATGTAATTTTCACTCAAATCATGTAAATATGCTTCTAATCATCATAAAATTAAGTTTAGAAATAATAATTACCTTTGATTCGCTCTGAATCCTTTTATTGAAAATCTTGATTCAAGAATCTTAAGAAATTTCAGAATATTTTTGACTACTTTTGTGAATAATTTTGGGTGAAAAGAGAGTATTTTGAGAATGAAATTTGTTGAATCTATTCTCTAATGATAAATCTTTAAAACCATGCAAAGAAAACGAATTTTATAGCTCTCTAATCTGATGTAAATGATAGTGTGAAAAGTAGACTAGATGCATTGTGTTTAAAGCTGAAACAACTCATCAAAAATTTAAAAATTGGGAAATTTGCCCAATGGCCACTCCCACATTTCGCTTACTTTACCAATTGATCATTTCCCCCCAAAATTCCAAATTTAAAGGTTTATTTGCCAAATAAATAATCCAAAATTTTCCTTATTTTACAATTAAATACAATTTAATTAATATTTAAACTTAACTCAAATTAACCCCCAATGAAAATTAGTTTAAAATTCTTTTTTGACCCAAATTAATTATTTTCACTAATAATTATTTAATTACTTTAAAATTAATTTTCCAAAAATATTTTTATTTTTCCAAATTATTTTTTAATCGATTTTAGATGAAATTGACCTCCTAAATTAAATAAAAAAATATTATTAACCCGATAAATTCCTAAATTCATGCTCGAAATCTAAAAAATATACCGAAACTACTAGACTCGATTTAGGGATATTACAGTCTGTGTCGCGTCATTTTTTTCGCCCCACAAAATAGCAAGTAAAGCTTTCAAATCTATGTTCTTTCTTTTATTTCCTGAATAATCGCTACAATTCTCCATCTGTTCTCATTTCTTGTTCGGATTTTTTGAATGATTATCAGGGAGTCCCCTCCTATTGCCAGATTGTGAAACCCCAAATCTTCAGCCATCGTTACTACTTGTAGACATGCTATCGCCTTTGTCGTTGTTGCATCGGCTACAAAACTATTCCGGTAAGTGCATGTTGTCGGTATAAATCCCTCACAATCTCTGAATATGATTCCCATCACCGAACTTAGCGTGTTTCTATTATATGCTGCATCGAAATTGCGCTTGATTTCATTTGTTCTCAGTGGCTTCCAAATAATATCATTCTATCGTATACTTGTTGAGGTTTCTAAATCTATGTGACTACTCTCAACTTGAAATGCTTTAATAAATGCGATTAGCCTAACTACACTCTGCTTTTCTCCTTGATGATAAACTTAATTTCTTTGGTACCATACTGCTCATAGAGAAATTGTTAAACACTTGTATTGTTCTTCTTCCATATTGATAAATAGATTTGCTAACCATATTTTTCATTGTTGGCCTTGGGGACTGGGGGAGACATCTATCCCTACCCCTTGCAGGATATTTTTAACAAATCCATAGTCCCAGAAAATATGGCTTATCGATTCTTTCGCTGAGTGACATAGTGGGAAATTGTTTATTACCCTCAGTTTCCTAGACTAAAGGTTGTTAAGAGTAGGGATGTAATTATTTACTATTTTCCACATTTTAATTTTGATCTTGCTTGCAATTTGTAATTTCCATAGTCTGGTGTAGAAATTCTGTGAAATCGTCAGTTGTATCAGTTCTTCCCTTTGAATTTGTGTTGTGTCTTCTTTAAGCAACAATTTGTATTCGCTTTTTACTGAGTATACCCCTGTATTATCACCCCTCGAAACCCTGATGTCCTTGATGTTGACTCCAACAATTGGGATGGTTGGATTCTGTTTGTTTGCTCATCATCCACAAGTTCTCTTAGGGCTTCTACCTTCCAGGTAATCTGTTCAAGATTAATTAGGTCTGCTATTGATGTAAAGTTGACATTAATATTCTGCCTTGTAATTTTCCCTTGTCCAGGTCCTGGAAGCCAAGCTTCGTTCCAAATATTGATTGATATTGCCGTCCCCTAATCTCCATCCCAATCCTGCCTCCAAAAGCCCGTTAGCGCACCATATGCTCCTCCAGGTAAATGATGGGTGAGATCCTAAACTTGCACTAAAAAATTCGCTATTTGGATAATACTTTTCTTTCATAACATGAGCAAATAAGCAATATGGATCCATAATTAATTTCCACCCCTATTTTGCAAGCAAAGCTATATTAAACTTAGCCAAGTCTCTAAAGCTTAATCCTACTTGCGCTTCCGGTTTGCACACCTCCTTCCATTCACACCAATGGATCCCCTTCCCTGTTTTAGAATTTCTCCATCAAAATTTGCTAATAATATTTTCTAATTCTCGACGTAGGGTAATAGGCAATAAGAAACATTGCATCGTGTAAACTGCAATGGTTTATAAAACTGATTTGATAAAAACTTCTTTAACTCCAAGCTATAATTGTCGAATACTCCAATTTTCAATACATTTCGAAAATTTATCTTTAAAATTTGCGAACGCTTCTTTTTTCCATCTTCCTATCATGGTTGGAAGACCTAAATATTTTTTCGAATTATTCAAGATTCTAACTCCAAGATACGTGCCAATTTGCTTCTTACCACTGTTCTGCACATTACTACTAAAGTATATCAATGACTTATCAAAATTGATTAGCTGACCCGAGACCCCTTCATAATAATTTATTATTGACTTAATAGCCCTCGCCCCTTCCATACTTGCTTCCTCAAACAAAATGCTATCATCCACGAAGAATAGGTGGGTTAATGATAGTCCACTTCTCCCTACACGTACCCCTTTGATAATTCCCTCATTTTTTTCCAATTTTAGTAGTGATGAAAAAGTTTCTACGCAGAACAAAAATAGTTATGGACTTAGGGGATCCCCTTATCTTAATCCCCTTGTCGGTTTAAATTTTTCTCCTCAATCCCTATTAAACAAGACTGAATACTCCACTATTCGCACACATTTCATTACTAAATCCAGCCATTCTTCACAAAATCCCATTCGCCTCATTACTTGTTCTATGAAATTCTATTCCACCTTGTTGTATACTTTACTCATGTCTAATTTCAGCACGAATTTTCCTCATGTTCCTTTTTTCTTTTGTTTCAAAGATTGTAGAATCTCATATGCAATAAGCTATCTGTGATCTGTCTCCTAGGAACAAATTCTGCTTGTGCTTCATCAATGCATATATCCAATACTTTTATGAATCTGTTAACCATAGCTTTAGTGATGATTCTGTACGCAACATTGCAAAGGCTAATCGAACTGAACTATGTCATACAGTTTGGTTGATCCACTTTTAGAATGAGTACTATACTAGTATTGTTAATATCTCCAATCTCTTTCTTTGTATTTAAGATTCTAAATAGTAACTAGAAATTTCATCTCCCACAATATACCAATATTTTTGGTAAAATAGTGCAGGGAACCGTCCTTACCTGACGCTTTTAAAGGTGCTATGTTCTTTATTGTCGCTGTCACTTCCTCCAAGCTAAATTCTTCTACCAGTGCCTTGTTCATATTTTCTTAAATGCACTTTGTAATACCTGATAACACTATCATTATTCCATGTATTCGACGAAGAGAACAATTCTTTGAAATAATCAGTTACCACCTTTAACTTATCTCCTTCATCCACGACCCATTCTCATTTTGGCCCTTTTAATATTTTCACATTGTTTCTTTTTTTTTTTTCCATTGGTTTGCAAAGTTGTGAAAAAAAGATGTCTTTCGATCCCCAAATTTGAGCCAATTTGCCCTTGCTCTCTGTTACCAATAAACTTCTTCTTTATCAGCTTCCAGATATAAAGCCAATTTAACTTCCTCAATTTCTGCAAGAGTTTCATCGTCTGGATCAATTAAATGCAGCTCAATTAATCTTTTATTTAGTATATATAGTTTCCTCATTTCTTTTATTAGACATAAATCTACCTATCTCTTCATTAAGTACTTCTCCTAGCATTCGAAGCTTTATAAGCACGTTCCCCGAGTTCCCATTCCAAAAATGTTTGATTCATTGTTCACACTCGTTTTTTATAATCCAGTTCACATTAAATCTAAATCCCTCTTTCCTCTGGTTCTTGGATCTATTGCTATCAATCCCCAAATCAACCAAGATCGAATAATGATATGGTATTGCATGTGTTAAATGTTTTAAGGAATACCCTAGAAAACTCTCCCACCAAGCTTGATTCACAACTCTTTTGTCGAGTCTTTTACAAGCACTATTTTCTGGCAACCTCCCTCTTTCCCATGTATACCACTTTCTAGAGAAACCTAGATCATTAAGATCACAATCCTCCAATGCTTTTATAAATCGAGCCATGTTTCTGTCACTCTTTAAATGGCCACCCCTTTTCTCAAAAGAAAACATTATCTCGTTAAAGTCTCTCACAACTAGACCTGTCCATGGGCCGGGCGGCCCGGCCCGGCCCGGCCCGACGGCCCGTCCGAAATATGGGAGGGTTCAAGTAAAAATATAGGTCCGAAATATGGGCCTGGGCAAAAAAATGAGGTCCGTTTAAAAAATGGGCTGGACTCGGGTTCAACTTTTTTAGCCCGGGCCCGAATATAATAAATATATTTTTTTTTATTTTTTAATTTTTAATTTTAAAATACTTTAAAAATATTTTTTTTTATTTTTTTATTTTTAAAATATTTTTTTGTATTTATTAAAAACCGGGCCAGGCTCAGGCTTATTTTTTTTCTTGGGCCGGGCCTGGGCAAAATTTTAGGCCCATATTTCAGGCCGGGCCCAGACCTAAGAGTCGGGCCGAAATTTTTTTCCGGGCCAGGCCGAGTTGGACAGGTCTACCCACAACCATCCATAATAGATTTTGATCATACCCCAAACTCCTTAAAAGGGTCCAATTCTCACTCCTTTTGTGTTCCTCCGATGCACCATAAAACCCTATGAGTCTCCAAGACAACATTCATTTTTTTCCATGATTTCCACATCGATATGGTTCGCTGAGAAACTTTTCAACTGCACCCCATATTCCCCTTTCCATCCAATTGGAAATCCCCATTTTGATCCAACTGCTCCTACATCAATTCTGTTAGTAAAACCACACTTTTCTCAAGCTTTTTCCATTCTCTTTTCACTCAACTTTGTTTCTATTAGAAACAAAATCTGGGGCTGTACATGCCTCGCCTTGTTCTAGAAGCGGTTAACTGCCCGTGGGTGCCTCAATCCATGAACACTCCAACTTAAGATTTTTATTGCGTCCGGTCGGCACGCTTATTAGTGGTCGTTGATCGTTCAATAAGTTGAATCAATGCACCCAAGTTCTCATCCCTATCTAATGTTCATGCCTTGTTCTTTGCTTTTGTTTTTTCTTCATAAAACTCAATTGGATTGTTCTTCAGTACAGATTCCTTTTGGCCCATTGACCAATCTTCTTGTACATCTACATTACCATTTATTCCTCATTTGTTTCAAAAGTTTATCTCCATACCGATCGAGTTACTGCCCCTTTGAATTCTGCTCGGCACACCTTACCTTAGCCATTTACTACCAGCAAGCATCTCGTTCCTTGATGGTGCTCTTAGAGAAGAATTCCATCAAAAATTTACTTCTTGGATCCCGATTGTCCTCCTAATCGGGCAGAAGCCTTCCCCATAACCTAATTTTCCATATAGGAAGCAGAACAAAATAAGCCTCTCATATTGAAAGTAGGCATATCCCTCTCGTACTTGTCTCAAGGCCAATTTTTTCTTTCTTTTTAAGGCTAATCTTACATCAATTTTCACCCTAAATCACATGTACCTTCGCTCCCCTCTTGAAATCAATGCAGCATCATATTGAATAAATTGCCCCATAAAATCCCCCAATTGCCTTGCTAATCCCTCCGATATTACCCCGAATGGTAGATTATGTACTTGAATCCAAAAATAAGTATGATTTAGAGGAATTTGCTTTTGATCTTCCTATGTAGCCAAATGATGAAAAACTACAAGATGCTTGTTTAAGGACCACGGTATACCATTTATCACCCTCTTTATATCCACTCATAGAAAAACTGAAATAGATACCATTTCCCCCCTAAATCTGATATTATTACACCCCCTAATGGATGCCACAAATCAGTCAAAGTTCTTTTGAGAGAAGGAAAGTGAATTACACAATCAGTTAATGCTTTTCCAACTAAACAGAGTCGGTGTTCATCCTTTTCGTTACTCGAATCTTTCTTACACAGAATCAGTTCCTCATCCTCATCCTCCAGATTCAGGTTCACAATTTTTGCCTCCATTGACGATCAACTCCTTATTTAGAACTTCACACTTTATTCGATACAACCAAGTCGTAGAAATGCAACCTTGAACTTCAATAAATGAAAGAAATAAAGACGTGCTAAAAAACCTTAGCATATGAAATAACTTTAATAAATCATCATTTTTTTGAAAATATATTATAACAACTAAAGAAAAAAAATTACCTATAAAACTGAAAAAAAAAAGATACCTAGAACAAATTAAAAAAGAAAAAAGAGAAGTGGAAGAAAGCAATTAAGAAATTATAACAGAAAGAAGAACAATAACAAGAAAAAAAAATTCAAGGTATTTTTTAAATATTTTGACTTGCTTTCTTTATTTCTTTTATAGTTCTATAGTTCTATATTATCTATAAGTACCCAGAATAAAAAAAATTCCCAAATTTTATTCCCAAATTTTAGGGTTTAGGGTTTGTAATTTTATTAGGATTTTATTTAATTTTTTATATGTTTTAGCTTCATTTTTTATATATGAACATGTAAAGCAAAGTGTATTTCTTAATTATTTTAGTAGATATATATAGCATTTGATATTTTTCTTAATTAAATAATCATTATTTCCACTGGAAATGAATGATTGCACTGCAATTAGCTATTTAGCTATATAGTTTTTAATTTTAATATAGTTTTTAATTATAACATTTATTATATTAAAAGTGATTGATTTGGATTGTTTTAATGAAGAATCAAACAATTGATTCTTTTTTCAAAAAAAAAATAAAAGGAGCTCTCCAATTGATACATCTACTCCATCAAACTTAATTAAGCCGTCAATAGTAGATGATGAAAATTTTGTACATGAAGAGGAACGCTCAACTAAAGCCCCCCGGATATTGGATGAAAAAGAAGATATAAATTCTTTGGAACGCGACCTTGGGAAGCGTCCACCAATTTGGAGTTATTCGGTACACCAACAAGCTGAGATTTGACATGCTTACATCAAAGTTGGGTCATTTCAACATATAATGTCGAAATATCCTATTGATCAGAAAACTTATCATCGATTCCAAACTTCTTGGTTTAAATTATTCCCTGAATGGTTAAAATACTCTCCAAGCAAAGATGTTGCCTTTTGTCTTCCTTGTTACTTACTTAATAAGCTAAGTGGGTGTGCTGGATCAAGATCATTTATAATTGATGGGTTTCGATCATGGAAATAAGTTAATGATGGGGAAAATTGTGTTTTATTGTCCCATATTGGAAATGATCCTAACTCTTTGCATAAGAAAGCTATTATGCAATCTCGTGATCTAATAAACCAAGCACAACATATTCTACACATTATAGAGAAACAAATATCTCAAGAAGTTGCCAACAACAGATTGATATTAAAGACTTCAATAGATGTTGTTAGATGGCTCACATTCCAAGCATGCAGTTTAAGAGGCCACAATGAACACGCAAGTTCAACAAATCGAGGTAACTTTCTTGAATTGATAAAGTTGCTAGCATTTTATAATGAACGTGTGGCATCTGTTGTGTTAGATAATGCTCCTCAGAATGCATCTTACACTTCACATAGTGTTCAAAAAGAGATATTGCATATTTTTGCCAAGAAAATTAGATGTTTCATTTGTGAGGAAATTGGTGAATTAAAATTTTGCATTATTGTTGACGTAGCAAGGGATGAATCTAAAAGGGAACAAATGGCCAATGTTTTAAGGTTCGTGGATAAAGTTGGATTTGTAAAGGAATATTTTTTTTATCTTGTTCATGTTTCTCACCCTACCTCATTAACTTTGAAAAAGGAAATATTTGATATTCTTCTTCAACACAATCTTAATGTATAAGATATTCATAGTCAGGGATGTGATGGGGCTAGTAACATGCATGGAGAATGGCCTGGGTTGCAAGCTCTTGTCTCTAATGAGTGTCCATATGTTTATTACAAAAAAATTCTGCCTATCATCTTCAATTGACTTTAATAGCAGCATATCCAGAGGTTAATCCAATCCATCAATATTTTTTTTCAAATTTAACTGTTGTTGTCAATATAGTTGGTTCTTCTTGCAAATGACATGATTAGTTACAAGCTAGTCAAGCAGCTAAAATTGAAAGGCTTCTTTCCATTGATGAATTGAAAACTAGTAAAGGATTGAACCAAATAGGCAATGTAAAACGAGCTAGGGATATTAGGTGGAGTTCCCATTTGATCTCTCTTTAAAGTTTGAGGATTATGTTTGAAACTACTTATTCAATTTAAAAAAAAAAACATAATCTTTAATGGAGCAACCTATGCTTAACGAGGAGATGCAGATGCATATGTAGCTTATAATGCAATTACATCATTTGAATTTGTATTCATTTTCCACCTTATGATTGATATCATGGAAATTACTCATGATCTTTGTCAAGCTTTGCAGCATAAGTCTCAAGATATTGTGAATGTCATGCATCTTGTTTCTACAACAAAAACTTTGATTCAAAGAGTAAAAGAAGATGGATAGGATTTTTTTTGTTTGAAAAAGTGAAATCTTTTTGTGAGAAGCATGGTATAGATGATCTTGATATAAATGCTCCTTATACTAGGTCGAGATCAATCTCTTCTTCAGAAGGATCCAATTATAATGGAGCATCACTTTCGTATAGATTATTTTATGCTAAAATTGACTCTCAATTGCAAGAATTGAATGAGAAGTTTAAAGAAGATATGGCAGAATTGCTTATGCTTTGTTCAGCTTTGGATCCTCGAGAGGACAACAAATCTTTCAATATTGATAATATTTATAAGCTTGCAAAGAGATTCTATCCTAAAGACTTTGCAAAGTAAGAGAAGTTGCATTTGAGATGTCAACTAGAACACTTTGAGCTTGATATTTGCCAACATACAACTTTGTAGAATTTGTCCTCAATTCCTAAATTATGCCAAGAGTTGACAAAGACAGGAAAGTCAATCATTTACTAGCTTACTGATAAATTAATTTGACTTGTGTTGACTCTTCCTATTTCAACAGCTACTACTGAGCATGCATTTTCTGTTATGAAAATTGTGAAGACAAAAATTTGAAATAAAATGGAATATGATTATTTGGGGAGTTACTTGATCACATACATAGAAAAAGAAATTACATAGACCTTTGATGATGATTCAATTATTGATGATTTTTGTGATATGAAAGAAAAGAGATTACAATTTAAAATGCCCAACTTGTTCAAATAGGTGAGTGATTTCTCTATTTTATTTTTTATATTTTAGTTCATATGATTTCTATATGCAAAAATTATATTTTAATTTTTCCATTTTGGTTTCCGTTTTCGCAAATGGTGGAAGATCATGGGCAAATTACCAAAAAAGCCGTTTTTTTTTCAAAATTTACCGAAATAGGCCGATTTTTTTATTATTTACCGGAATGGTCCATTTTCCGAGAAATCGCGTCCACGTCAGTGCGATGTCAGGGTACATGTCAGGACATCGCGCTGACGTGGGCACGATTCCTGCCACGTAGCGTGTTCCTGGGGACGCGATTTTGACGTATTTTCACGTTTGGTTTTTTTGGCTTTTAGGGTTAGGGTTCAGGTTTTTTAGGGTTTTTAGGTCCCGGAATAAATTATTTCGAGTTGACGTTTCTGGTCAAATTGTATAAAATCGCTTCTACCAGGATGCTATTTGAGAAGAAATTGTGAAATCGCGCCCTCGTGGACGCGATTTTGCTATAGTAGGTCATGTAAGAAATAATTTTTTTGACGTTTCTGATCAAATAGTATAAAATTACTTCTACGAGGATGCTATTTGAGTAGAAATTGTGAAATCGCGCCCTCATGGACGCGATTTTGCTACAGTAGGTCATGTAAGAAATAATTTTTTTTGACTTTTCTGAGCAAATAGTATAAAATCGCTTCTACCAGGATGCTATTTGAAAAGAAATTGTGAAATCGCGCCCTCGTGGACGCGATTTTGCTACAGTAGCAAGTTTGGGCTGAGGCTATAAATTAGGCAGAAAATGTTCTTAGAATGCATAAGTCATAGCAGAAACAATTTAGAGAGGCTAAGAAAGTTAGAGTTTCAAAATGAGTGAACGTATTAGTGCTGTTATTTACTACGATGGTGAGGTTTGCCACACCGAGAATGGTGTTGTTTTTTTGTCGGAGAATACGGTGCAACTGTCATTTAACCAGAATATAGATTTGACAGAACTTCGTAAAAGAATTAGGCGTAAAATCTTCGGAACGACACCAATGAAAGTCTTGTCAATCACGTATCAATTTTGTTCTTGTGTTGATCCGGTGACATATGACTCGTTCGACATAAAAGGTGCTCGTAGCTTGGAGGCAATGGTGCAGACTCATCTTGCTAGTGGAGCAACTTATATTGAGTTATATGTACAATTTACGTCGCCAACTGATGTACTTCCGTCCGGTGTTCGAGATGTATACACGACCTCTGGCCGACACTCGGTTAGCGGGTTACAAAATACGGAACAGCCCATGTTCGGTAGCGGTGTCGAATGCACATCCCCCGCAAGACACTCTGTCGGTGGATGGGACATGTCTGTCGGTGGCTTGACGTTTGACGCTGGAAATACGTACTGGGGAACTGTATCAAGTTCTAGTGGATGGCAATCTACATCCAATTGGGGACGTTATCAAATGCCCAGAAAAATGGATGACGTACTACCTACGACGTCAACCGGTGAGGGGACGTCGTACGCTACAGATGATTGTAGGTTAGGAGATGACTCCGATGTGGATCCACCTCGAGAGCCCGGGCTGGATGGTGCAGAAGTGGGATTATTTTCTGAACCGAAGCCTATTCCAACAGAAGGTGAAGATGCTGAAAGGAGTTCAGATGATAAAGAAAATCCACATTCAGAGCATACTCACCTCCAGCCCACATGCATAATGTCGATCTGTCAGCAGATGATGCGTTAGAGTTTCCAAATCTACCACACCGATTGCGCGATCGTACAAGTTCGGGGGTAGATTTCGGTGAACTTGAAGTTGGTAATCAGTTTACCAACAAGGATAGTTTTATTGGTGCTTTGAAACAGCATAGCATCAAAAACGGTGTTAATTACCACGTCATTAAATCAAAATCTGATAAATTTGAGGCGAAGTGTACTGTGCAAGACGACACATGTTCATGGAAAATCGTCGCCTCGTTAAGGAAGAGGACAGGGTTGTGGGAGATAAAAAAGTACAAAGGTTCACATACATGTGCTGCAGGTACAGGATTGAATTTATCTGAATAATAATTTTATTTTGCAATGTTGCATTATTTAATGTACTCCCTCTGTAGGTGTTTCACAAGATCATCCCAAAATGGATTCAGCTATGTTAACTAGCTTGATACTGCCCACGATAAAATTAGATCCTAGGACTTCAGTGCCGGTGATAATTGCCAATATCCGTAGCCAAATGGGGTACACGCCCTCTTACCGCAAGGCTTGGATAGCTAAGCAAAAGGCGTTGGAGAAGATGCATAGTGGGTGGGACGCCTCATATAATGAAATATGACAATGGTGCCAGGTGCTAGAGAGATACGTCCCAAGTACCATCACAGACCTTGAAACAAAACATGCGTACTACAACGGCCGATTGCTATGTGGATGCCAAGTGTTCAAACGCCTATTTTGGACTGCAAGCCGTTGGTACAAATTGACGGTACCTTCATGTTCGGTAGGTATACTCATCGGCTATTGGTTGCAGTGGCACAGGACGGCAGTGGGAGAATTCTTCCAATTGCATTTACAATAACATCGGGGGAGTCGTCTGATGACTGAGATTTCTTTCTCTCTGGTTAAGGAGGCATGTCTGCCCCCAACCTAATATCTGTGTTATTTCAGATCGGTGCGCCGGTATACTAGCTGCATTTGATCGAGAGGGAAGCTTGTGGCAGTGCACACACCATAGATATTTCCTAAGACACATTGCTTCAAACTACTACAGACAATATCCATCTAAGAGCGAACGACGACAAGAGACCAACATGGGTATTTAGTTTATAACTATATTATTTCGTTTGTCAATTTGAATTAGTTTTATTGGTAGAAGTGGTATAAAATTTTCGCTATTATCTTATATTGGCAGGGTATGAAATAAATAAAGATTGTTTTCAAGAGATGTTGGCAATTTTACGATCCCAAAACGGATAAGGGGCGGACTACCTTTGTAACACCCCTAACCTGTATCCATCGTCGAATTAGGGTTACGAGGCATTACCGAACAAACACAACCATTTTTAAAAAAAAAACCAAACTGATCACAAACATGAAAATTAAACCATCTTCGCATGGCTATTTATATATATACAATCCAAATCTAACCAAAATCATACTCAAACCTATACATGCCATAAGATTGAGTTCAAACTGTTAATAAAATACCAAAAGAATTCGATAGTGTGATAGACTATGCTGATGATCCCCGAGCTCGTAACGCATCTCCAAAATCTATAAAACAAATGAACAAAAACATTCAAAGTAAGCTTTTATAGCTTAGTAAGTTTATAGCATAACCAAAATACATATAAACGATCATATGTATAATCATTATATACCTAAAAATCAAGTTACATACATAATCATTAATTGCATATATATATTCCAAATATACTTGTAACACCCCGAACCCGAAACCGACACCGGAGTCGAACACGAGGTGTTAACTGACTTTAACCCCTTACAAAATTTATTTTCCAGACACTGCCCAATCTGTGTACTAGTCGTTTTAAAAATCATATCTTGAGTTTCGTAACTCAAAAATCAGTTTCGTAATTTTTCCCAGAAACTAGACTCATGTGCCCATCTATGTATTTTTTTCTAGAATTTTTGGTTTGGCCAATTAGTACAGTTTATTAGTCAAAGTCTCCCATGTTGCAGGGATCGACTACACTGACCTTTTCCCATTACGACTTGGATATCTCCCTACACGGGGCTTCAATACTGATTCCGTTTGTTTCTATGAAAACTAGACTCAGAGAGGAATCTGTACATATATGGTACGACCCCTAATTATCTCTGGTTAATTTGTAATGAATTTCCAAAGTCGGAGCAGGGAATCCAGAAACCGTTCTGGCCCTGTCCCACTATAATCTGATTATCTCTTAATATACTGCTCATATGATCTTTTCGTTACTTCCTCATGAAAGCAGACTCATCGAGCTTCGATTACATAATTTATTCATCAATTAATTCCACTCCTACTATTTTTAGTGATTTTTCAATCTCATGACACTGCTGCTGCCAGCATCTGTTACGAAAGTAACTAGGTCCATCTCATGCCTACCCTTGATCCAACTCAATCGAACATTCGTGCCATTTTCGCATGGCTTAAAGTTTACATGCCAAAATTCAAACACAACGTAATAGCTTATACATGCCAAAATGTTCTTCTAAGCCAACTAAGAAGAAAATACCAAAACTTGCTATCCGGTGTGATGACTTTGATGACGGCCTGACCCCGCAAAAATAGATGAGTCCAAGCAACCTATAATGGGTGACAAGGAAACACCGAGTGAGTTTATAACTCAGTAAGTCAAAAGCAATGCACTACCATCCATCAATAACATTATCACAAGAGGAAACAAAATGGAACGAGACAATTTACTCCATCCATACCGAACCATACCATAGTTCCTCCAACCTATCGATTCAATTTCATACCAATTTATGCATTCACAATCCACATACTCATCAATAGGATATTCGAGGCATTTTCATAAATCATTTTATTTTCGTTACAAACATACAACTAAACGGCCTTTCACCCATTCTACGATAAATTTTATGTACGTGACTTCAAGTATATTTGTCACATAGGTTCAACTTACCGAGCTCAACACCAAGTATAAGCATAGCACCTATTAGCCATGTACTCAAGACACTTACCCGATCCGCTGTCCGCGATCGACTCAATAGTGTCGCACACATAGTGTCCATAATGATTCACGAATGTATATTGAGCCCGCACACTCAGTGCTATATAATCATCTCGCACACTTAGTGCTACGTAATCAAATCGCACACTTAGTGCTACATAGTCAAACTCGCACACTTAGTGCCGCATGGTCAATTCGCACGCTTAGTGCATCATATTCATTTCGCACACTTAGTGCAACATAGTCATATCGCACACTTAGTGCTATACAATTTAATCCCGCGCACTTAGCGCCAATCTCATGGTCATAAATGGTTATCCCGCACGTTTAGTGCCGAGATCAACAACTCAGTACATCTTACCTCTTTTCTTTTCATTCAACAATTTCATCATCATATACGTACATGCATATATATATATGTATATTTATTCATTCCATTCAGCATCAATACATAAACATTATGACCATTTGAAATAACACCAACTACATGCTTAATGACTTACCTCGTGTTGGGTAAGACGGTTCCAACTCGGCTACTCGATAACCTTTTCTTTGCCCTTGCTCGATTCACCTCCTTTAACTCCTTGAGCTAAATCAATAATTTAACTAGTTTAACCACCTTGCTAAATATTTACAATCCGATTTCACATGTATATGTATGTTAGTATATTCGGCTAATAACCTCATGCAACTACCAAAGCCGAATCAACTAAATATACTTATGAATATATATATATCATCATCGAAATCACCTAAGCTTAGACATCAATTTTTAATTCCAAGCAAGTTGCCGAATGCAACCTTACTAAATTTTCATGGATTCAAGTCATGGATTCAATATACCATTACCATGGAATCAACAACCAAAAATTCATAGACAATTTAGGAAAATCACATTACAAATCTCAAATTCAAACAAAGACCATGGCCGAAATGCACATATAACCACATAACAAAAATATTGAACCTTTGGTTGCCTAACTAGCTTAACATCCATCAAATTTTAAATCAAGAAACTCACCTCATCTATAATCAACCCTCAATACCCTAAAGCATCAAAAACGACATCAAAGAAATACAACCATCCATGGCCGAATGTCATCTTCTTAACTTTACAAAAAGAGAACATTTGCCATGAGCTAGCTTCTATACTTGATGGCCACTCCAAATATACAAAGATTTTCAATGATAGAGCATTAACATACCTTAATCCACTTAAAGGACCACCTTGGCCGAATCTTGCTTCCTCTTCTTCCTCTAGTTAGAACAATTGCAAAAGAAAGAAAACATGAACACTCCTTCTTCCCTCCTTATTAAGCATTCAAACTCCCTCATTTTCATGCCACAACATCAAACACTCCTCCTAGACACAAGCAATGGCCGAATTCTTTCCAAGTTTTTTTTTCCCTTCTTTTTCTTGGTTTTTCGGCTAGGAGATGGCAAGTATGACACCCATTTTTTTTTGTTCCCTTTCCTATTATTATCCCCATCATTTGTTCACCAAAAGAAAACATATTAAATTAGAATGAGTGGAGCATCATCACTCCTTGGCCGGCCACCATGAATTTTATGGGCAATTTGACATGCAAAGCCATGCTTCCTCACCCTATTATTAATTAATCCTTATAATTCATCTATCATCTTTTCTAACTTCGTCAACTAGGTCCTTTTTGAATTAATTCACAATCCTAATGCTAATATTAAGCATTTAATTTCTCATATATTCACTGTCACACAATAATTTATGCAATTAAAACACGAAAATAAATTTTTGGCTCGGTAATGTGGTCTCGAAACCACATTCCGACCAGGGTCTAATTTGGGTTGTCACAACTCTCCCCCACATAAGAAATTTTCGTCCCCGAAAATCTTACCGGTAAATAAATTTGGATATCGATCCTTCATAGAGTCCTCAAGTTCCCAAGTGGCTTCTTCAATTCCGTGTCTATGCCACAGTACTTTCACTAATGAGATTTTCCTGTTTCGTAGTTCTTTTACTTCATGTGCTAAAATTCGAACTGGTTCTTCTTCGTAACTTAAATTAGATTGAATCTCGATCTCCGATGGAGGAATTACGTGCGATGGATCGGACCTATATCGTCGAAGCATCGAGACATGAAAAACGTTGTGAATCTTTTCGAGTTCAGGGGGCAAAATTAATCGGTATGCAACGGGTCCAACTCGTTCGGATACTTCGTACGGACCGATGAACCTCGGACTCAATTTGCCCTTACGACCAAATCTAAGCACCTTCTTCCAGGGTGAAACTTTGAGAAATACTTTGTCTCCAACCTGATATTCAATGTCTTTTCTTTTCAAATCCGCATACGATTTCTGACGATCTGTGGCTACCTTCAGACTTTCACGGATTACCTTTACTTTCTGTTCGGCATCTTTAATCAAATCAACTCCGAAAATTTTACTTTCACCGAGCTCAGTCCAAAACAATGGTGTACGGCATTTACGACCGTACAAAGCCTCGTAAGGTGCCATCTTAATACTTGATTGGAAACTATTGTTGTAAGCGAATTCGATCAAAGGTACATACCGTTCCCATGAACCACTAAACTCAAGGATGCAGCATCTCAGCATATCCTCGAGTATCTGAATTATCCGCTCGGATTGACCATCGGTTTGGGGATGAAAAGCGGTGCTAAAATGCAGCTTGGTACCCAAAGCTTCTTGCAATTTCTTCCAAAATCGCGAGGTGAATCTCGGATCTCTATCCGACACGATAGAAATAGGTACTCCATGTAATCTCACAATCTGAGAAACATACAATTCGGCTAGTTTATCCAATGAAAAATCTGTACGCACGGGGATAAAGTGAGCCGACTTAGTCAGCCTATCAACAACAACCCAAATCGCATCCTTCTTACTTGCGGACAATGGCAGTCCGGACACAAAGTCCATTGTGACTCGGTCCCATTTCCACTCGGGTATCATGATCGGCTGAAGTAACCCTGAAGGCACTTGATGTTCCACTTTCACTTGTTGACATATTAAACATCTCGAAACAAAGTCGGAAATGTCTCGCTTCATACCATGCCACCAAAACCGACGTTTCAAGTCGTTGTACATTTTCGTGCTCCCCGGGTGAATTGACATTCGGCTACAATGGGCTTCGTTCAGGATCATCGGAATGAGTTTCGAATTCCTTGGAACGCACAAACGACTTCTAAACCTCAAACAACCATCATCATCAATCTGAAACTCCGATTCCTTGTTCGGAACACATTCAGCTCGTTTTGCAACCAATTCATCATCGACTTTCTGAGCTTCACGAATTTGATGAGTCAATAATGGTTTGGCTTTTAATTCAGCTACTAACACATTGTCAGGTAGAACAGACAAGTGTACATTCATCGCTCGCAAAGCAAACAGTGATTTCCGGCTTAAGGCGTCCGCAACCACATTAGCCTTTCCCGGGTGGTAATCAATGACAAGCTCGTAATCTTTCAACAACTCAAGCCAACGTCTTTGTCGCAGATTCAAGTCTCGTTGAGTCATCAAATATTTGAGACTTTTGTGATCCGAAAACACATGGCACTTCTCACCAAACAAATAATGTCGCCATATTTTCAATGCAAACACAATGGCGGCTAGTTCGAGATCATGGGTCGGATAATTTCTCTCGTGTGGCTTCAATTGTCTCGACGCATAGGCCACAACTCGACCTTCTTGCATCAATACGCAACCCAACCCAAGTAGGGATGCGTCACTATAAACGACAAACTCTTTACCCGATTCGGGTTGCACCAAAATTGGAGCTTCAGTCAAATGAGTTTTCAGTTGATCGAAGCTTTTCTGACATTTCTCCATCCATTCGAACTTAACATCCTTTTGAAGCAACTTCGTCATTGGTGTGGCTATCATCGAGAAACCTTTGACAAATCGTCGGTAATAACCGGTGAGCCCTAGAAAGCTCCAGACTTCGGTAACATTTCTCGGAGGCTTCTAGTTAAGTATGGCTGAAATTTTGCTCGGGTCAACCCGAATACCCGATGCGGATACCACATGACCCAAGAAGCTAACCTCTCTTAACCAGAACTCACACTTACTGAACTTAGCATATAACTACTTATCCCGCAAAATTTGCAACACTAGCCTCAGATGCTCAGCATGTTCGGTCTCATCTCTTGAATAGACCAAGATGTCATCAATAAACACAACTACGAACCGATCCAAATACGGCCTGAAGATCCGATTCATCAAATCCATAAACACCGCAGGGGCATTAGTGAGCCCAAACGGCATCACTAAGAACTCGTAGTGACCGTACCTCGTTCTGAAAGCAGTTTTGGGTACGTCCGAATCTCGAATCCGCAACTGATAATAACCCGATCTCAAATCTATCTTTGAAAACACCGATGCTCCCTTTAATTGATCGAACAGATCATCAATACGCGGTAACGGATACTTATTCTTTATGGTCACTTTATTCAGTTGACGATAGTCAATGCACAACCTCATGGTTCCGTCCTTCTTTTTCACGAACAATACTGGTGCACCCCAAGGTGAGAAACTCGGTCGAGCGAAACCTCTATCCTTCAATTCTTGCAACTGAGCTTTCAACTCTTTTAACTCGGTTAGTGCCATACGATACGGAGCGATCGAAATTGGCGTAGTTCCAGGTACAAGCTCAATACCAAACTCTACCTCCCGAACAGGTGGCAAACCCGGTAACTCTTCAGGAAAAACATCCGGGTATTCACAAACCACCGGCACCGATTCGGGTTTCTTTTCTAACTCCTTGTCATCAAGTACATACGCGAGGTATGCTTCGCACCCTTTCCTTACATATTTCTGGGCCAACATTGCTGATATTACAGCTGGCAACCCCCTTAAGTCCGCAGACTCAACTCGGATTATTTTGTTATTTGCGCACCTCAAATCGATAGTCTTGCTTTTGCAATTCACAACCGCATCATGCGCGGTTAACCAATCCAAACCAAGAATAACATCACACTCGTCGAACGGCAAAAGCATCAAATCGGCCGGAAAACAGGATTCTCGGATTATTAGAGGGCATCTCTTACACACTTTATCAACAAGTACGTATTGACCCAAAGGGTTTGATACTCGAATTACGAGCTCAGTAGACTCAACAGGTAGAGTCTTACTGGTTGCTAAGGTTTCGCATACATATGAATGAGTAGAACCAGGGTCAATTAATGCAATCACATTAGTATCAAAGAGAGTGAAGGTACCAGTGATGATGTCGGGGGAGGATGCCTCCTCTCGTGCGCGAATGGCATAAGCTCTAGCAGGAGTACGGTTCTCGGCTCGATCGGCCGTATCAGAGGCCCCCCTCTGACTACCACCCCTGCCTCCTAAAATTCTCGGTGGTCTACCTCTAGATGTCACTCCACTAGGTCTTGCACCTTGAATCTTATTCTTCTCATCCAGCTCCGTGCAATCTCTAATGAAGTGGTCCTTCGAACCGCATCCGTAACAGGCCCTGCTAGTAGACTTGCCCCAACATTCACCTAGGTGTCGTCTTCCACATTGGGGACATTCAGGTTTCTCGTGACGATTATTGCCCACACTAGCTACCGAAGTAGCTCGGGAGCCCATCGATGGTCTTGCCCTGATGGAAATTCCCGCAGTCGCCCTCGACTTATTAATGTCCTCCCTGAACTTCTTTACAGCTGAGAACGGAGCTTTACCCGTCGATCTTTTACGATAATCTCTAGCTTCAAATTCAGCCTTCCTCTTCTCCTTTCCAAGTTCTTCCGCCTTGCAGGCTCGTTCGACTAGTGTTACGAATTCCTTTATTTCCAAAATACCCATTAGTAGCTTTAAATCTTCATTCAATCCTTCCTCGAATCTTTTGCACATAGCAACCTCATCAGCTACACACTCCCGGGCATACCTACTGAGTCTTACGAATTCATGTTCGTATTCAGATACAGTCATACGGCCTTGCTTGAGTTCCAAGAACTCCTTACGCTTCTGATCAATGAACCGTTGGCTAATAAATTTCTTCCGGAATTCCGTTTGAAAGAAGTCCCAAGTTACTCGCTCATTCGGGACTATGGAAATCAAGGTCCTCCACCAATAGTAGGCTGAGTCTCGCAACAAAGATACAGCACATTTTAGACATTCATCGGGTGTGCATGACAATTTATCGAACACCCGAATGGTGTTATCAAGCCAGAACTCGGCCCTTTCGGCATCATCAGTTACTATGGCCTTGAACTCCTCGGCCCCACGCTTCCTAATCAAGTCTACAGGTGGCTTACTCAGCCTCACAGGATCAGCGACTGATGGCATTACAGGCTCTTGGGGTGGATTATTCAAATTTGGGAATTGTTGGACAGCCGGGTTGGTTCGGGCATATTGCGCGACCCACTCATTCATCATGGTAAAGAAGGCTTGTTTAGCCCCCTCACCTTGATTATTCGCAGATGACTGAGGTTCAACAGGCGGCGTCCCTTGTGCAGGAGCAGCCGCTACGCTCTCAACGTCATCCGCTAGGGTTCTTTCTTCACCGGGATCCATTTACTAATCAAAACAAAAACATTTCAACCGTCAGAAGTCATCACCTTTTTAAACATTAACATTAAGGCATGTATAGCTAGACTCATACGTGCTATGGTAGTCCTAGAACCGACTAAACCATAGCTCTGATACCAATTAAATGTAACACCCCGAACCCGAAACCGACACCGGAGTCGAACACGAGGTGTTAACTGACTTTAACCCCTTACAAAATTTATTTTCCAGACACTGCCCAATCTGTGTACTAGTCGTTTTAAAAATCATATCTTGAGTTTCGTAACTCAAAAATCAGTTTCGTAATTTTTCCCAGAAACTAGACTCATGTGCCCATCTATGTATTTTTTTCTAGAATTTTTGGTTTGGCCAATTAGTACAGTTTATTAGTCAAAGTCTCCCATGTTGCAGGGATCGACTACACTGACCTTTTCCCATTACGACTTGGATATCTCCCTACACGGGGCTTCAATACTGATTCCGTTTGTTTCTATGAAAACTAGACTCAGAGAGGAATCTGTACATATATGGTACGACCCCTAATTATCTCTGGTTAATTTGTAATGAATTTCCAAAGTCGGAGCAGGGAATCCAGAAACCGTTCTGGCCCTGTCCCACTATAATCTGATTATCTCTTAATATACTGCTCATATGATCTTTTCGTTACTTCCTCATGAAAGCAGACTCATCGAGCTTCGATTACATAATTTATTCATCAATTAATTCCACTCCTACTATTTTTAGTGATTTTTCAATCTCATGACACTGCTGCTGCCAGCATCTGTTACGAAAGTAACTAGGTCCATCTCATGCCTACCCTTGATCCAACTCAATCGAACATTCGTGCCATTTTCGCATGGCTTAAAGTTTACATGCCAAAATTCAAACACAACGTAATAGCTTATACATGCCAAAATGTTCTTCTAAGCCAACTAAGAAGAAAATACCAAAACTTGCTATCCGGTGTGATGACTTCGATGACGGCCTGACCCCGCAAAAATAGATGAGTCCAAGCAACCTATAATGGGTGACAAGGAAACACCGAGTGAGTTTATAACTCAGTAAGTCAAAAGCAATGCACTACCATCCATCAATAACATTATCACAAGAGGAAACAAAATGGAACGAGACAATTTACTCCATCCATACCGAACCATACCATAGTTCCTCCAACCTATCGATTCAATTTCATACCAATTTATGCATTCACAATCCACATACTCATCAATAGGATATTCGAGGCATTTTCATAAATCATTTTATTTTCGTTACAAACATACAACTAAACGGCCTTTCACCCATTCTACGATAAATTTTATGTACGTGACTTCAAGTATATTTGTCACATAGGTTCAACTTACCGAGCTCAACACCAAGTATAAGCATAGCACCTATTAGCCATGTACTCAAGACACTTACCCGATCCGCTGTCCGCGATCGACTCAATAGTGTCGCACACATAGTGTCCATAATGATTCACGAATGTATATTGAGCCCGCACACTCAGTGCTATATAATCATCTCGCACACTTAGTGCTACGTAATCAAATCGCACACTTAGTGCTACATAGTCAAACTCGCACACTTAGTGCCGCATGGTCAATTCGCACGCTTAGTGCATCATATTCATTTCGCACACTTAGTGCAACATAGTCATATCGCACACTTAGTGCTATACAATTTAATCCCGCGCACTTAGCGCCAATCTCATGGTCATAAATGGTTATCCCGCACGTTTAGTGCCGAGATCAACAACTCAGTACATCTTACCTCTTTTCTTTTCATTCAACAATTTCATCATCATATACGTACATGCATATATATATGTATATTTATTCATTCCATTCAGCATCAATACATAAACATTATGACCATTTGAAATAACACCAACTACATGCTTAATGACTTACCTCGTGTTGGGTAAGACGGTTCCAACTCGGCTACTCGATAACCTTTTCTTTGCCCTTGCTCGATTCACCTCCTTTAACTCCTTGAGCTAAATCAATAATTTAACTAGTTTAACCACCTTGCTAAATATTTACAATCCGATTTCACATGTATATGTATGTTAGTATATTCGGCTAATAACCTCATGCAACTACCAAAGCCGAATCAACTAAATATACTTATGAATATATATATATCATCATCGAAATCACCTAAGCTTAGACATCAATTTTTAATTCCAAGCAAGTTGCCGAATGCAACCTTACTAAATTTTCATGGATTCAAGTCATGGATTCAATATACCATTACCATGGAATCAACAACCAAAAATTCATAGACAATTTAGGAAAATCACATTACAAATCTCAAATTCAAACAAAGACCATGGCCGAAATGCACATATAACCACATAACAAAAATATTGAACCTTTGGTTGCCTAACTAGCTTAACATCCATCAAATTTTAAATCAAGAAACTCACCTCATCTATAATCAACCCTCAATACCCTAAAGCATCAAAAACGACATCAAAGAAATACAACCATCCATGGCCGAATGTCATCTTCTTAACTTTACAAAAAGAGAACATTTGCCATGAGCTAGCTTCTATACTTGATGGCCACTCCAAATATACAAAGATTTTCAATGATAGAGCATTAACATACCTTAATCCACTTAAAGGACCACCTTGGCCGAATCTTGCTTCCTCTTCTTCCTCTAGTTAGAACAATTGCAAAAGAAAGAAAACATGAACACTCCTTCTTCCCTCCTTATTAAGCATTCAAACTCCCTCATTTTCATGCCACAACATCAAACACTCCTCCTAGACACAAGCAATGGCCGAATTCTTTCCAAGTTTTTTTTTCCCTTCTTTTTCTTGGTTTTTCGGCTAGGAGATGGCAAGTATGACACCCATTTTTTTTTGTTCCCTTTCCTATTATTATCCCCATCATTTGTTCACCAAAAGAAAACATATTAAATTAGAATGAGTGGAGCATCATCACTCCTTGGCCGGCCACCATGAATTTTATGGGCAATTTGACATGCAAAGCCATGCTTCCTCACCCTATTATTAATTAATCCTTATAATTCATCTATCATCTTTTCTAACTTCGTCAACTAGGTCCTTTTTGAATTAATTCACAATCCTAATGCTAATATTAAGCATTTAATTTCTCATATATTCACTGTCACACAATAATTTATGCAATTAAAACACGAAAATAAATTTTTGGCTCGGTAATGTGGTCTCGAAACCACATTCCGACCAGGGTCTAATTTGGGTTGTCACAATACTTATCATTTGCATTTCATTGAATGCTTGTTTATGATCTTTCAAAAACATATGTCAAAAACTTATATTTCCACTTATAAACTACATGAATCATATGCACATTTATACTTCTAATCCACATGTGTCGATTTCGTACAAGTATATTCAACAATTTTCATATCAACCAATATATATATTCCTATTCACTAAACTCATAGATTGAAACATTTATAAGCTCATCGAATACATATAAATAAATATTCATATACTTATTCATTATATATATAACCCAAAATCAGTTATATTTATAAATCTATCTAATGCATATAATCACATAATTTAACATATTCACCGGCACTTAGCCTGCTAGGCTTATCACCGGCACATAGCCTACTAGGTTTATAACCTGATTTCGATCACCGGCACTTAGCCTGCTAGACGTATAGTCTGAAAAATTCACCGGCATTAAGCCTGCTAGGCGCTTAGCCTGAAAATTTCAATTTCACAGATACAAAGATGATTTCCTCGTATATTTCTTAATAGCAACACATGTTCATAACATTTATGTATAATTCACAACCTCAACTTTATCTCAAAAAGAAATTTGTAATCCCTGTTCGAATCATACAAGCATTTACAAATTATACTTTTAATCCAACTCAAGTATTTGTATATGTATATATATTTATTCGAACCACACACATGCATATGTAAAGTCCATACTTTACATTC
Organism: Gossypium hirsutum; assembly: GCF_007990345.1. Taxonomy (NCBI): domain Eukaryota; kingdom Viridiplantae; phylum Streptophyta; class Magnoliopsida; order Malvales; family Malvaceae; genus Gossypium; species Gossypium hirsutum. The sequence continues at coordinate 14,516,935 of NC_053439.1, read as the reverse complement.
AATTCAAATACACATATATATACACATAACTATATATTCGAACCTCACACCTACGTATATATATATAATTCATACTTTTAATTCTATTCAAAAACTTATACCTATATATACATATATATATTTAAACCTTATATATATATATAAATATATCGTCCATACCTTTAATTAAATTCAAAATCTTATACATATATATATACATTTTCAAATCTTATATATATATAACATTCTTACCTTTAACTAAATTTAAGATCATATACATATATATACATGTTCGAACTTCATTTATGCATATATATATATAACATTCATACATTAACTAATTTCGATCCATATACTTTTAATTATAGCTCACCAAATAAACAATAGATATGCATATATATACATATACATATTCGAAATTACATATACATACATAACTTTCATACCTTTAAATATATTCAAGACTTATTCAGGTATATACTTATATGTTCCAACTCACATATACATATATATAACATTCATGCCTTTAACCAAGTCTAAGGGTTTATACATGTATATACTTATATATATTCGGACCTTATGTATACATATATATATAAATATCATTCATACTTTAACCAAATTCAATCTATATACTTTCGATTTCAACTCATCAAAATACAATAGATATACATACATATATGCTGATTTAATAACATCAAATTGCTAATAGACTTACCTCGGATATCAACGGACACGATCGACTATTCGATTACTTTCGTTTTTCCCCGATCCAAATCCGCTCTCTTTGTTTCTTGATCTAAAAATAATAAAATTTAACCTTTTTATTCATCAAAATATTCAATTAGGTCCAAAAATACATAAATGGGAAAATTACTATTTTGCCCCTAACATTTTACACTTTTTGCAATTTAGTCCTTTTTGCACAAAACACAAAATACACAAAATTTGCCCACACTAATCTAGGGCCGAATGTTCCTTGTCTTCATACAAGTCCAGTCATTTCATTTATTTCACATTTTAGTCTCTAAAAATATTATTTTTGCAATTTCACCCTATTTACTCAATTTCACCGAAAATTCCAATACAAAACATATTAATCTAAAACATATCTTTCATTATTCATTATCAAACATCACAAAACACAATTATTCATAAATGGCATAGCTCAAAATATTCATCAAAATCAAAAATTCAAGCATGGGTCGGATAGTACTCGAAGCAACGATCTCAAAAACATAAAAATGATCAAAAACCGAACAATATTCATACCTTAATCAAGCTTTGTAAGTGCCGAATTTTCCAAAACTTTAAACCCTTATTTTCTCTCTTGGTTTCGGTAGAAAAAGATGAAGAACATGTTTTAAATTTGTTATATTTAACATATATTAACCATAATAATTAATTTACTTAATTAACCTTTGTTAAAATATAATGTATAACACATATTATAAGGTCATTCTTGACCATTGCCATCCACTCACCTAATGGTGGGCTAATTGCTTCTTAAATCCTCCAAATTATAAAGACAACAACAAATAGACACTTTCATATTTAACCATTAAATTTTTATTTTACGCGATTTAATCCTTTTATTTAATCGGACACTCAAACAACAAAATTAAAACACGAAAATTTCACACAATCAAATGCACACAAAATAAACACACAAAATAATATTAAAATATTTTTTGTCTCGGACTTGTGGTCCCGAAACCACTATGTCCGATTAGAGTCGAAATTGGGCTGTTACAACCTTTGTAACATACGTTTCGAACAGTGGACACAAGCATACGACGGAGGCCTACGAAATGGTCATATGACGTCGAACCTGGCTGAATGCATAAATTCTGTTCTTAAAGGAACGCGCCATCTACCGATAACATCGGTTGTGCGAGAGACATATTTCCGTTTGGCGGCACTATTTCCAAAGCGAGCAGCAACTTATGCAGGCCAGATGCAGGGTGGCCATGTATGGTGCAGTAAGGTAGTTCAAGAAATTAACAAGGCGAAGGCGAGGGCAAACATCATGCACGCAGTGTGTCACGATCGAGACAATTTATGGTTTCGCGTGACGGAGTTTGACAGACTGCACCAAGGTGTTGTTGGCGGGCAGTATCGTGTACACTTGCGAAACAGGACTTGTGACTGTGGGAAGTTTGACGAACTTTGTTATCCATGCGCTCATGTTATTATAGCTTGTCAGAAACTCCGGCTGGATCTGATGAGTTATGTGGACAAAGTGTACAAACTAGAAAACATGTACAACGTATGGAGACACGTTTTCCCACCGGTCCCAGATGAACGTAAGTGGCCGCCCGTATCTCTTGCTCCTTTTAAGCTATTACTGGATAGAGAATTGCGTCGCAAACCAAAGGGTCGACCTTGCTCCACTAGAATACGGAACAATATGGATATCCGAGAAACAGCCAGTCAATAGAAGTTGTGCGGATGGTGTAGGAACCCAGGCCATACAAGTCGATCATGCCCTAATCGCAATAGTTGGATGTAATTTTAGAAAAAATAATATTTTCTTCAATTATTAATTGATAATTGTATTAATTGTTAGTAAAATTATCAAATTATGTAAAATTATTTAATTGTTAGTTCCAGACAAAACATTTTACCAAATCTAACATTATGTAAAAGTATGTAAAATTATTAAGCCAAAAAATTTTTGTTAATGCTTAGTAACATTATCAAAATATGTAAAATTATTAAGTCCAAAAATTGTGTTAATGGTTAGTAAAATTATCAAATTATGTAAAATTATTAAGTCCAAAAATGGTGTTAATGGTTAGGGTTTTTAATTAAATTAGTTTAGGGTTAGGGTTTTTAGTTAAGTTAGTTTAGGGTTAGGGTTTTTAATTAAGTTAGGTTAGGGTTAGGGTTTTTAATTAAATTAGGTTAGGGTTAGGGTTTTTAATTAAATTAGGTTAGGGTTAGTAAAATTAAATTAGGGTTTTTAATTAAATTAGTTTAGGGTTAGGGTTTTTAATTAAATTAGGTTAGGGTTAGGGTTTTTAATTAAGTTAGTTTAGGGTTATGGTTTTTAATTAAGTTAGGTTAGGGTTAGGGTTTTTAATTAAATTAGATTAGGGTTAGGGTTTTTAATTAAATTAGGTTAGGGTTAGGGTTTTTAATTAAGTTAGTTAATTGTTAGTAAAATTAAATTAGGGTTTTTAATTAAATTAGTTTAGGGTTAGGGTTTTTAATTAAATTAGGTTAGAGTTAGGGTTTTTAATTAAATTAGGTTAGGTTAGGGTTAGGGTTTTTAATTAAATTAGGTTAGGGTTAGGGTTTTTAATTAAATTAGTTAATTATTAGTAAAATTAAATTAGGGTTTTTAATTAAATTAGTTTAGGGTTAGGGTTTTTAATTAAATTAGATTAGGGTTAGGGTTTTTAATTAAGTTAGTTAATTGTTAGTAAAATTAAATTAGGGTTTTTATGACATCAAATAGAACTTCTATTTTGTTATATCAAATAATATCAAAATAACTCGAAAAATTTTGTATGCCTATTATATCAATGTCTATGGCCGGGGGATTCGGTTCCACATGGCGGCCGTCGATGGTTAAGCGCTGGATTCCTCCTTCCTCTAGCTTCCGGCGGCAGTTGTTCTTCCTCCGGTGGTGATTGTGGTTCTTCCGGTTCGGCATCTGGTTGTCGGACTTGGAACGATGATCCACCTTCAAAGAATAGTGCATGTGGAGGTGTTTGCATCATGAACGACGACGGTGTTTGAAAGCCATACGTTGCTGGCGATTGGTAAAAAGGAGAGCTCCCCGAAGGCATGTGCGATCCCTCATGCGCCGCTGGCCTAGATATCGACGGTCCGCTCGGCATCACAGGAAATGGCCCTGAACCGGGCATTAGCTCCAACTTGCCATAGTATTCGGAAAAGGATACATGTAAGGGTTAGAGTACATATAAGGGCTAGGAAACACACCTGGCATCATAGGGAAAGGCAGTTGCGTGGGTATCATCTGTTGAATTGCTGCGTCAGGTGACTGCGTCGGTGGTCTCGTTGGGGCCGGTGATTGCATGGCCGCTGATGATGAGCCGGGTGACCGTCTGGGCCTCGTTGAGGGGCTGCCTTTGTAGTCTTCTCGTCTTGGATTTAGAGGCCCGCGCCTTTCCCTTCTGACACGTATTTGCCGCTGCCTCTCCTCTGGCGTAAGTAAATACGACTTGCCATGGATCCTAAACCATGGCATGTATTCTGGAACGCACGCTAACTCCGGAACGATGATTTGTTCCCGAGTAGGTAGATATTCATGCCGATTTTCCCACATTTCCATTTACTCGGACCAGTATCTAGGTCAATCCGTACCTAATAGCCGAAAGTCGATTTTGTGGTGCTCGTCAAACTCCTCAGGGTCCGCAGGAATCGGTTGTCTACATCCAAACTGTCGTAGCACTCTGTCTGTCTGGTGGGGCTCCACGGTTGCATAGTTGATCAACACCACTTTCATGTGCCACACGTTCGGATTTTGTAAAAACTCTTCCGGGATTACTGCCCGAATTGCCGGATCCTCGTATGGTGTCCATTGAAACTATATGAACATGATAGAAATATTAGTTATATACATAATACTAAATACTAAATACTAAATATCAATCGACTAGCGAATGTATGGAAATATCTATTTGCAATAATACTTACTTTTGCTTCCGACATAGAAGCCGTATATCTTCAAGTTCAGACGGTAATCCACGACAACTTGCCGGATGGTTCTACCTAATTAAATAAATTTTTAGCATACTTTTATTCTTACAAAATCTACATAATAATTCCAAAATGTAATATAAAATTTACCTCATTACGAGTGGGAATGTATATGGGTGGTTCACTCGAGGACGTAGAAATGGAAAGCGAAACCATGCCCATGATTGCAGTAGTGACAGGCAACCTCCGATGTTTGCTCTCCTCGGTCGCGTCGCCCTGCACATCTCCTGATATAATGTTGCCAAGACGGCAGACCCCCAACTAAATTCACCGGCTCTTCTAAAATCAACGAGTTTTAGCAGCCACCTTAGATGTACACGGCTCCGTGATGTGTCGGGCATCAAATAACAATTACTTGAAGAATGTATGATCGAGCATATCGGATTCTTTCAATTTCGGTTGAATTTGCATTCGGATCGGGGAAGGTGGCACGTAACCAGCCCATCTCGACCTTACCTCCATCCATTTTTTCCGGAATAGCACCCAATAGCTCGTAGCACACCGCCTCTCAATTGCTAGATTGGGCAGACCCGGTGACTGGGTCCCTGTCCACCGGCAATCCCAACTGCATGCTGACATCTTCTAGAGTGATGGTGCACTCTCCACATGGAAGATGAAATGTGTGCGTCTCGGGTCTCCACCTCTCGATCAACTCACTAATCAGTTTCGGGTCCAACTTGCATCCCCGGCCTACCGTCGCCACGTGCCAAAAACCCGCTTCCCGCAGGTAGTTCTCTACTAACGGTGATGGAGGAGCATGCATATTCCGGATATTGCATTCCAATACCCGATCTTCAGACTTTTATAACAAATAATAAATTAATAATTATCTAAAAATACATAAATAAAAAAATCTTAAATAATAATTAAAAATTAAATTTAAATTTAATACTTACCATTTTCATTTGCTCCACCGATATGTGATTCCTATCAAGACGAATCAATGATCCGGCCATTGATGAAAATATAAAAAAATTTAAAATTATTTTAAAAAAATATAAAAAAATTTAAAATTATTTTAAAAAATGAAATTGAAGGGAAATTGAAATTAAATATGGATTTGAGAGAATTTTCAAAGGAAATTGAGAGGAAATTGAAATTAAATATGGGTTTCAGAGAATTTTGGAAGGAAATTGAGAGAATTTTGGAAGAAATTTAAGAGGATTAGAGAGGAAATATTAGATAGGATTTGTTTGTGAAAAAAAATAAAGGGGTGGGGGTATTTATGGTTTTTTTTACCGTTGGGGGGGCAACGGTCAAATTTTTTACCGTTGGGGTACTGTTCACGTGCGAAGGACATCGCGTCCACGTCAGCAGGTCGCACTGACGTGGACGCGATGTCCTGACATGTACCCTGACATCGCGCTGACGTGGACGCGATTTCTCGGAAAATGGATCATTCCGGTAAATAATGAAAAAATCGGCCCATTTCGTTAAATTTTGAAAAAAACAGGCTTTTATTGGTAATTTCCCCGAAGATCATACTAGTTTTTTATTTTGATATGTTGGTATTACTTATTAGAAATTGGAAGCACAATGCAATTATCAATGTTAAAAGGTTAAACTTTAATTTTATTCATATTTCAAATTATATATATGTATACTTTAATTATTGAGTAATTATACATGAGAATTAATAGTAAAAAATATATATAGTACTCAACAATACTAATATAAATTTGCCCCTAAGTCGTATTTATGGATTCACCATTGTATATCACCGTGTCATTATTGCATTCTTTTAGGTGAAAAAAAAACTCTAAAAAAACATTTCAAAACTGAGGAAGTGATTGGAAAAGTGTTTTTGAATACTAAAGATTAACAACAATATAGTTTATGTATAATGCAGATTGCTTTGACTTTGTAAGATAAACAATACTAGCAAGAATCGTGGAAATGGTTTAATCCAAATCGCTGACATTTTGAAAATGAGAACCATGGAGAGAATTATGCAAATTGTCTCTTACTTAATTTTCTATTTAAGCAGCACGAAGAATGACATAGAATTCTTATTAACAAAACACAACTCTCAGCCACTGTTGACGCTCATATCAAAATCCCTTATTTGCAAAGGATATCGATTTACACTAATAGCCTTGAAGTAGTTCATGCTTTATAAATGAGTATTATAACTAGTTTAAGCTCAGCACTGGTTAGCCGAATCCAACAAAAGCTATGAAGTATCGAGCATTGAGAGATCAGATATGTTCCAAGGGAAGTCATTTTAATTGCAAATCGGATTGCCAAGATGGTATCTATGGAGATGGAAGAAATTAATATTTTGACATTTGCTCCTACAGATCTTTTAGTAGTTCTTGAAAGTGACAAAGCTAATAATGTTTTTAATTGTATCAACATAGCCTAATCTTTTAGGCTTTGTTTCTTACAAATCACATAACACGATAATTTCTAATGAAATTAGAAATTATCTTTTTACTTGCACAATCTCTACTAGCTTAAACTCTTGTCGAGATACCAACTATTTGTTGAAACATGCAATTACTGATGATTTTATGTTTGTTTTGTATTTTGTGTTTTTATAAAATATTTTAACATTAGAACGTTTCATTTTAAATAAATAATATTATTATTAATTTATAATTAAAATTAATCTTCTTTCCACTTAAGTATCTAAACTATTTTTTTTATCAAAAGTGATATCTAAACTTTAACTTTGTTACTAATTTTGGTCCAAGCCATTAATTTTGTTAAAAAATTCTCATAACCAATCAAAATGTGACACATGAAATTTTTGATTAAATAAAAACTTTAATTCAATATTAAATAAATTAAATAAATTTTTCTTCTCTCAATTATACCACATTTCATCTTTCTTTCCCCCTTTCATAACAATGGCAAGAAGCAACTGTAAGGGAAAGGGGAAATATGAGATTTATCTTTGTATGCCGTTTATAAGGGAAGAGCAAACCAATAAATGGGATTTCTTTCTCCTTATTTTTTTCACAACACAAGCAGTAAAGTGTAAGGCTAATGCCACTTAGCTTCTCCACCTTTTGGATTTCTTATTCATTTTTTTCTCTTTCCTGTTTTAATTTTGTTTATTATCATAAAACACAAATCCTCAACTTGCCCATGAATGATGAACACTAAAATTATGAACTTATGTTTATGTTTATAGTTCATATTTTATAAATTTTAAGATTTTTAATCTTATTTTTATTAAATCTTTTTCATAAGAGTATGAACAAGAGTATTCACACCATACATGATTGGTTTTCCACTTTTTGCCAAGGTCTATAAAATCTTGAATAAACACCACAATCTTTCCCCTTTCCCTCAAACCTGCTCCTTGCCTCTGTTAAGAAAGAGGGACGAAGAATATGAAATGTGGGATAGGGAAAGATATTGAATTTAAAATTTTTTATTTAATTAAAAAATTACCAAATCTCGCACTTTCATTGGTTACGAGATTTTTTTAATGAAAGTAACAATTTGAACCAAAATTAATAACGAAATTAAAAATTTATTTTTAACCAAAATGTAATTTAGATACTTAAATGAGAGAAGTGATTGGAGACCAATTTTTTATTTGAACCTATATATAATGATATATCATAATATTTGTTTACTTCAATGATTATAAATTAATTATGATGGCCGATCGAGAATACACTAATATATTATCTATAAAAAAACCACAACGAATCGATCCAGATAGGAATGGAATACTCGGTTCATCATGTCCATAAATGTGGTAGGTGCATTTGTTAATTCGAATGGCATGACAAGAAACTCAAAATGCCCATAACGAGTCCTAAACGTCGTCTTCATAACATCCTCATCCTTCACCTTCAAATGATAATACCCAAGTCTCAAATCAATATTTGAGAAAACTGAAGCTCCCCAAAACTAGTCAAACAAATCATCGATCCTTGGAAGTGGGTACTTATTCTTGATGGTCAATTTATTTAGCTGACGATAATCAATGCACAACCTCAAACTCTCATCCTTCTTCTTTACAAACAAAACCGGTGCTCCCTACAGCGACACACTCGGTCAAATGAAACTCTGATCCAACAACTCCTTCAACTCCTTAGGTGTCATATGGTAAGATGCAATTGACACCAAAGTTGCACCAAGATAGAGCTTAATACCAAACTCAACTTCTCTATCCGACGGAATACCAAACAACTCCTCAGGAAAAATATTTGAAAAATCACAAACTGTACGAATCTCATCCAACCTTAACTACCTACTATCAGCATTCAGGACATAGGCTAGATAAGCTTCGCAACCTTTCCGAACTAACTTCTCGGCTCTAAGCGCAGAAACCATATTGGAGAGTACCTCATACCTCTCTCCAACAACAACAATCTCAGGGTCATTAGCACAACATAGAGTCACCAACTTGGCCTCACAATCGACCTTCGTCTAATGTTCGGTCCACTAATCTACCCCAAGGATAACATCAAATCTCCAAAACAAAAACTCTAAAAGATCTACAGGACACACTTGTCCCTGAACCATCACAGGACAACGTCGATAAACCTAAGCAACTATTACACTATCACCTAGCGGACTCCTCATAGTAACACCCAACCTAGATGTCTCTACAGAAATCCCCAACTCTCTAGCTACATCTCTTAAAATAAACGATCTTGTAGCACCAGAATCTATTAAAGTTGGAAGAGAAAAAGACTGTAGTGTGAATGTACCTACGATGACGTCTCTGGCCTCTCTAGTCCAGGGCTTTCTAACTGCATATACTCTAGCTGGACCTCTAGTCTCAACTCGAGCAACTCCTCTCTATCCAAACCTTCTACCACCACCCCCTCTGCCATGACCCCTCCCTCAAGCCGGAGCAGGTGCAGCAGCAACGACAGAAACATCAATAGGCTAGTCTCTAGCCATAACTACCCTCCTAAGGCAATCTCTAATACGGTGCCCTATCGATCCACAATCAATACAGGCACCAGTCACCCTCCAACACTCACCAAGATGCCTACGGTTACAATGCTTGCACAACGGCATCATAGCACATCCTTGATCACCTGCGTCAATCATAACTCTTACGGTTTGTCTAACCGCAAAACATGCGTGGCTTTTAAATCAAAATCTATCTATTCATGTTGTCATGATTAGTCTCCAATTATAATAAACATGATATAATAAATAAATCATAGTAAAATATACCTAAGATTCATTAACATCATTGTTATAACCCTGACTATTATCACGAGCACTATTACAAGTAGTAAAAAAATTTTGTTTTCGTAATAACATTTATAATCTAATAGTAAAAAAATAATTTAGGAAGTAAAATCAAAATTTTCATGTATGATGCTTGAAAGTTATCCGATACACATTATACCAAATTTCAATACCATATATATGTTATAAAATTTTATGATGCTCTAATCAAATATTTCTAAATTCAATTTAAAAGATATAACACAATAATCTCAAGTATATTTAATAACAATAATTTTATCATAAAAAATTTTAATCATCCAAATATCATACATAATATAATTTAATAAAAGAATCTTAGTTTAAAACAAACCTTAAAGTGATAATATTTTTCATAAAATAATTTTACCAAAAATCAATCAACAAAGGAGAAAAACATACCACGTAAGGATTATATAAATTTCTTTGCATAATGATTACCCATAATGCGCAGGCCTCAATTGAAAACTGAAATAACAGTAGCTCTAGAAGGCAATTGACAACAGGTTTATTAGCAAATTTAAGTGACCAACTATTGCATTGGTTGTTGCTTTAAATGGGTAAGGCTTGGTAAAAGGGAAACTTTTTTGTGACTTATGGAGAAAAAAATTAAAAGAGAATTGTACTGATAACATATTATAAAATAAATAGATAGAGAGTAAAGAACAAAGAGAATGAGAGAGTAAAGAGAGATGTATTTTATTGATCAATCAGAATATTTACAAAGCTTCTCCATAGTCTTTGTTTATAGGCATAAAAAGCATAAATGAAGTAGAGATCTAATTCTAATGACTATAAGAATTTCAAGTGCTTTAAAACTTATCTTGATATTGATGGACATCCACTTAATAAGATATTCATAAAACTCCCCCTTGGATGTCCATCTGTAGATAATGTGACTCGTTAAAACCTTACTAAGATAAAAACCTTGTAGGAAAAAAAATTCCCAGTGAAGGAATAAGAGTACACATATCTATAATACGCATAATATGTTGTCTCATTAAAAACCTTACCAGGAAAACTCAATAGTACAAAACCTCGATTAAGGGAAAATGAGTACAACGCGTATTTACTCCCCCTCAGGAAAACATTACATAATATCTCATATTCTATGTATTCAATATTGAATACTAGTTTTTCAAATGACCATTTGAACATATTTACTAAGCGTTTATATCAAAATTTTTTTGAAAGTCATGAGTGAGGGAAAAAATTTTGAGAAATATATTTTGATCTCTTCAGGAGTTTCAATAACAATTATAACAAACTTTAATTATGATCCCTCTATAAAAATACAAATAGGTATTTTGGATCATTTTATGATCATCTTTCAACTACTATTGCCTATGTCAAATTTACCACATATGTTCAATTATTTCAATTCATATAAATGAACAATTTCTTGATAATTTCAATATGCTTCTGGCATTCTAAATCCTTTAAGGATTTTAATATAAACTTTACTATATAGTGATTCATAAAAAGTTGTAACAACAACCATTAGACACAAGTTAAATCTTTTATAAACTGTTAGTTTAATAATATATTTAAAGGTTATTGCATCCACCACAAAAAAATATTATATCTTTTCATTATCAATACCAAGGCTTAGTAAAAACTTCATATTTTTTTTTCGTTTTGTAAAACTACTTCATTTGCACCCTTACTAGCTGTATACCTTTAGATATTTGGACTATTGGTCCAAAAACTCAACAAATTTAATTGTACTTGAGTTGTGTCTTTCTATTTTGATCAATTTATTCCATATCTATATTTCTCCTGCACAGCCTCCTCGTAAGTGAGTGGATCATCATCCTCATGATTGGCTTCCGTATTATAAATACTACCATCATAGATGAAGAAGTTTGGTTTCTTAGAAACTCACCCACAACGGCAGATTCCCCTATGTTGTTGATCATTTGCAGGTTTTTCTACAACATTTTCAAGAATTGAACTTGGGATTGTTCTACTATTCCCGAAAGTTCCTCAAGTACCACTTTTCTTCGAGGCTTAAAGTTATCCATGTAGTTTTCCTCGAGGAAAGTAGCATGAGTAGAAAATTTAATCTTATTATCTTTCAGATTGTAGAATAATCCTCCCTTTGTTCCTTTTGGATATCCTACAAACATGCACAATTTTGTCTGTGCATCAAACTTCTTTACATTCTTATCCAAAATGTGTGTTGGATAACCCCATATTCTAAAATGATTTAGAATGGGTTTCTTTCCATGCCACGGTTAACAATGTGTCTTACAAGAAGATTTGGTTGACACATCATTTAGAATATAGCAAGCCGTTTATATCGCAAATCCCTAGAAGGAAGTAGAAAGTTGTGAATAACTTAACATTGAACAAACCATGTCAAGCAAGGTTCTATTCATTCTCTCAACTACCCCATTCTACTGTAGAGTGCCTAGCATAGTCACTTGGGATAAAATCTCATTCTCTATGTCCTAAGAACTCGTCAAACAAATATTCCCCACCTCGGTCAGACCAAAGATTCTTTATGGATAAACCTAATTGTTTTTCCACTTCCCCACGAAACTCTCGAAATTTATCAAAGGTTTTGCTTTTGTGGTGTATTAGATACACATATTCATATCAAGAATAGTTGTCGACAAAGTCACGTAATAATCATAACTTCCTCGGGCACTGATGTTCATGAGACCATATACATCTGTGTGTAAAAGTTCTAAAGGTTGGTTGACCCTTGTACCTTTCGAATTAAAAGACCTCTTAGTCATTTTACCTTCTAAGAAAAATTCACATTGTGGAAGACTAACTTCCTTAAGCATACTTAAGGGATCATCTTTCACGAGTCTAGTGATTCTTTCTTGGTTAATATGATCAAGTCTTAAAGGCCATAGGTACCCCTCATTAGAGTGAGAATCTTTAAGTTTTTTATTCACTATTTCAATTTGAAGCATCGAGTAGTTATTTGGTTTGATAAAGAAGAGATTGTTTTCCATCCACCCATTACAGATTAAAGAACGATTTCTATGAATAATAATCTCTTTATTAAATATCACGGTATAACTGACATAAAATAAACATGCTATAGAAATTAAATTTTTTCTTAAAATAAGGTACATAATACACGTTCTTTAAGATAATCTTCTTAAAATTATCAAAGTGTAAAATAACTTCTCACACTGATTTGGCTAAAACATAGCTTCCATCTCTAGTCCGCAACGAGAGGCTCCTGTCACACAGACTTCTCATTTCGTTGAACCCCTGTAAAGAAACACACACATAGTTAGTGGCTCTAGAATCAATAACCTAGTTGTCAATTGATTCTTCCACTAAGCAAGCTTCAACCACAAAGAGTTCCATACATTTGCCCTTTTTGGCTAGGTATTCCAAATACTCCTTGCAGTTTAATTTGAAGTGCCCTTTTTTGTTGCAGAAGAAACATTTTATCTTTTTAGGATCTTTTGACTTGTTAGCATTCTTTCTATCCACACGAGGTGGAACCGAAGACTTAGTCGATTTTTTCTTTCCCTTATTTTTCTGTTTCCCCTTAGAGGATGAGGGCCCACAACTAAGTTTGCCTTAGGTTTCTCTTAAACCGACTGACCATAGTTTAGCATCAACTCATAGGATTGTAATTCCTTCATGAGCTGAGTCAAAGTTTCTTTCCCAAGTTGTAACGGCCCTAAAACCAACAAACTCCTTGGTTAAGGATTTGAACACTATTTTAATTTACGTGTTCACATCTAGTTCATCCCCATTGTCATCCGCTTCCGCAAAGAATCCCATAAGCATAAGCATATGTTCTTTGACCGGAGTGCCGACTTTCTGTTGAAAATTCATCAAATTTGTAATAGTGAATTGTTGAGCCAATACGACTTGGCCTCTGAGCAAATCCTCCAAATTTGTCATGATCTCTTTGGAAGTACATAAATTCTCGTGTTACTTTTGCAAAACACTACTCATGCTTGCTAATGTATAACATCGAACAATCGAGTCATAATCTCTCCAGTGATTTCTCGCTTTGGACTGAGCTTCAAGAGGGCACGTTTCGTCAAGAACGAATTTGTGTTTCTTACAGCTGAGAACTATCAACAAGTTCTATTTCTGTACAAGCCCAATAATTCCCGGGCCCAAGCAAATAAATAAGCTCAAATACTAGACCCAACCTACTAAAACCAGCCCATATACAAATAAAAAAAATGTAAACTAAAACCCAATAATTGAAACCCAATGGCCCAAGTTACTAAACCAAGCTTGCTAGCCCAAAACACCAGCAGGAACCCTAGGCGCAGCAGCTCCCACACGCACACCGCAACAGCGCCCACACGCCACACTTGTCGCTCCGCACTCGTCGCGCGCACTCCACGGTCACCAAACCTGCGAAAAAGGGGACACAAGCGCAGCAAATAACGGAAAGAAGTGGGGTCTTTGATTTTTTTTTCAGATTTTTGGTGTTAATCGGCTATATAAAGCCGATGAAAATCTATATTGGTGGGGTTTTCTTCAGTGAAAAAATAGAAAAATAGAGAGGAAAATCAGCAAGAAAAAACCTGTAAAAAATCAAAGAGCAATACACAAGCATTTTTTTAAGGTGATTTTCTCTATTTTCTTTTTCGATTTCCATTTTTTTTACAAAAGAAAATAAAAAATAAAAGGGTGCTTACCTGATTTCGAGCACTGGAGCCGAACACCGTTCGCGGTGGTTCCATGGCAGTCGACGGCGGCGTCATGAAGGCTAGGGTTGAAAACCCTAGAAAAAAAAATTTTCCCCCCTCTGTTTATTGTTTTAAAACAAAAAAAAAACTGAAGCAGAGATGTTCTTTTAAAAGAAAATTTTGGGTTTTAATTCTATAAGCAAAACGGTGCCGTTTAGGTGGTATGACCTGCGCAAATCTGGCCTAGAGGGGATATTTTTGCATTTAGTCCCTCCCTCTTGCAACGCACTTCAATTAAACTCGTTTTGGAAGGAGGGAATAATTTCCCTTTTGGTCCTCCACTGTTATGCGCGCATTCAAGTTGGTCTAGCCTTTTTAATTCATTCTAAATCTACCTCATTTTTTCGTTTTGGTTCAATTTAGTCCATTTCAAGCTATTTTGTTTTTTTTCCGTCTTTTTATGTTATTATCATTATACCATTTATTTATTTTTTATTAATATTATTTCTATGTTCCTAAGCACGCATGTTTTTAGTATATGTACTTGTATATATTTTATACAGTTTTTTTTTAATTTCTATTTTATTTTCATTACTTCCTATACATATATATATGCGCATAGTTTTTATATAACGTACATACGTTTTTATAGTATACGTTTATATATATATAAATATATTTTTTTCACATGTTTTAATTTTCAATTTCATTCCCTAGTTTCTATATATACTCTTATAATGATTTTTTTCCCCTCCTTTTTTTTTGAAAATATGTACATGCGTATTTTTATTTATTATCCGTCATAGACATTTTTTACAAATATATGTATATGTACACATGCACGTTTTAAAATACACATGTTTTTCAAAATACACATTTTTTATAATAGATATATATACTTATACATTTTATTTCGCAAATATATGCACATATACATACCTTTTTCCCACGATTTTTAAATACATACATAGGCATTTTTCTTATTCTTGCTCACATACACGCTTTTAGAGATTACTAAATTTTGTCTTTTTATATGTACACTTATATGTATGCATTAAATATATGCGTACGCATATTTGTAAATTTATTTGTATATTATACTTACTTGTATATATAGTTGTAGATATTTATTCATATATGCTTTAAATTAAAGTATCTGCCTCATAATTGTACATTGAGGTTTTCAACGTACCTTTTAGAAATTATTTTTTTTTTGGTTTTATCAAAGCCTTAAAATCAATTTTTCTCAATTCATGAGTTTTTGTGAATAAAAAACAATATTCAAGGTTTTGGGATTTTCGAGGAAAATTGAGCCCTAACGTATTGGGTTCCGATTTTCTTTGCTGATTTCAAATTACCGAGGATATTCTTTATTTTAAATACACGAGCACCAAAAATCATTTTTGGGAACTTAATTTGTCGTGCCTTAACGTATTGGGTGTGGCATGTTACCTTCTCGAAATGAAGATTTTCGCATAAAATAAAAAGTGATATTCAAAGTTCGAGGATTATGAGGAATTGTACCCTAACGTATTGGGACTCGATTTCATTACATGACTTGAACAATTTGTTATCCTTTTGTAAATTTCATCATTCAAGCTTATTTTAAAATTTTTTTTCGACACTAAGACATTAAATAATCGACTTGGTACCGATTTTGGGCGTTGCGAGGGTGCTAACCCTTCCTCGCGCGTAACTGACTCCCGAACTCATTTTCTTAAAACTCGTAGACCAAAATAATTTTTAAGGTGGGCCGATCACACCTTAATAAAGGATTGGTGGCGAATCTAGTTTTATTTTTAAAGTCGACAACTAAAATTTTTGTTTTCAAAAAGGTGGACAGTTTCCATTCTAGAAAGTTATCCCCATTTAATTTATTCTTAGAAAGAATGCTAATAAAATGAGTAGGTGATATATTTGAACTGAAAAAAAGAAAAAATTCACTAATTACTATCGTTGTATTGAACAAATATTTTTCATTTCAGCAACATATCAAGAATGCAGTATAATGCATACGTCTTGTATTAAAACCTTCAAAAAAAATTTCGTTTCTACGATCATTCTCACACCCATCAACCATGTCACCTTGGGGTCTCATCATTAACTAGCAAGAACATGGATTATATCCGATCAGTTCGTGAATCTTAATTCTTAATATTCCACACAAACTAATGATCGTTTAATGTTTGGTCATCATCTCTAGCTTAAATATCATTTCTTGGGAAACTATTTAATAAGATATGATCTTAAGTGTGTAACTATTGACTCAACACCCATCCTGAACATGCTTTCATTTTGAGTCATCTTAAGACAATCTCTCTGAAAGTCATGCATGACTAGTTGTCCTTAAAAGAAAATCTCATCTAGTGAACCCATATGACAAAGTTTACCTTGGGGTGCAACCAGAGTAAGAACCAACTCGAAACTTTATCATGATATCACTTAGGGACCATTAATGGAGGTCGTAGGTCTTGTTTAATGACCTTCTCCCACTCAATATTTTAAAAACATGGAAGGCTTTTTATCCCAAATTTCAAGAATGATCATACCATAGTCCTGGTGGCATTCTTACCTAATCTAAATGACATGCTTCCAATATATGCATGGCATGCTATGGCAATAATATCCATTCACAAGAATCAATTAATCTTAAAACAAACAATTTTGATTCTCCACAGTTTTTCTTTTAAGGGAAAAACAAAGAAGTGAATATGAACCATGCATCGGGTAGGGTCTTAGGAAAGTGAGGTGAGTGAAATTTGACCGCTTAAAAACCAAGCATTTTCTAGCCAGAGCTAATCCTAAACATGCACCTTCTCATTACCACACTTCTTACAGTTATCGAATAACCAAAAGAAATTAATAGAACAATACAACACATGTATTTTCTCATTACCACACTTCTTATTTTTAATCGATCAATTGTGGATCATCTCATATATATATCACAATTATAAAATTACATATTATAAATATTATAAACAATTATACAATAGATATATAATGAGATAGGTAATTAAAATAAAATTTCCAGTTAAGGTTTCCTTGGTTCTATTTCTAGAAAATAAATGGAAAAATAAAATTACATAAATTTTTACCACAAGGCATTCCTTGAGTCTTCAACCGCCGTCACATCTTTTCCTCATTATAGACTCCTTTTAGAAAAATTACATTTAAGTCCTATGTTCATTTCTGGCTCACAAGAATTCTATGAATTTTTTAAAAAATAGCCCTACATAAAAATGATAGTCCACGATCTATTTCTAAGAACCACAACCTCGACAAAAAACAATTATGTAACAAATATATAATATCGCATCTATTCTTATATATAACTCAAAACATGCATAAGATCTAAAGAATGTCACTTTCTATGTAATCAATCATTCAAGAAGAAGAGAAATTTATTTTGATTATCTATTTATACTTATAGATAGAACACAACCTGGCTCATGATACCAATCGTTGGGAAAAACGGGTTTGAAAACGTAGCGAAAAATAAAATTAGTGGAAAACCAGAATTTTAAAAAATTTTCCAAAACAAGATTTGGGTTGTGATATTTAAAGTAATAAATATTTAATCAAAAATGTACCTTTTTGATTTGTCTAGGATGAGCGCTTTGACCGAGTAGTCTTCTCCGCTATCCTTAAGCTTACGTCTATCGAGTGTGGGCTTGCTTCAAATCAGAAAATTTTTCACAAAAATTACTAGTGGAGTAATTTTGCGATTTCTCTAAACTTTTAGGTCAAGTTGTAAATAAGAAAAATATCTCTAGAAATTTTCTGGAATAATCTCTTTAGAGAATTTTCTTTTTACAACTTTCTCTTTATTTCAAGTGTGTGTAAATAATTACCCAATGCTCTCTTTATATAGGGAGAGATTAGAGAGTTTAACTATGATTAAACTTAATCACTTTAAATCTTATTAAAATAACATAATATTTATTAAGATAATCACTTTAATATTAAATTCATAAAATACTATTAAGATAAATATTAATTTAAATTTAATATTAAACTATTACAAAAATATTATTTTTGAAATAATTAATCTGAAATCAAATTCTCTGATAAAGTCCTAGTAGGAGTGTAACTTTTTCTCTGCTCAACCACCGATAACCAACCGCAGCCGGCCACCAAGACGTTGTTGTCGCAGCCACTGACACCACCGTGTCCGGTGATGCAAGTGCGAGACACTTACAACACCATGAGCCGATTCGGTTCGGGTCAATGACAACCCGACCGGTCCGGTCTAGACACCGATTGGACCGTCGACTCGATTTCACATACCAATCCCGGTTCGACCAGTTTTTGGGTCTTGGTCTCGGTTTTGGGATCCCAGGACTAATTTACGATCTCAGGTCCAATTTTCAAGTTCAATTACCCATTGGGCCAATTATCTAACTTGAAAATTAACTTCTAAAAATATCATATTAATTTTAATTGATTTGATTTGATTTATTTTATTTTATTTTATCAAAATTATTTTTTCTAAAAAACACTTAGATTTTCCAAATTATTTTTTCAAGAAAATTCTTTAATCAAATTCTCTAATTGAACAATTCTTACGATCACTTAATTTAATTCCACATCGAATAAATCGACTCAATTAAATTATTCCCAAAGTGGTAGAATTTTCTTCTAATTCAAATGTAGTCCGGTCGAGCTTTTGTTGAGTTAGCGGAGGGACCAATCAGACATATACAATTAGGCTCTAGTGATTGCAATTATGTCCAGAAGCATCATTTCGATAATTCGCAATTACTTAATCATGAAGTCAGTCCACAAGAAGTACCATGGTTGAAAACTCCTCATTGTATACTCTTTATGAAAGCAATTCATCCAACTGCTTTGTCTAATGATCTCGTCATGTGTGTGTTACCCTCATATGATATCTTTGATTCCTTTTAGTTAAATTCATTCACTCAATACAATCCTATTTTATCTCATTGTCAGCATTGTGTCTTTTTAATGATTAATATGATCATTGTCAACAAATTACTGTGATAAATTACTTATTTGAGAACTAGCAACCCTTGGCCACATTCCATATTTATCAATCCACACAATGCCAATGAGAGGATATCATTATTTCTTTAATTGAGTTATGAATTCCACTATTTCTAGTAAAGCCATGCCATACACAAGTCATGTACCCAACATACTAGCAATAGGCTCGACTATCTTTAAAGCATAAGCCTCCACTTATATCAAAGCACATGAGTTGCACACGCATGGTTAGTGACTAATTCAGGATTTAGGTAAATCACACCATGAACGTCACAAGTGAATTAATTTACAAACGAATTTAGAATTAATTAATCTTGGGCCCAGTCCAATGTATCATTCTACTAATAAATACATCTATGTCTTTACTCGTGGAGTCAACTACTCCGATAGCTAAGACTAGTCATCTCCCAAATTGGAATTGTAGACGACATAATAATCTTTCTCAATTTTTGAATCAAATGTTCAATTTGATTCCTTTACGGGATTACAGACTCATTTAGATTATCTATTGAAGTAAGTTGCCTTTTCTCGCAATGTACACGTTCTTTTCAATGCCACTTATCTTTAGTTTGAAATTTAGACAATCAACGAGCTAATATTTTCTTGTCACAATTTCATTATGTATGCAAAATATAAAAGACATAAATACAAAAGACATAAAAGTGAAATGTGAAATTAAATTTATTTATTTATTCATCGTTCAAATAAATAGAAAACAAGTACATGTTTACTACAATATTGACACATTTCCCAACATCTTCATATGCAATTTTTTATTGGTTTTCTTACCTTATAATAGTATAACTTATATTAAATATGAAAGGATTTATTAGTAATTTAACCTATTGAGTTGGTGTTTTTAACACGTGATACTAAACTTAGTAAAGCACTTAATATTAGTAGACATAAATATGCCATAAGTCATTGTCATCTTTGAAATTTTAGAATTTAGTCTCTATACTTCTGTTTTTAAAAATTTAGTCCTCAACTTTTTAAATTTTAAAATTCAGGTCTAATCGTAAACATTGTTAAATTATTTTAGTTAAATTTGTTGGTGTGACATTTTGGAATTAAAAAAAACTCACTTTGTAGCCATGTAATTAAAAAAATAACATTGTAATGAACTTGAATTTAACAAAAGAAAATTAACATAGTTAATGGTTGGACTTGAATTCTTGAATTTTGAAACTGAAAAATATAGGATTAAATTTATTGAAAATAAAAGTATAAGAATTAAATTCTAAAATTTTAAAAAGTAGAGGGATTTATAGCATATTTTAACATTATTGTTGTTGTTGTTCACAAACAAACGAGAGCTCTCTTTATTATTATAGTCCAGCAATCAAAACCCTTCTCTTCCGTATCAAAACCGCGATCTCAGTCCAGAGCTTTTTTAATTTAATATCTTAAAAAATGGTGAGTTTATTATGTTGATCTTTTTCTTATTGCGCAGTGCATCTCCTTCTCCTTTCATATTCACTCTATTCTCAATCCTGTTTAATTTATGGAATCGGTAAGTGGAAGTTTTTGGCATTGCGTTTGATTCGAGTTTTACTGGCTTTGGAGCGTTGCTGTTCTTTTGTCACCGTCAACTTGTTTGCAGCGGAGCGGGAGAGTACGGATTTGAATGTAGTCGGCATCTGGCGCGTGATTCTCCTTTTCTTTTCCCTGTTTTCTTTCTTCGAGTCTTTGGATATGAATGCGGCAATTTTGAATTGTCATTTCATCCCCATCTTACTGAATGAGTTTGGCTTAAGGTGTATTGTTTGGTTTTGAGTCTTTTGAATAATTTGTTGGTTTTTGTTTTTTGTTTTGTTTCTGTTGAACAGCCACTCAGACTTGAAATTACGGTATTTGTTAATTTGACGTGTCGATTAGATCTTGTTATTCTGGTATGAGTGTTTGTCAAATTGTGAGTAATATTGTTAATTATGATGTTTGGGTCAGAGGAAACTTTCTCAAAGATCAGAGAGAGTAAAATCCGTAGATCTCCATCCAACAGAACCATGGTAATTTCTACCCCATTTTTTTTCAGTTTCCCGTTTATATTTGAATTTGATCATTGAAGTCTAAATGTGATCTGTTGTAATTGTTATTGCAGGATTCTAGCAAGTTTGTATTCTGGAACTCTGTGTATCTGGAACTACCAGTCACAGGTATGGGAGTTTTATTGATTGTATTATTGGCTGTCAAAACTAGAAGTTCTGCTGTGTTCCCTGTAGGCGAAATGCCTGAATACTGAAGAATGGGTGAATAAGTGGATATATTTGTTGTTATAATTCTTGTCTAAATTGAGTTAAATAGCTGTTCTATTATACTTCTTTTAACACTTTTTCCTATATTATCTTTTAAAGAAGTGATGAAAAGAATCTCTCTGTTATTCTTCAAAGCATTGTACCCACCATCATGGTTAACTTCCTGGGGTGCTCAATTCTATGTGAAAATATGTTGAAATATTTATACTATTATTTCCCTTTTGAAACTAGATTAGCTTAAGTAAGCTTTAATCTAGACTAGTCCGTTCTGCTTGGTGCAAGGCTTGATTCATTTGCAAGATGTAGAGGTACTTCATTCTTGGGTATCTTGTTAGCAAAAGGGCAAGATATCTTAGTTATTGCACCAAAAAATGTGAACCCCCTGCCCTCCAAGAAAAAAAAAAAATAGTTACCTCTAGCTCTCTGCTTGGATGGAAAGTTTTTTTTATATCAGAGCAACCTGAGACCTTTTCTGCTTATCTGAAATAAAACAAAGGATTACTTGATTTCACTTTGTCTTTAATAGGAGTGATTTCCTTTCTTATTCCAGCAATTCTTTTATTATCATCTGTTATCTTCATTTCAGTCTGACCCATCTTGTTGATGTATTGTCATCTGCCATTCATCAATGAACATCATAAACAGTATCTGTTTTTGTGACTTTTTGACTTGGTACTGGTAGTATCTTACAGTTGTGAATTGTAAAACATCTTCTAGTACCTCTCCATTCATTTAATTATTTGATGAAACAGATCACTTTGAGTCTTCCGTAGGAGTTGAACTCTGAGCCTCATTGATGAAACATATCACTTCTACAAACTTCTTAACCATTACTTTGGACTCCATTGTTACTGTTACTGTTTCAAAATTTAATTGAATGCACTACATATAGTGATCCTTAACTCAATCTTTAGGGTATTTAGTTTCCATCTATTTCTATTTTATGATTACTTAGATGTCTATAAGTGCTACAGTATATGCAGCAACTGCTATCATAAAACTCTGCTAGAACCTAGGGAACACAGGAATATTAATCTTTTCATGCATATGGCTTGGCATTAACTGTGGATCTTTTCTTGTTTCTTTTTGTTTCTATCACGAAGAATGCATTTTCCATTTGCATTTTGACATAGTTATTCCATGATATAAGGCTATGGAAATTGCTAGTAGTTTGATGGTATTTGATTTGTATAAGATTTTAAGTGCTTAACATGTGATTCAAGTAGTATTAGATCTTATTTTTGAACTTTTGAAGTCATGATATGTTGAATTGAATTGTTTGGATCTTCACTTATTGTTTACTGTTAACCATAACTATCCTGTTGCACAGACCATGGCTAAGTCATTTGAGGTCACTGAGTTGCCAGGTACTTTTTCATCTCTTTCTGTGATGCACTTATCTTGGTTTGATCATACTGCTTTTTTTTTTTCCTTTTATTTTCATCTTGATTTTCTGAAGTCAACATCTTTCATCTGCAGTTAGGTCGGCCAAGTTTGTTGCTCGCAAGCAATGGGTTGTTGCTGGAGCTGATGACATGTTTATTCGTGTATATAATTACAACACTATGGATAAGGTCAAAGTTTTTGAGGCACATACTGATTACATTAGATGTGTGGCTGTCCATCCTACTCGTCCATATATATTGTCATCATCTGATGATATGCTCATAAAACTCTGGGACTGGGAGAAGGGTTGGGTGTGTACTCAGATATTTGAGGGTCACTCTCATTATGTTATGCAGGTGACTTTTAATCCCAAAGACACTAACACTTTTGCCAGTGCATCTCTAGACCGTACCATAAAGGTATAAACAAGCTTTCTCTTTGTAACTTTTCATGTTACTACATGTTGGCGTAACCATGCTAAATTTGCCTGGGCACTGTGAATTTCTAGATTTGGAATCTTGGCTCCCCCAACCCAAACTTTACTTTGGATGCCCATCAGAAAGGTGTAAATTGTGTTGATTATTTTAGTGGTGGTGATAAGCCCTATCTAATCACCGGTTCTGATGATAACACTGCTAAGGTTTGCCCTACTATTCATATCCTGCTATCTTTTGATCATAAATAAGTATTGAGGAACTATTCACACATAAATTCCCTGGATGTAGGTATGGGACTACCAAACCAAGAGTTGTGTTCAGACATTGGAAGGTCACACACACAATGTTTCTGCAGTTTGTTTCCATCCTGACCTTCCAATTATCATTACTGGTTCTGAGGACGGGACAGTTCGTATCTGGCATGCTACCACTTATAGGTAATTATTCAGATAGAAAATACCCCTTTCAAGTTTCAGTGCCCATTTGTTTTGTTGTGAGGCTGATATTATATGTTCTTTTCTTCGTAAAAACTCAAGTTTGCCCTTCATTTCTCAACTTCTTGTCTTGGTCTTGTGTTGGTAAAGTGTGAGTGCTTTTTTATTGTAAAAATGTTGGCTCGAGCATCTTGAGATAGATGTAGAAATTTATGGTCTGGAGCCATGTTGGTGTGTCACATTAATATCTATACCATGAATAATATTTTGGATTGAGTTTGGTTTCTCAAGTTAAGTGACATCAACTCAGTTCGATAAAATTACCAAAATGAAGTAATACATTAATAAAAAAATCAAAATTTTGATTTATAATTTTTAATAAAACACTATCTTTCCCAAGAAAATACCCATTTCTACATAAAAATTACCCATATCCTACACTTTTAAGAGAGACTGCTCATACAACTTCTTTATTTAAAGAAAAAAGAATAAAACATTATGTAAGGTGTGTACCAATTTTGATCTTAATAATCTTTGATGTATGCAATGATATATTTGAATTCTTCAGCATGTTGACCTTTTTACAAATTCATTTGTTTTCAGGCTTGAAAATACACTGAATTATGGCCTTGAAAGAGTTTGGGCACTTGGATCTATGAAAGGTTCAAGGAGGTACTATCTGTTGGTTAAATGATGCAACAATTGTGTTCATTTCTTTTTCCAGTTTCAACTTTTTCCGGGTTGTTTATTTTTATTTAAGTCTTATAATAATTTTTGGTCATTAAATGCTATTACACTGTATTTCATTTAGTTTAGAGTATGTCTGTTTTGTTCAAAGAATGAGAGAAATGAATTAAAATTGCCATTCTTTTAGGATGCTTGAGCTACTTCTTTAGTTGTTGGTTTCTTTTGGCAAGCAAATTAATGATTAGGCCTAATCAAGAGATAGACTACCTGCCTAATATTGGGGAGGACTTTGATAAAAATATTAGACCTGAAACTTGGGCAAAAAAAATAAGGCTTGTTAAAATGATGATCCGGGACTTCACTCCATCACTCAAGGCCCGAGCTTGGCCCGTTTCTAGTTATGTAACTTATTATTTTATTTATATATTATGTTATGTTATATAAAGATTAAATATGTAAAGTTGTAGTTTAAACATTAAAAAGTATATTAAGTTGTCCATGTTCAAGCACTGGATAAAGAAAAAAAATTACTAAAGATTAAATAAGAAATAACAAGTTATTTAAATTGTTTTCAGAAAAGATAGTATGGGTGAGTTTAAACGGGCTTGCGTTACCAATTTACAAATATGGACATGCTTGAGTAGAAAATGGGGCCCATATTTTGGGCTGGGTATATGCCTGGCCGAATCCATGAACACCTTTATTTAGATTTCTGATTTAAGTTCTTACTAAGCTACGGCTAAAACCAATGTGCTGCTTCTATCATACAGGATTGTGATTGGGTATGACGAAGGAACTATTATGGTGAAAATTGGTCGTGAAGTACCTGTATCAAGTATGGACGACAGTGGAAAAATCATATGGGCTAAGCACAATGAAATTCAAACTGTGAATATTAAGAGTGTAGGGACAAATATTGAGGTAGTGTATTCTGTCGTAAAAAAACTATTTCTCTTTCTGCATTCATGGCATGATTCTCAATATTGGATTTTTCAGCTTAAGGTAATGATGCAAGCTTTTTTGCTGTGGTTTTTAGGTTACTGATGGAGAAAGGTTGCCCTTGACTGTTAAGGAATTGGGGACTTGTGATCTATACCCTCAAGTAAGTTGATGCTTTTGAGCCTCTTTCAAGTGAATTTGTGTATAAGATTACTGGTCTCTCCTAAAATATGTTGATTCTTTTTCCCTTTTCTTTTGTAAGTTGTGTTTATGTTTGTATTTGTGTATAATCTTTTGACCTTTTGCACTATCTTGTTTTTCGCAGAGCTTAAAGCATAACCCAAATGGGAGGTTTGTTGTTGTCTGTGGAGATGGTGAGTATATCATATATACAGCTTTGGCTTGGAGAAATAGGTCATTTGGTTCAGCATTGGAATTCATTTGGTCACCTGATGGAGAGTATGCTGTTAGAGAGAGCACATCTAAGATTAAGATTTTCAGCAAAAATTTCCAGGTTTTTGCTAGTTTGTCATTTAGATGGTTTCTTATCTTCGAAGGTATTTTTCTTCATATAAAAAAGTCTTTGTGCATGCACACTTTGTTTTCAGATGTTGAAAGATATGTTATAAGCAACAGATCTGTTGCAGCTAGGGAGCTGGATTTAATAGGATTAATAAAATTTTGGGTAGGGAAAAGGGGTTTCAATTTTTGAGATTTTCTTTTTCCCCTTTGAACAAATTGACTAGCTATTCTTTAGGTGTTTATGGTGATGAATTCGTGTTAGTAACTTATTATGCGTACTATTGTAGTTTCATATCTTTTAAGGGATTCTATATGATGCTAAGTTAAAGTGTCATTTTACAATGTTATGGTATCGACGGATATTTATCATTTTTAGGAAAAGAGGATTGTCCAGCCAACCTTCTCTGCAGAGCATATTTTTGGAGGCACTTTACTAGCAATGTGCTCCAGTGATTTTATTTGTTTTTACGATTGGGCTGAATGCAGGATGATTCGTCGAATTGATGTTACTGTGAAAGTAAGCTAAAATAATAATATGAGCCCCATTACTTCTCCTCGGCTACCTTGCATTCTAAATGACATTTTTATTTACATTACTAAAAATGTCAGAATCTATACTGGGCTGATAGTGGTGATTTGGTGGCAATTGCCGGCGATACATCTTTCTATATCCTTAAATACAATGTAAGTCTCCTTAGTGTAATCTGCTTCTTAGATCTGCAAAACCTTTTGCAGAGTGGACTCTTTATTTGTTAAATGCATGATTTCTTACAGTTTGCAGAAAAGAATTTGATGATATTTTTCTTGTTGCAGCGGGATGTGGTTCAATCTTACTTAGATAGTGGAAGACAAGTTGATGAACAAGGGGTTGAGGATGCATTTGAACTTCTTCATGAAACCAATGAACGGGTCAGGACTGGCATATGGGTTGGGGACTGTTTCATTTACAACAAAACTTCATGGAGACTTAATTACTGTGTTGGTGGAGAGGTATCCGTGTTCTGCTTATTCTTGGCTTGAAAGTGTTTTATAAGTTAGATGCGTTGGTTTTTGGAGGTTGATTATCTAATGGTTTTAGGTGACCACAATGTTTCATTTGGATCGTCCTATGTACTTGTTGGGATATCTTGCAAGCCAAAGTCGGGTATATTTGATAGACAAAGAGTTTAAGTAAGTATGCTAGTGATTGCTAATTTTATGTCAAAATGCACATTAGGTTTTGCTTTGTAAAGGCAGTATTAATGGCAGTTTACCCTCATCTGTTTCATATTGTCTAGTGTTATGGGTTATACATTACTTCTCAGCCTGATTGAGTACAAGACCCTTGTGATGCAAGGAGACTTGGAAAGGGCCAATGAAATATTACCTTCAATTCCTAAGGAACACCATAATAGGTATGTATGCCTTAAAATATTTTCCTTCCGATATCAAAGAAGATTGTTGGTCATGTTTCCACCTTCCAGTATTCTTGCAACTGTTCCAAGTTGGGTTGTGATTGTAGAATTCACATCTCCTTTCCTATTCTTTTCCTTCATTTGAGTATTTGGTTCTTGATACATGTTTCATATCTCCACTTGTTGAGAAACTTAGAATTCTAAATTTAACGTATCTCCATAGCACTTTAAGGCTAGTCTCTTTACTTTTGGGTATTCCTTCCCCCTGAATGCTATATATTTTAAATTTTTATTATGTTCAATTTCTGTCTATTTATGTTCTGATTATTGAAATATTTTTGGATTTAATCATTGGTTTCCTTACTTATAGTGTGGCTCAGTTCCTGGAATCACAAGGTATGATAGAGGATGCTCTAGAAGTTGCTACTGACCCTGATTACAGATTTGATCTTGCCATGCAGCTTGGTAAACTAGAGATTGCTAAGGTAAGAGTTGTTTGCTTGAATCTTTGAGTGATATATTTTATTTTGTTTAAGCTTTAATTTTGCCTTTAACAAATTTTCTATACTATAAGAGACACATACTCTTTTGTGCAGGAAATAGCCACAGAAGCTCAGAGCGAGTCTAAATGGAAGCAGTTGGGAGAATTGGCTATGTCAACTGGAAAGTTGTTGCATATTTTCTGATTTTCATAATTTGTTTCAATGCCACTTCACTCTGTTACGATTCTCATTCTTATTCTCCCGTTACCTTTCTTTTGTGTCATGTTGTCATGATGTGGCTGCAAATCACCATTTGAAAATGCTTAAGGCATTTTCTCTTGATTTAGGGCCAGTTTACCATTGAGGTTGAAAAGTGCTTTTGAAAAGTTTGACCATGTTTACAATTTCTGTAACCAAGTGCTTTTGAGAAGATACAATGTCCTTCCTTCTTAGCTTGATGTTGTAAATTAGAAGATATGTTGGACTTATTTAATGAAGATAAAAAGTAATTTTAGGCAAAAGCACTTTTGCAAAAGCTAAAAATCTTGGCTTTTTGGCTTGGGTTAAAAACCCAATTTAAAAACATGGTTTAGTTAGAAAAGTCCTTGTTTACCATTGCTTTTGGCTTGAAATTATGATTTGGGTTGAAAAGCACTCCTCAACCTCAATGGGAAACGTAGCCTTAATGTCAGATGTGTATGTTGCAGATTTCTTGTCTGGTTTTTGAGTTTACTACATGCACTAGTTGTTCCTCTTAAAGTTGCTCAATAGACATACACGACAAATGAGTTGTTAATTTTGGACTATGCTTTCTCTGCTTGTACTTGAATTAGTTCTATTAATCATGCTAAACTTGTCATTGCAGCTTGCAATGGCTGAGGAATGCATGAAACATGCGATAGACCTGAGTGGTTTATTGCTGCTTTATTCCTCTTTGGGAGATGCCGAAGGAATATCAAGGCTAGCATCCCTTTCTAAAGAGCAAGGGAAGAACAATGTTGTTTTCCTTTGTTTATTCATGCTGGGTAAATTGGAGGACTGCCTCCAACTTTTGGTGGAAAGGTAATTCATCATGAAATACCTAAAATAGTAGACTGCCATTTACTAGGCATAGATATATTTTAAGTATTCCTTTTTCAGCAATCGGATACCTGAGGCAGCTCTTATGGCACGATCTTATCTTCCAAGCAAGGTTTCAGAGATAGTGACTATTTGGAGAAAAGACCTCAACAGGGTTAGTAGCCAATATTTAAATCTCTGGCGTGTTTTGGTACACTGTTCATGGCGAGTTCCATTTTTACATGTTTGATTTTCGTCGTACTTTTGCAACATTCAAAATATTTCTTTTCTATAACCAATAAAAAGAAAAAATTCTTCCTTCGCCTTCTGTTCTTCCATTCTAAGCTTATCGTTAATGAGTCTTGGTTGTGTCTCAACATTGCCCTTACTACCATTGTCATCCCAGATGTATACTAGTATAGTTTGACTTTTTGCCCTTTTGTTCAAATTGATGATTGATATTATGATATAAAATCTTGATATTTTGCTGGAAACAAATTGCTTGAAAATGTGCTTAGAGCTTTTACATCTGAAGGCTAAGGAAACAGTCTTATCCTTTTTTTTGTGGTTTTTTTCAAACATTGCATCATTAAAGTACTGATGGAATCTTTGATGGGAATCTTTTTCATTTAATAAGTCCTTGTTGGTGGAGCATTTTAATATATATTCTTTCCTACTCCGAGTGTCACGATATTTAATTCTTTCTACCATTGCAACATGAATCTGTTGGACTTCCATGTTTACTGTAATCATGCTCAAAATCTATTACTTGTATTTCTGGTTAAGTTTGATTAATGGTATAGATTGCAAAATGATTTGATGTAATGCTTGCATCATTTGCAGGTTAACCCAAAAGCTGCTGAATCTTTGGCCAATCCTCAAGAGTATCCAGGCATGTTTGAGAATTGGAAAGTTGCTCTTGATGTTGAAACTAGAGTGCGAGAGAAAAGGTATCGAACAGAATTCCTTTCTGTTATTTATTGTTATGTGGTATTTGTTACCTATTTACTATGCAAATTCTTTTATGAAATTTGCTATGCAATTTTATCAAATATGATTTCATTTTTTTTTGGTTACCACTCTAGGTTGATCTCTTTGGATAATTCAGTTTTAGATTTGATTGTTTGGCCTTTTTGGTTGCTCTACAATTTTTTGTACTTCCTGCTTTGATTTCAAAGCTGTGGTCGACACATCCTATTTTCCTGTCTCACAAGGTTATGCTTTCAACTCTCAATTGCTCTGTAGGGGTGTTTATCCTCCTGCAGCAGACTATTTGAAACATGCTGATAGATCATGGCTGACACTTGTGGAGGCTCATGAAAATGGTGACCTTAATCATGTGGTATATAACCTTTATTATCTGCTTTCTCTTAAGCCAGCAGCACAGAAAAATATTGGAACTGCTGGAGTGGTTGATGACTCTGGTTTTGGAATTTATCGTCTTTTTTCCTTCATTTTTCTGCCTTTCAGGCTGCAGAACAAAATGGAGATGATGGTAGCCAAGAGGAGGCTGTTGTTGTGGATGCATTTAGTGAGAGTGCAGTACTTTTTAATAGTAACGAGCCTGAAGAAGAGTGGGGTACGAATAAAGGAGCCCTGTGAACCCAAAAGCAATTGGTTGACGCAGTGTAAAACCGAAACTTTTGTCTCTGGTGATTAACTGTTTCTACGATGCCATCTTTAACCCCTTTCACTTTTGAGCTTCTCTGACTTCATTTTTGTGATTTCATTTATCACAAGCACTATTCATAACACCTACTGCCAGCTAAATCCTGAAGAGTTTTCCAAACTTGTTTCTCTCATGAGTCTTTGGAATTAGGTACGTGTTTTCTAATGGGTGCTAAATACACCATTGACTTTTGTTTAAATTATGATATTACTAGTAGTTTCCTTTTTTCTCATTTCACTTTTTCTTTCACAAAATTTTCCTATTGATATTGACTATTATGATGCACATCTATGGGCTGCTCATCTCCCATTTCTTTGTTCTTTGTGAAAGTTCTTGTCTAATTTGTGTTTGTGTATCAATCTATTGTATTCTATCATCAAAATGATAATGTTGTTTCCATTCCGTATCACGCAACATTAATGTCTTAAATTTTGTTATTTTCCTTTTGGTGTTTTTGATGGTTCTTTTATTATATGTCATTCCCCAATTCCTGTTGTCTCATATTTCTCACTGTTGGCAGTTCTTACAGCAGATCACTAGGTTCCAGGAAGCCATTTAATCCGGGGGCCATTCAGCTCGGATTTAAGGTGAGAAACCATTATTATAATCATTATTAATCTTTAAAGGAGAAAGCAGTATCAGTCATATGGGTTAAAATACACATCACAACCTTTACAGCGAATCTCTTATCTCCTTGGAATTCTCATACTCGTGTCATTATTACTGTTCTTAATTTGTTATTATTAAACTATAGCAGATTTTGAATTAGAAGCTAGAAAGATTTTACTGAGGGACTGATTTATCTTTGCATTCCCGGTGATTTGGATCTGTCAAGCGCATTGTTTGAACATACAAGTGCTGAGTTAGCTTTCAAAGGACAATTTTATTACTTTCTCTTAACTTTTAGCATATTCTTTGGAGGCATTATCACAATTGTTTTTTTTTTTTGAGGCGCCTGCCACTGTGAATGTAGAAAGAAAACTGAGAATTAGTGATGATTTTACCCAATTCAGTCCACTTTTCTTGTTTTAAATCTTAGATGCTAATTTGCTTCTCCCTTTTGAGGCTGTAATCTTTTTTGGGATTACATTTGCACTCTCTCCTCCATATGAAACTTGTAATCTAAACATATATCTATTAAAAGAAATGACTTTTCATGCTCTTGCAGTTGCAGTTAGCTGTGCCATTGTGTTTTAACTTGAGCAACATTAGCTTTAAACATGATATTAGAACATAAAATTGCTGAATTTTTTGTCTACAACTGATATATCTAAGACCGGATTTTAAAACGATAAATAAAAGAACATACAAACGATGGGCTCTTTTTTATTATTTTAAGAGTTTCACCAAGAAAAGGCCTCATGTTCTCCACAAACAATAGGAAACTTGCTTAGTCTTGCGGCCCGCACACAAAGGATCGTGAATCAAGGAATAGTCCAAGGTAATCATTAGCTCAGTTCTAGAACATTGTGGAAAGGCCATCTACTTGAAGTTTAGTGGCCCAATAAAATACTGTAATAAATTGTAATTACTAGAGTAATTTTGTAATTCTGAAGATAAGATTATTGAGAGTTTAAATTCTTTAGAACTCTATTTTGTAGATAGGTTTGAATTTAGAGTTAATGTAATTTGATTTGTACCGTTAAATAGAGACCTTCCTCATCTTATTTGTGATCACTCAATTGTATAACACTCTAAAAACTTTCTTGTGTTTTCTACTTGTTCCCTTGTTTCTCTTAGTTGGTTTTTAGCATCAGTATTTTAGAAAATTCTCTTTGAGATACTCGATTTGTGAGGATACAAATTGCTTTAGGCAAATGTGAAGCGAATTCACTACCTAAGGTGCGCGGTTTGCTAAGGTACAATATAAGCCCGTGATGGTATCAGAGCTAGGTCCATTAAAGTGTTTAGATGAGATATAGAATCAATCAAATAGTTAAGTTGTCTCACTAGAGACCCATAGGAGGTTCAAGAAAGAAAATTTAAGGGATATGTTGTTGGCAATATATGATAGGGTCGCCAAGCTTGAGGAATCCATAGGTGATGTAGAGGAAAGCCTTAAGGTTGTTGAAGGTTGCATTGTAAAGTTGGACTATTTAGGAGATGAGCTCAAGGAGTAGATGTAAGACACTCTCAACGCTACTATGGAAAAGATGTTGAGGGCTCTCAGCTCCATTGTGGATAAGCTAACTTAGTGGGATAGTGTTCTCGTAGCCATGGTGAAGGCTTTGAAGAAAGAGATAGAACAACTCAATGAGGAGTTTGTTCTATGCAAAACAATCGTGGGTAATGAACTGTTAACTGTGACACCCAAACACAAGATTGATACCTCTGAGCCGGAAGAGTTTAAGGAGACAAGGTCTACGAGGGACATAGACAACTTTTTGTGGGGAATGACACAATAATTTTGTGTTGTGGGCATCGAGGATGATGATACTAAGATAATATCTATTTCAATGTATTTAATTGATGTCACTCTTTTGTAGTGGCATCATAGGTGCACAGATGAAAAGCTTCATGACACTAGTATTGGTTATAAACAATGAATAATGATTGGTCATGAATATTTGATATTTATGTTTATTTACGAATTGTTTTATATTGTTGTTGAATTCGTTAATTGTTGTAATACTCTATAACCCTAATCCGACGACGAAGACGGGTTACAGGTGTCACAAAACCAACTCATCAATCTACCATCAAAACGATTTAGCACATGATAAATCTTAACAACTAAATAAACATTTCATTGAACAATTGGAATGCAAAATATAAAAGTAAAGGTAAGAAATTCTTATTTAGATGTGGAACCAATGGAACCCAAAAGCTTGATACATCTCCATTTACAGAGTCTTTAACAAGAAAGAAGAAATAAAAAAAATCTATTCTAAAAAGAAAAGAGAAAAGAAAACATAATCTAAAAATGAAAATAAGAGGAGAAGAGAAGAGAAAACTTGTCTAATGTCTAGCCTAATTTTCTACTTTAAAAATTTATATGTAAAATGAATTAAAAATGTTATTTATACTTTCACAAAGTTTGACCTATAAAGGAAAATTTTTCCCTCACTTAAACTTTGACCTAAGGCTTGATGGACTTAAAATTGCCCTTCAGCATTTTAGCCTCGTCAGGGTTGTTGTCGTGACATCCACACCTAGGTGTTGCGAAATTGACAATAGTTTACTCTAAGGGTGTTTTTGGGCTTCAGTGTCACGACATCAACCCTTTGGTGTCACAACATCATCCTCAAGCAACTCGACTTCTTTAACTTTGGAGACTGTGGTTGGTGTTGGGGCCTCAATAATTCAGAGTTGTGACCCCATAGGCCGATTTCACGACATTGCATCTTTGGTGTCATGGCTTTAGGGACAGTCCATTCAGGTGTACAACTTGGTCGAGTCTAACTCCTCAGTTGACGGTGAAGGCACTAGTGTCACAACACTAACACATTAGTGTTGGGACCTAGGCCCTAGTGTAGGCTCCTTTTCTCATTTTCACCTCAACCAACAGCTTGAAACAAGCTTAACTCAAAGATTAAGTTTCTAACGGAAGATACTTGCCATTTTATTCATAAAAGCATTAAAATGTGATAAAAACTAAAATTAAGTCTAAAATTTATAATGTGCAAAAGTATAACAAAAGACACTATAAAATACTTAAGAATAGGCTCTTTAAGTGTTTAAAGAGCTTAATTTGACGTAAATAAATACGATAGATCAATGGGCTCTTGAGAGAGAAAAATGAAGCTAGATAGAGAAAGCTTTGAAAAGGTAATAACTAGTGTTTTCCATCTCTTTTAATTTAATATTTGAAATTGGTGTTGTGAGAAAGCTTAGAAAGATATTATGTTAATATTTGGGTTTTTTTTCTTTTTTTGTCTGAACAAATGAGGAAATGTTGAGAAATGGAATTTCCAAGATAGTGTGAGGATGGATTCAAGTGTTAAAAATTTGAAAAGTTGTTGACATGAGATGAAAAATGTTTAAATGTCATAATTGAATAAAAATTGTAAATTCGATACAACCAAACAAAATAGTGGTAAATGTGGAAAATTATTCGATGAAGTGGAAAATATGTTTTGTAATATCCTAAAGTGGATAACATCCAATGTTTATAAGTGAGTAGCAAAAATAAATATGTACATAATAGGTGTCACCTGTAATATTTTCAAGTGATGCCTAGAAAGACTTATTGAGAAAAAGGTCAATGTAATTATAAATGTGCATAGGTGTTTCAATATGTTTTGATGATAAATCACCAAAGTTATAAGTGAATTAATAATAAGTGCATGAAATGACAATGGAAAGCTCTAAGAGCCCTTGAAAAGTGATAATGGTAACAAAAAGTAATAAGGGATTGTTAAAGTGAAATGTGTTCCTAAATGTGGCCTTTTAAAGTGATTGTATAAATTCTTAAATATTTTCTTGGCTTATGAAGTCAATTTCCCTTGTAAACATAGTGAAATAGGCAAGGTTCAATTAGCATACCACTACGGATTAGTGTGTGTGTGCATTGTGTTAGAAAAAAATTTTATGCTTTGTTTATAATGAGGACCCTAGTTTTTGGTGCAATGACTGGATTGCACTTTTAGTGCAATAAGTGTATGGTGTTCAGTTGAAATCTTGAGTATTTGAGTCTTATTTTGCTAGCGCTTGCTAAGGGCTAAGTGTTTATATTAATAATAATTAGACTTATAAATTGCAATGTGTGTCAAATGAACATTGATAGTGGCATAACTTAAAGAAAAAGTGATGTTACTAATAAGTGAAATTGGTGAAATAAAAACTTAACATTGAAGTGCCCTATAATTAACAAGTGAAATGAAATTAAATGAAAAGTTTATAAAGTTCTGTAGTAAGAGCAAATCGATTGAGAGACTAATATGTTGTCTATCAAGTCCAATTAGGGGGATATTTTGTCTTGGGCATCGGAGCAGATGACTCCTAGAAGATAGAGTCATAGATGTGACAAATTGGACTAACAGTACATTGGACTAGACCTAAGAAGAATAGATTCTGAATCCATTTATGAATTTATTCACTTGTGACATTCATAGTGTGGCATACCTAAGTCCTGAGTGGATGACAGACTATGTACTTGTGACTCGTACACTTTGATGTAAGTAAAAGTCTGAGTTCAAATAGATAAGAAACCGAAAGCCGGTGTGATGGGTGTATGACTTTTGTAGTATGTAGTGTCATTTACAATGGTGGAATTCATAGCCCAAAACATGGGTAATGAAATTCTCTCTTGGCATTACATGGTTGATGAAAAGTAAACATGGTCATGGGTCTTTCGTCTTTGTGATGAATGACTTAATTACTATTCTATAGTAATTGACTTTTTATGAAGAAAGATATAATGGTTACTATGAGATAAAATAGAACTATATTAAGAGAACGGATATTATCCCAAAGAGACCAATGATATCCTATAAGGGTAACACACTTATAACAAGGTTATTGGACGAGCACTGAGTAGTTGCTTTTGTAATGGTATGTTGTTGGGGAGCAATCACGATACTATAGTGGAATGACTTTGTGACTAAATGAGTTTATAATTAATAGGCGAAAAGTCAAAACTTAATTATAAATCATTTGAGCCCTAATTACATATTTTCGATTGGTCCCTCGCTAGCTCGTTGAAATTGGAAATGAATTGTGAGTTTGAATAGAAATGAACAGAACGAATAGGAAAAGAGAAATGAAAAAAATTCAGGATTGATTATGATTTTTTTCCGAAATGGAAAAAATGGAATCATTTGGAAATGAATGTAGGTTTCCAAAAATAGAAATGATCCATTTGCAATTTTATATGGATTACTTAAAAATGATCGAATGATGAGTTTATGTTTTTGAGCTCTTTTGAAGCCTGAGAATGAAAATAAATCATTCAGTCACAATGAACATGTTGAGTTATGAAATACTAGACATATTTTCTCGAAATTTTACCAAAGGTAAAATCGTCAAAAATTTCATCGAGGGTAAAATTGTCAAAATTTTACCAGGGTAAAATAGAGATGAAAAAATTGTTTAATATAAAATATTAAAGTTTATTTTGAGAAATAGAAAAAAACTAATAGAGTTGGATCACATTGCAAAGTACTGGGTCAAAAGGCCTAAGAAGTACTCGTAATTAGACCTGATGTGAGAGAGGCCCAAACCCCTCATATAACATGAAATGAGAGACAAAGCTAGTAGGAATATTAGGGTGAGCCATCCACCCCACTCCTACTCTAAGTAGGATGTTTTTCTATTTTAAATAAATCATTATAACTCAAAAAGGGTTCTACATTCTCTTCTTATAAATAGATGGCACCAGTAAAGCTATTAACGCAACTTGAAGAGATTGTTTAACCTCCCTGACCCGGCTTAGATGTTATAACTGTATCATGAAGGCTACATTGACCACCGGAATGACTAAGTAAACTCGCTAATCTTTTAAAAACCCTAATCCGACTAATTTTAGGAAAATCATTGTTCTTGTCGTTTCAAGTTAGATTAAAACATTGGTTTTCAAGTCATCTGTCCTTAGGATTCATTTTATTGTCGATGGTGATATTTTAGAAAACCTTGGGTATTTTTTTCCTTCAGAAATCATTTGCGAAGTTTAGGAAAACCAATTGAGTTGACGTTTTGTTATTCAAAAACTGAATCTTTGTAATGCAACAAAAATCGATGAATTATGACGATTTTTCTTAAGCCAGATAACATGCAATTATCGATTATTAAGTTTCAAAAACCCATGCATGCATAAATCCCTAAATATGAAATTACCAAGCCACAGTCCAAATAAAAATTATTACAATCCAAAACCAAAGGAAAACTCCAATTAAATAATAAACTTAAAAATAGTCTGATGTTCGAGTTGATGCTTCGAATGCCAAGTCTGATCCTAGTTAAGAGGGTTACTTGAAAAGTTTAAAACTATTGGGGTAAGGTTATGAAAGCTCAATATGAGTCAACAATAAACCATCATGCAATCAATTATAATAGTTAACAATCAATAACAACATTTCAGTATCGAACATGGCATAATCAATCAATGTATGAGCATGTCATATGTAAGATGTGTTGGGAAATGTGCCCATATTGTAGTAAACATGTAACTGTTTTCTATTTATTTGAACGACGAATAAATAAATAAAGTTAATTTCACCTTTCACTATTATGTCTTTTGTATTTTCTATCTTTTATATTTTGCATGCATAGCGAAATTGTGACAAAAAAATATTAGCTCATTAATTGTCTAAAGTTCAAACTGAAGATAAGTTGCATTGTAAAGAATGTTTACATTGTAAGAAAGACAACTTACTTCAGTAGATAATCTAAATGATCCCGTAATCCCGTAAAAACATCAAAGTGAGCATTTGATTCAAATACTGAAAAGGATTATTATGTCATCTACAATTCTAATTGAGGAGATGGCTAGTCTTGGCAATCGAAGTAGTTGACTCCACGAGTAGAGGCATAGATATTTTCATTGGTAGAATGATACATTGGACTAGACCCAAGATGAATTAATTTTGAATCTGTTTGTAAATTAATTCACTTGTGACGTTCATGGTGTGATTTACCTAAATCCTGAGTTAGTCACTAACCATGCGCATGCAACTCATGTGCTTTGATATAATTTGAGGCTTATGCTCTAAAGATGATCGAGTCCATCGGTATGTTGGGTACGTGACTTGTTTATGACATGGCTTTACTAACAGCAGTGGAATTCATAGCTCAATTAAAGAGTTAATGATATCCTCTCATTGGCATGTGTGGATTGATAAATATGGAATGTGACCATGAGTTGCTCGTTCTCGAACAAGCAACTCATCACAGTCATTTGTTGATAGTGATCATATTAATCATTAAGAAGACACAATGGTGACAATGAGATAAAATAGGATTGTATTGAGTGAACGGATTTAACTCAAATGAATTAAGGATATCATATGAGGGTAACACACACATGACGAGGTCATTGGATAAAGTAATTGGATGAATTGCTTTCGTAAAGGGTATACAATAAGGAGTTTTCAATCATGGTACTTCTTGTGGACTGACTCCATGATTAAATAATTGAGAATTATTGGAACGATACTTCTGGATATAATTGCAATCGCAAGAGCCTAATTGTATATGTTTGATTAGTCCCTCTACTAGCTCAACAAAAGCTCGATTGGACTGCATTTGAATCAAAAGAAAATTCTACGACTTTGGAAATAATTTAATTGAGTAGATTTATTCGATATGGAATTAAATTAGGTGGTCATAAGAATTGTTCAACTAGAGAATTTAATTAAAGAATTTTCTTGAAAAATTCATTTAGAAAATCTAAGTGATTTAAAAAAAATTAAGTTTGATCAAGTAAAATTAAATTAATCACATCAATTAAACTTAATATGATATTTTTGGAAGTTAATTTTCAAGTCATACAATTGGCTCAATGGGTAATTGAATTTGAAAATTGGACATGAGATCGTAAATTGGGTCTGAGAGCCCAAAACTGATACTACGATCCAAAAATTGGTCAAACCGGGCCCGGTATGTGAAACCAGGCTAAAAGTCCAACCGGTGGCTAGATCGGACGACCCGACCGAATTGGCAGTAGTCGAACTGGCTCAGCATGCCGTAAGGGTGTCACACCTGCACCACCGGACACGGAGGTGTTGATGGCTGTGATGGCAGCGCCCCGGTGGCCGACGGCGGTTGGTCATCGGTGGTTGAGTAATGGAAGAGTTACACCCCTACTGGGATTCTACCAAAGAATTTGATTTCAGATTAATTATTCCAAAAATAATTTTATTTTAATAGTTTAAATTTTAATTTAATTTAATTTAATACTTATTTTAATAGTATTTTATTAATTTAATATTGAATTGATTATCTTAATATTAAATATTTATTTTTTAGATAAAAATTCTATTGTTTTAATAAGATTTAATATTAAATTAATATAAAATATTCTACAAATTTAATATTGAAGTGATTAAATTTAATCATAGTTGAACTCTCCAAACTCTCCCTATATAAAGAGAGCCTTGGGTCATTATTTACATACACTTGAATTTAAGATAAAGTTGTAGAGAGAAAATTCTCTAAAGAGATTATTTGAGAAAATTTCTAGAGATATTTTTCTGATTTACAACTTGACCTAGAAGTTTAGAGAAATTGCAAAATTACCCCACTAGTAATTTTTGTGAAAAAATTTCTAATTCGAAGCGAGCCCACACTCGACAGACGTGAGCTTGAGGATAGCGGAGAAGACTACTCGGTCGAAGCGCTCATCCTAGACGAATAAAAAAGGTACAATTTTGATTAAGTGTTTATTACTTTAGATATCACAACCAAGATCTTGTTTTGAAAATTTTTTTACAACTTTGGTTTTTCCCTAAATTTATTTTCCGTTATGTTTTCAAACTCGTTTTTCCAACAAGATGCACCACGAGTTTCCCAGAACCCGTCTACTGAAATCCAAACAGTGGAGCAAAATCTCGGTGTGGATAAACCATCAATATCAGTAATGCAATTAAACTGTCAGTAACGAAGCGGAAAAGATTCTAGTAATGCGGACAAGCCACTAATATCAGTAATGCAGATAAACTGTTAATAACAATGCAAACAAGTTGCTAGTAACATGATTGAATCGCCCAATCTCCTCGGTACTCTAAGTGCAGTATACTGACTCAATATGCATACTTTAAATGTCGTCGGTACTCCACGAAACTCCTCTGTCAACCACAAATACCCACCCATGCAAATGCAATATGTCATACAATCAATGAACAGATCATGCTTAACATTACAATTTCAGTATTATAACATGCTTAACATGCATTTCATTAAACATAATTATGTATGCTTTGCATACTTTTCATTTAACAGTAACAGTGGCATGCATACATGCTTTCCATACAGTCATTTTCACATATGGTATGTAATTTAAATACATACAAGCTCAATGTCATTAATGGCATATTACATGCATATCAATTAGTGTTTAAAAATTCAGCATGCTATACATGCATACAGTACATACATTTTCATTAGGACTTAGAAATCAGAGATTTGACACCAATGTATGGTCAACCAATTACAGCACAAAGTCATACATCACATACAGCTCATACACAATTCATTCGGTTCCAATATTGCCTTTAACAATCGATCTATCTATTTAAACACGTACCTCACTCAGCACCTCATCTACTAGCACCTAAGCCATTCAACCATGTCAAAACCAGTAAGTAAATTTACCATTTAAACACGTATTAGGTTTTTAGACTAATTTAGCAAAAGGAAATATCAACACCTTAATTCGCAAGTGCACAACACTAATCCGTAAAGTTCGTGCTTCCACACTTAAGCCTTAGATGTTCCTAAATCAAAATTAGAGCACTTAACATATTAAATTACAGTTAAAACCAACCTTGAAACACCCTTTCAGGTTTTGGCCAAACCAGTGCTACACTAACAATTTCTTAGATCATTTCGACAAGGTAACTTACATTGATTTG
This sequence comes from Gossypium hirsutum, assembly GCF_007990345.1. Taxonomy (NCBI): domain Eukaryota; kingdom Viridiplantae; phylum Streptophyta; class Magnoliopsida; order Malvales; family Malvaceae; genus Gossypium; species Gossypium hirsutum. The sequence continues at coordinate 14,475,625 of NC_053439.1, read as the reverse complement.
ATGCCAAACGAGGGTGCAAATGAAATTCGACTTCACTGCTGATCAGAGACATCAAAATCAGTTTCTAAGTTGGAAATAACACACAAAAATAAATAATTAAAATTTAACCTAAAGTCTTGAGCATTCGGCCAAAACAGTAACCATTAACGAAATCAAATGGCATAAAATCTTGCATAAATCCGCACTTACACTATCCAATAACCAGATCTGAGATGTCGAATGAACGTGTTTGGATACCCTATTTATTTGGAACATTAAGGGATATTTTAAATAGAGAAAAAACAAAGAACACATTGTTGTAAGGGGTGACAAATGAAGAGAAAACAGCAGCCCAAACCATTGGTGTTCTAAGGGCGGAAACACCACAAACAACGATAGAAAAAGAGGCTGACTTAGGCAGCACAAAGAGAGATCTTAGGGCAGTAGAGGGGATGGTTTTTAGGGCTAGAAATAATAGTAAAGTGGCTGTGAAAACAATAGCAAAATTGACAAGCAAAGGAAAAGAAAAGAGAAGGAAAACTGAAACTAATTGGTACCACGAAAAGTGGAGGAGAGAGGCGGCTGGATAGCAAAGGGAGGCTGATTTAGGGATTAAAAATGACAATAATGCGGCTAGAAAAAAGGCAGAAAAATAATAGGCAAAGAGGTGGCACAACAATGGTGAATTTCACTGTGTTTGGAATGGCACAAGGGGAAAAAGAAAAAAATTAGAAAAATGGGAGAGGGAGATGAAAGGGACATCAAAAGCAGAGGAAGAACAGAGGAGAGATAGAAAAAACGATAGAAATAACATATATACCTAGGGTTTAGCTAGGTTGGGCGACATAAAACTAGGGGAGTGGGAACAAAAATAGCAAAATTAATTTATTTGCTCGGGAAGGGATTCAAACTCGAGTGTCTAAGCTAATTACACGATCCAGTAGTTCATTCTTGAAATAATTTTACGAACTTTAAACTAAAAATTTGGGATGGTACAAATTGTTACTCTACTGAAAAATAGAGAAAATTTATTCTCAATGTAATGCCTAAATTTTGCCCGGCCATTAATAAATAAAAATAATAAGAGTCTAGTATTCTACAAGCCTACATGAAGCAAATAAAACGGCCCAGAATACATGACCCAATTTAAAACAAGGATCCAAATTACAGTTGGCCTATATGGCCCAGACCCAAAACCAAATAGAGGCCCAAATTAACCCCAAAGGACAATCAGAAATCCTAGGGTTTCAACAATGTCGCAGCCAAGCCTCGCCCTCCAAATCTCTACGCGATCTTCACCTGCGCAGCAAGAAATAGTAAAAAAGGAAATGAAATCAAAGACTCGAAAATCAAATAAAAAGAGATTTTGTTGCTTCTTGATATCGTTTGATTTGGCTATAAAAAGCCATAAATATACTGTAACAAGGATCGAAAAAAATCAATAAAAAAGGGAGCAAATATTTTCACAGCAAAAAACATAGAATACCAAATAGAAGAAAAATCAATCAAATCGAAGGTTGATATTCTATTTCAAACTCATGCTTTTGTCTCTTTTAGATTTCTTTGTATTTGTTCATGCGTGTTATGATAAATGAAATAAAATAAAATAAAAGGCAAAAAAGGGATCGAAAACACCTGGGGTTAGGACGTGCGCCGTCGTCGGAGGCCTCCTTCGTTCATCAAGGCCACGAAAACCCTTTAGGGTTCTCTTCCGGTTGCAATCGAAAGGACAGAGGCCGAAAGGCCATTTCTTTTGTGTTTTAAAAAATACCCCAATCGGGTTTTATTATTTTTTAAAAAAAAGTATACCTGGGGATGCCTTCAATCTGCGCGAAAAGAGCCAATAAGCCTTTTTGAGATGAGACTCCGGCCACCTTCCACGGTGGGATCGCCACAGAGGAGTGGTGGCGTGGAAGCTAGGGTCAAAACCCTAGCAGAGGAATCAATATTTTTTTATTTTTTTATTCTTCTCCTGCTGCAAATGATTTTTTTGGAGAAAACTTGGTTTAAATAGTGGTACTAAACGGTACTGTTTTAGGAGCGGTTATAAATGTTAAAAACGGCGTCGTTTTGGGTAATCCGACCCGAATTCGACTGGGCCTAGGATCCGCGCGTTTTTAAACGGAGGGGTAAATTGCGCTTTTAGCCCCTCCGCCTTTTAATATATTTCCAATTAAGTTTTTTTTCTATTTTTTAGATTTACCCTTTTATTTATTTCAATTTCAGTTTGGTCCAATTTACAACGGTGCCGTTGTAGAGGAGAAGGGATAATTTCCTTTCCAGCCCCTCTGCATTCTTTGCGTGTTCAATATGGTCCTCCAATCTTCAATTATTTGCGGATTTGCCCCAGATTTTTGTCTACAGTTCAATTTAGTCCATTTTTTTTATTTTCTTTATTTTTAAATTAATTGATAATGTAATTATTTTATATATATGTAATTATTTTATCTATATATGCATATATATTTCTATTTTTTAATGAATATTTTTCTATATTTTTTTAAATGAATATTTTTATATTTATACGTATATATTTATGTTGTTAAAATGATTAAATATTTACTTATTTTTTATTTTATTTTATTATTATTTTATATATATACGTCTAATTATGTATTTTTCTGTATTTTCATAAATACATTATAGATTTTGCTATATATAAATTTTATAATTCTAGATTTTATATGTAAATCCATGTGCATGTTTTTTTTTTAAATTCAATGTATATATTATGTACCTTTTATTCTTTATTTTTTACTTAGTTCTTTCATTTGTTTATTAATTTGTGTTTTCATTTATATTATTTTACTCGGTTATTTGATACTTAGCATGTCATTGTTTTTTTATGTATATTAGTTTCATTTATTTATTTGTATACATTATTTCTATGCCATTGTTATATTTATTATTGATGTATTTATTATTGTGGCATATATATATTATAATATTACATCATCTTTTTACTTGATTTTAAAAATAGAACTTTTCAAAATAGGGATAATACTCGTATTTAGGATTTTCAAGAAAATTGAGCCCTAACGTATTGGGTTCCGATTTTCTTCGTAAAATCTAACAATCGAAGATTGCTCTTTAATCAAACAAAATAAAATTTGTCATCGGGAATTCAATATGTTTTGTCCTAACGTATTGGATGTGACACGTTGATTTCTCGAGACAAAGATTTTTTTTTTAAATAAAGAAAATATTGAATGTTTGGGATTTTAAGAAATTGTGCCTAACGTATTGGGCTGTGATTTCTTCATAAATTTTAAACAATTAGATATTTTCTTAAATTTTATTACACGAGTTTTTTTTTTGGACTAACTCATCTTAAAGAGAATAAAATGTTGTGCCCTAACACATTGGGTGTGATATTTTTCTTTTTTTTTTTCAAAATGAGAAAGTCTTAATAAATAATTTAATTTAATTAAGGGTCGCATTTTTTTAACTCTCGACTTTAAGACATTAATTAATCAATTTGGTACCAATTTTTGGGCGTTACGAGGGTGCTAATCCTTCCTCGTACGTAACTGACTCCCGAATCCGTTTTTCTGAAACTTGTAGACCAAAGTCGTTTTTTAGGTGATCCAATCACACCTTAATAAAAGATTGGTGGCGACTCCCAATTTTTGTTTTTTTAAAGTCGACACCTACAAATTTTTGTATTGTTTCTAAAAATAAAAAATGGTTTTGACACTCAACTATCAAATGTATTTTTCTAGAATAACAATTCTACCGATTTTTATTAAGAAAGGAGAATTTCTATTTTCACCCTAAATAAAAGAGAGAAAACTTTTTCTAGTTTTATGTTTCGATTTAATTGGTTCGAACCCACACACGAAGAAATTCGTCGTACGAGAATAGTGAAAAAGCTTATTTGGTTGAAAGCTGGGAACAACGAACATTTACTAAGCCAAAAACACAAGTAAGAATTCGATTAGGGTTTATTTCTATAAATATCACAAATTGGGTCGATTTCAAAAATTTAATTTTTCGCTATGCAAGAAACCTGTTTTCAAACCGAATTTTTCCAATAGTGCCTACATATTTTCGTGATTATTTGGGGATCCAAATCAAGGTAAGTCGAAATGAGGTGATCAAGATGAACAATGTGGCAAAACATATCAAATTAAATGGCAACATAAGTACAAGTCTAGAGGACTACTTGACAAAAAGGCTAGTCAGGAATCAACCGATGCATTGTGGCAATTTTAAGATGAGATAAACTAGTATCATTATAAAGACGCGATTAGGGCGTTGCTAGAATTGGTAAGGAGAAATGTTGTGGCTTATGCACAAAGTGTTGGAAAAATTGATTATGAAAAACAACTTTGTTGCACAATGAAATTTTAAAAGTTTTCATAAAAACTAGACCTAGGTTGTGTTATTAAACAATAATAAATTTCACCAAATTCAATACCTATGTTTCTAAGTTAGGGAAATATGTCAAATCTTGGATCTAGTGTCTAAATCCTTCTGGCTTTCAATGAATGATCTTCTTCGCTATTCTCAAATCCTCACATGTTTAGAGAGTAGGCTCTGTTTAAAAAATCATACACAATATCAAAGTCATACACAAGATTATTATTTAATTGAATGACTAATTAATTTGTTTTTTTTTCACTTTGGATTTAATTATTTAATTACATTCAATTAAATAATAATCTAAAGAAATTAAATTAATTTTTAAGTCATCTCCTGTTGTTTCGAGAAAATGCATTCACCACGAATAGTAATTCATGCAGTTTATTTCTCAGATGTCGTTTTCATCCATTTATCATAATAGCTCTTATGTGCATTCCATATAGAGTTGTATTGAGCTAGCGGAGGAAACGATCAGATATATATAATTATGGTTTAAATAATTTGTAATTAAGTTCCGACTCTTCAACTATTAATCACAAATTATTTAGTCATTGAGTCAATCCACTAAAAATATCATGATTGATCTCCCCATTATATACCATTACCAAAGCAACTTAGATTTTATCCTTTTGTCCAATGATCTTGTCATTTATGTGTTACCTTCATAGGATATCCTTGATCCCTTTAATTTAAAATATGTTCACTCAAATCAATCTTATTTTATCTTATAGTCACCAATGCATTTCCAAATGAAAAATATCATTGATAACAAGTAGTAATGATAATCATTTGTCCTAGACGAATGACCCATTACCACGTTCTGTTTTCATAATTCATGTTATGTTAGTTAGAGGATACCATTTACTTTTTAATCGAGTTATGAATTTCACTATTATAAGTGAAGTCATGCAATAGATAAGTCATGCACCCAATATATCAACTTTTGACTTCGATACCAATGGAACACAAACTTTCAATATATCGAAGTACATGAGTTAAGTATGCATGGTCAACAATTTACTAAAGATTGAGGTAAGTTACATTATGAACGTCACAAGTGAATAAATCTATAAACAGATCTAGGATAAATTCTATTTGGGTCTTGTCTGATGTATTGTCAATCCAAATAATCACACCTATACCTCTATTTTTGGGAGTCAATTACTCCATTACCCAAGGCAAGGTAACACCTCAATTGAACTTATAGACAACACAATAGTCCTTATGAATCAATTGCTCATTTTGATTCTAAGGACTATAGACAATTTAGATCCTTACTAATATAAGTTGTCTTCTCGCGTCGTTATCTTTCCATATGATGCAACTTAATATTAGTTAAACACTTTGGTAATTAATGAAAAAAATATTTGCTTATACATATTGTTTTTCATGCAAAAATCATTAAAGATAATTGTCCACAAATATAATAAATTAGTTATGGAATTTTATTTATCCAATTAGTTTGAAAAATTACAAGTGATGAAATCACTATAATAAGGGCACAAAATCCTAACACAAAGGGTTCAGAAAACGCAACGAAAAATAGGTTTAAGGGAAAACCAGAGTTTTAATTTTTTTCCGAAAATAAGAACTTTGTTGTGTTATCTAAAGTAATAAATACTTAATCAAAATTGTATCTTTATGATTCGTCTAGGATGAATGCTTCGACCAAGTAATCTTTTTCGCTATCTTCAAGCTCACGTCTGCCGAGTGTTGGTTCATTTCGAATTACAAAATTTTTCACAGAATTACCAGTGGGGTAATTTCATAATTTCTCTAAACTTTTGGGATCAAGTTTTAAATAAAAAGAATATCTCTAGAAATTTTCTGAAATGATTTCTTCAGATAATTTTCTCTCTAAAATTTTTCTTGAATTCAAGTGTATGACAATAATGACTCATGCTATTTTTATATAGGGAGAGTTTAGAGAGAGTTCAACTAGGATCAGAATTAATCACATTAATATTAAATTAATAAAATATTATCTAGAGAAATATTAAATTAAATGTAATATCTCATATTAATATCTAGATAAATATTAATTTTAATTTAATATTAAATTCTTTAAAACAATATTATCTCTAGAAAAGTTAATTTAAAATCAAGTTAACTGGTAGAGTCCCACTAGGAGTCTAATTTTTCCATTGCTCTACCATCGAAAAACTGCCGCCATCGACCATCTGTCGGTTGCTGGATCACTGTTGTTGCAATCGTTGTGCCCAGCAATGCCATCAGCGGTGCGACTCCCACGACATCACAAACCATTACCATTTTGCCCGAATAGACCTGGCTGGTTTGGCTGCTACCAGTTCAGTCTAAGCCAATAACGACTCGATCGGTCCGATCTAGCCACTGGTTGAATCGTCGGTCCAGTTTCATACACAGGGCCTGGTTCAACTAGTTTTTGGATTTCAGTATTCGGGTTTAACTTTCGATCTCAGATCCCACTTTCAAGTTCAATTACCCATCGGGCCAATTATTTGACTTGAAAATTAATTTCCAAAAATATAATATTTATTTTAATTAATTTGATTAATTTAATTTTTCTTTATCAAAATTAATTTTCCCAAAAATCATTGAGATTGTCAAAATTAAATTTTCAAGAAAATTATTTAATCAAACTCTCAAATTGAACAATTCACACGACCACTTAATTTAATTTCGCATCAAATAAATCTACTCAATTAAATTATTTCCAAAGTCATAAAATTTTCTTTTAATTCAAATGCAGTTTGATAAAGCTTTTATTAGCTAGCGGAGGGATAATTAGGCATATACAATTAGGCTCGAGTAATTGCAATTATGTCCAGAAGCATCATTCTAATAATTCACAATTTACTTAATCATGGAATCAGTCCACAAGAAGTACAATGATTGAAAACTCCTTATTGTATACTCTTTATGAAAGTAATTCATCTAACTATTTTGTCCAATGACCTTGTCATGTGTGTGTTACCCTCATATGATATCATTGATTCCTTTGAGTTAAATCCATTTACTCAATACGGTCATTTTTATCTCATTGTCACTGTTGTGTCTTCTTTATGATTAATATGATCATTGTCAACCAATGACTGTGATAATTTGCTCATTCGAGAACAAGCAACCGGTGACCATGTTTCATATTTATCAATTCACACAATGTCAATGAGAGGATATCGTTAACTCTTTCATCAAGTTATATATTCCATTGTTGCTAGTAAAGTTATGTCATACACAAATCATGTACCCAACATACTAGCTATTGGCTCGATCATCTTTAGAGCATAAGCCCCCACTTATATCAAAGCACGTGAGTTATATACACATGGTTAGTGACTACCTCAGGATTTAGGTAAGTCACACCATGAATGTCACAAGTGGGTTAATTCACAAACAGATTCAGAAGTAATTCAACTTGGATCATGTCCAATGTATTATTCTTCCAATGAGTACATTTATGTCTCTACCTGTGGAGTCAATTGCTCTCATAGCCAAGACTAGTCATCTCCCTAATTGGAATTATATACGACATATAATCCTTCTATGTATTTGAATCAAATGCTCACTTTGATTCTTTTAAGGGATTACAAACTCATTTAGATTATCTATTGAAGTAAGTTATCTTTCTCGCAATGTAAATGTTCTTACAGTGCCACTTATCATCAGTTCGAACTTACATAATCAATGAACTAATATTTGTTTGTCATAATTTTGCTATGTATGCAAAATATGAAAGACAAAAATACAAAAGATATAATAGTGAAATGTGAAATTAACTTTATTCATTTATTCATCGTTCAAATACATAGAAAACAGTTACATGTTTACTACAATATAAGTACATTTCCCAACAAAAGGATCATGACTAAGGTTCAAAAAACAACAAACAAGGTTTGCAGAATAACCCAAGGCAATCATTCCCAATTCTTAGAACAATGCCTATCTACTTGAAGTATAGTGTCATAGTAAAACACTTCAGTAAATTATAGTTACCAAGGCAAATTTGTAATCTTAAGGATAATATTATTGTCTGCTTAAATTCCTTAGGACTTTATTTTGTAGATAGGCTTGAATCTAGGTTGTTGATGTAATTTAATCTATATTGTTGGATATATGGGAGCTTAACTATAAATAAAGATCTTTTTCACCTCATTTATAACCATTCAATCTTGTAATCAATACAGAGAACATTTACTCTAAAAGCCTTCTTATGCTTTCTTTCTTGTTGCCTTGCTTGTTTCGTTTGATTTCTTTTTAGCATTAATGCCTTAGAGACCTCTCTTTGATATTCTCAGTTTTCAAGGGATTAGGGTGACTTAGGTAGTGTTTGGAAAGTCACCAAGTAATTGGATTTAGGTGTAATTGCTTGTAATTGCACAGAAGTGGCATGTTTAGGTAACCATTGTAATTAGTTGGTCTCACTAAATTAGGTGTTTAGTACACTTTCCAATTCTTAAGGGGAGGGTGAGAATTGGAGTTACTACACAGGTAATTACACTTAAATCAATTTACTCTATGGCATAGATGATTTAACTTAAAATTTTTTTTCTACAATTTTTAAAAATTATATTATAATCATAAACACGTATGAGTGTTTGGGATTATTATAGTTAAAAAATTTTAAACTTATATTATAAATTCTAAAAAGTTATATTATAAAAAATAACTTATGTGTATTTATAAAATTTTAACAAAAAATTATAATATTTAAATCTTAAAAAATTCTAAAATTATGACAAAAAAGTATATTACAAAAAATAATTTACATGGTATAAAAATTGTTATAATATAATTATTTAAAAAGTTGTGGCAAAAAAGTATAGACATAATTTATTACATATTCATGCTATATATTATAAAAAATAATATACTTATTTATAAATTAAAAAAAGTGTTATAATTTTTTGCTTATATTATTTAAAAGAAGTGCTATGAAAGTTATTGGACACTTTACAAAACTTTCTTTGTAAAGGTTATATACTATAAATTATATTATTTGTAACATAATTTACATATTATAGAAAAATGGTTATAACCTAGTATAAGTATTTCTTTAAATTAAGTTTATATAAGATTTAATAATTAAAGTTATAAACTATTTGTATCGTGAGCCCAAGTCTTATGTAGTAAATGTTAGTTATACAAATAAAAAAGGTTTTGTTGCACCATATTGTAGGGTACGATACCATTTGGGAGAATAGAGTTAAATACAAGCACTAGAGATGGCTCATGAACTTTTTAATTTGAGACATTCAAAGCTTTGAAATGTGGTTGAGAGAGGACATTTGGTTTTCTAAAAAATTTCTCATATTAACATCATCATCTTAATATAGCATTAAAAACAAGGTTAGATTGTACTAGCATGTTGCATACTTTATAACTTCATTCGTAAGTTGAATTGAGTTATTCCATACTTTGAAGAGTACATGAAAGAAGGAGAATTTGATAATCTTACAAATTTGGATTTAGATGATGAAGAATTTGGTTAAGGCCAATAGATGAAGATGAAGAGTATATGTTAAATGTTAAGAAGGGAATAACCCTATAGATATAGAATGCTAGAGCAATTAGATAAAATTGCATATGATGTTTATTTTTCTTGTTATTTTTATTAGTAATCGTATGATTAGCTACTTTCTTGGACTAGCATATTACATATGATGAATTTGGTTTTAATTTTTGTTACTTGTTTAGAATTTTTTTTATCGCACTGATAATTTTTTATAGTAATTAATAATTGTACTACCAAATATAATATTTATAGAAATGTAACACCATTGTTGAAGGAGTGAAATAAGAGCAATTTGTGGGTAAAAAAGAACTACAAACTTTGGTGAATGCATTGCATTGTAAGTATTGATATTCAATTTCTATATTGATCTATATATTTGTTCTTAATTATTTATATTTAAAAATATTCTCTAAATATTAATATCTAAATAAGTAATAATTATAGATAAATTCTTGTTTTAATCATTCAATTAAAAATAATAATTTGATCACCAAAGTTTTCAAAAAAAAAATTGTCACTTGATTGTTATGTTAATGGAAGACATCCTTTTAATTGATTTAATAACAAGTTTAGTCCTCACGTTTTATATCTTCTATAAATTTGATCCTAAAATTATAAAAGAATCAAAATTAAATTTTAAAAATAATAAAAATCTAAATATATATAAAAAAGTTTTGAGAATGAGGATTCAAGTGTTGTAAAGACTGCTCCTCTATGATGAAGTTATAAGATTGCTTGCATAACTCAATAAAAAAAACTGGTTGAATCAACCATGTTCGCCTTATCAACATTAGCTTTGAAGCTCAGAATTGAACAACATCAAAGATGTAAAAAAGAGGAGGACAAAGGCTTCATTTTTACTTAATCTTAAAATGCAAACTTCGTACATTGCTTTCACCGCTATTTAGATACAAAATCAACCTCTTTCCAGAATCCTCACCATCCTTGAACAACAAAAGGCTTCCCATTTTGCACTATCACCTCAATGCAAAAAGGGAGAAAATTTGACTTAAAGAACAAAGAAACTAACAAAGATTTAAGCAAAATTTTTATTTTCAACTTCTATTTATGCTACCTTAGAAGGTTAGTTTTATCTCACTCAAAAGTCAATTAGGCATTGAGCACAATTAGAAACTCATCCAAGAACTGGAAGCATCCATCACAATCTCACTGGAAGTATGGGGTGCATCAAAGTAGCAAGTGGCTGAGATGTTGTTAAGGAGAGCAAAGAATTTGGGCAAGAGGTTATTCACAGGGAAAGTCTGGGAAGAGAAAAAGGACGAGTCAGTGGAAGAAGAAAAACTAGATGCAATGGAAAGTGAGACGGAGGAGAAGGGAAGAGGGGGAAAGGAAAACTAGATGCGATAGTGAATTACAATAATAGGGCAAAACTCGAACAACAAACACGACTAATGCGATTCGAACTAAGACTACACTTGAGACAGAGAATACCCTTAACCATCAAGCCATCACATGGGGTTCTAATTGAAATAACACTTTCGTTAGCACTTATTGAAAGAACACTTTCGTTAGCACTTATGACATATTTTTGTATAAGAAAATGTAAGAAAATAAATTAAGACATATTTTTAGAATTAGAAATTCGAAATTCGAAATTCGAAATACTTTTTTGAAGTATGGTACAAGTATGATAGGAATCGAAACGCTTTTTATATAATGTAACGTGTACAACCCAATATCTAATTAGTTTTGATAAATCTTTAAAACAAATAGATAGGAATTGTGATCTCTAAAAACAATATTTTTTCATGACAATTAGTTAGTTTAGTTACAATAAAAGAGTTCTCTTTTAGGAAACCACAAACTAAAAAAATCTCTATTGACGACCTAATTAAATAGAAAGGATAATTAAATAAATAAAATGATACAATAAATACTAAAGTTTCCTTTTGAACCTTAAAATTGCTATTTCAACGCGTTTTTATTTATCAATAAAAATTAAATGCTTCCTAACAAATTTGACATTTTACATTGAATTGACCCATTCACCTTCAATCTTGACGATTGACTAAAAAATATGTTATTATGATTTCAAGCAAGCCACTACGGTGAAATCGAAAGACATGCTGCTCTTAGGAAGCAGTGCTAGAGCATCTCGATTCGAGTCCGAGTGATGGCATAGTATCTTCTAAAAGAGATATAATAAGTCCTATAATGAAAATGAATTTCATTCCTGATTTACATTCCATAAAATCTAGAAACCCTCGTTTTTTTTTCATAATTTTTATGATTTTTTTAACTTTAGAGCATATATTAACTTATATCCTTTTTAGTCATTTCAGTTGTAATTACAATTCATTTTTTAACGTTATTCTTATTAGTAGATGAAGTCGTAAGACTATATGATTCATCAGAAAAGGGCATGATAGTCACCTTTTTCTGTATAACAGGATTATTAGTCATTCGTTGGATTTATTTTGGACATTTTGATTAAGTGATTTATATGAATCATTCATCTTTCTTTCATGGGCTTTCTCCCTTATTCATATGGTTTCCTATTTAAAATTTAAAAAGCGCAAAAATAATTTAAGTGCAATAACCACACCAAGTGCTATTTTTACCCAAGGCTTTGCCACTTCGAGTCTTTTAACCAAAATGCATCAATCCGAAATATTAACACATGCTCTCCAATCCCAGTGGTTAATGATGCACGTAAGTATTAGGCTATGCAACTCTTTTATGTGGGTCATTATTATCAGTAGCTCTTCTAGTCATTACATTTTGAAAAGCCATAAAGATTATTGGTGAAAACAATAATTTTTCATTTTTGTTTGGGAAAATCCAATACATGAATGAAAGAAGCAATGTTTTACTAAACACTTATTTTCTTTCATCTAAAAATTATTACAGATATCAATTGACTCAACAATTGGATCATTGAAGTTATTGTATTATTAGTCTCGGGTTTATCTTTTTAACCATAGGAATTCTTTCAGGAGCCGTATGGGCTAATGAGGTGTGGGGATCATATTGGAATTGGGATCCAAAGGAAACCTGGGCGTTTATTACTTGGACTGTATTCACAATTTATTTTCATACCAGAACAAATACAAATTTGGAAGGTGCAAATTTCGTACTTGTGGCTTCTATGGGATTTCTTATAGTTTGGATATGCTATTTCAAAGATGTTTTTTTACTTAACTTAAACGTAAGAGAAGGAAAAAGACTTCTTTTTTTTCTTTTTCATTGTACAACGAACAATTTTAAAAACCATAGGATTACTTTTTGATTTTTTTTATTCATGAAAGTTATCTATAAAAATAATTATATAGAATAGTTTCAACATTCTCACCTCATAATGAGAGGACAAAATCCGGATAAGTACCAATACCTATTACTAGTAAAAAGATAAAGATCGAAATAAATAACTCTCGTGGTCCAAAATAAAAAAATAAGAATTTGGAGCATTAAATAGCTTGTGTCCATAGAACATTTGATGTGACATAGATAATGAATAAATAGGAGTTAATATCATTCCATTTGCCATTACGAAAGTAATTAGTATTTTTAGCATTGAAAAATATTTTTGGCTCGTAATTATTCCAAAAAAGACTATCAATTCTGCATCAAAACCACTCATGCTCAGTAATGCAAGAGAAGCCATGGATAAGATACTGAACATCGTAAATATTTCGGGAATTGAAATGGTCGTTTCACCCATTTCGTTGAGATAAATAAGACGCATTCTATCATAACTTGTTCATGCCAAGAAAAAAAAAAGACTATCAATTCTGCATCAAAACCACTCATGCTTAGTAATGCAAGAGAAGCCATGGATAAGATACTGAACATCGTAAATATTTCGGGAATTGAAATGGTCGTTTCACCCATTTCGTCGAGATAAATAAGACGCATTCTATCATAACTCGTTCATGCCAAGAAAAAAAAAGGTTGAGTAATCAACAAGTACACTTTTGAAAGCGTTGGCGACCAAATTGTTATATTCTTTTAGTAGAATGACCAAAACAAAAATTTATCCATAATTAGGTGACTAATGTTGTAGTTTACCCAATAAGAGACAATAACTAAATGAAGAGAGCTAAATGTTTGAAGCAAACCCTAACGTAAGATAAAGCCTTGGAATTATCATTTTGAAAAAGAATAAATCTATATAGAATTTTTTAGAATGTTTTGAATATTTTATATATTTTGAATTTGTTTTAATTTTTATAGATTTTGAAAAAAAAAATTTTAAAAATTTCAAAATTATTTTAAATTATTTATAATTTTTTAGAATATTTCAATCTATTCATTTTCAAAACTAGAAACTTAAAAGAAATATATCTACATAAATTTATCAATTTATTTTTAGGATACTCGAGTTGTGCAAAGAAATTATATATTGATACAATAATTTAAATACTCTAAATTTATTTGAGTAGACGCTTACATAAATAGGTTGTCCACTCAACCTTTTAATTACCAAATTTAATTTGATATTTAATCTAACATGAATTTTAATTTTTTGTAATTATATACATTAAATTTTGAATTTGGTTTAAATATATGTAAAATTTTTAATTTAATTTAATTATACATTTAAAAAAATAAGCACATCAATATATTTTTATATTAAATACATTTAAATATGTGTGTATGCAATACATAAATATAAAATAATATTTTATTAATTATAATATCAATCATTATATATAAAATTACAAAATTAACATATAGGATTATGTATTCAACAAAGATTATATAAATTTGAACCCTATGTGATAGCCTAATGGTTGAGAGAGTATTCACCGCCTCAAATGCGGCCTGAATTTAACTCATGTAATTAAAAATATAGAAAGAGAGATTTATCCATTTACAAAAAAAAAAAAAAAAAAAAGCCGAAAGTAAATTAAACTGTGGGAGGGGTGCCTGCGATTTCCATATCCAAGCCCATTAATGATTAACCTCAATATATAATACAGAAAAGACACCCTTCCTTTTTTAATATTCATTTGGATCTCTCTCCTCTCCTCTCCTCTCCTCTCTCTATCACTAGGGTTTTTCGTCTGCTCATTTGTAAGTAAGTCCCCATCCGTTAGCTCTTCTTTACTATCTAACTCTATAATCTTAATCTCTTTTACGTTTATATTTTACTCTATTTCTTCTTTTTTGTAATATATATCTTTCTTTTTTTCTAGCTTTACAAAATGAGGTTTGCGTAGGGTTTTTTTGGTCCCCTTTTCTCGGTGATTTTTTTTTTCATTTTTTCTTGAATATCCATATCCTACCAAACGTCAGGTTCCTGCTTCGCTAGCTTTCTGAACGCGAGAATGTTAATTCATTTTAGTTCTATTTTGTCTCTGCTTTATCTCAAACAGGTCATTTTAATAGTGGGTATTGATGTTTAAACAGAGAAAAAAAAAAGAAAGAGTTTCTTGATTTTAAGTTTACATATAGTTATGGTAAAACCCTTGGTTCTGGGCTTTACACACGCACATATTGTCATAGCAGTGCTAGTTCAAGGAGCACCTTTCATTTTTTTTATTCTTATCTTTTAAGGTGCCCCCTTTGATTATTATATCATATGGATTCCATCCTGTTGTCTTTTCCATTTTATTTTATTATATTGTCGGGTGTTTTTAAAGATACTAAGTAGTTGGAGGCAAAATGTAATTCTTACCTCTAAGCTAAGGAAGAAGAAGAAACATGGTTAGAAAATGTCATCTGTTGTGGGTATTTTCTAGTAAGTTGAAAAGAAGACTGCTTGATGAACCTGAACCTAGGTTTTTTTTTTCCTTCCTTTTTTTTGTTTATGTATGCATGTAAGTGAAGAAAGGCTGCTTAGCTATTTTTTTAGATAAGTTGACTTGGCTATTAATTTGGAGATTACTGCTTTTTTCATAAGAGTTTCTTGTGCTGACAGTTTCATTAGTCTGGTAATGGGGAAGATGCAATTTGTTATTAAAATGGGAATTCAAGTTTTAGCAAACATCTTCTCTTTCCTTTATTTGCTTTTTAATTTCTCCCTTTCATTGTCTTATTATGGTACCTTCTTAATTTCTGGTTCATGTTGAAGTCAGCTTGCACAGTTTTTTGCTGTCACTGATGTGTATTTGATGCATGTGATGTTAGAAAAAAACCATTCTACTTAGGCAACTTGCCTGCAAATTGAGATTAAGTTGTAGAAAGAATGTATTAGCTATATTTGAATCTATGTTCAAGTGTCCTTCCCTTCAGGAATGACATTGGTTTTAATTGCACTAATCAGCCTGCCTTATAAGTAAACCTTATAACATCTTTTCCAAGTTAATATAGTTGAAACTCTACTAATGAGTATCCGTGGGGTTTACAGGTTATTTGACTAGTATGCTATTAGTCCTTCTCTTCTTCATTGTCTGTGCTCAATAATGCTTCTGTATGTTTAATATGATCAAGTAGGATACTTACAGTTATATTTGTATTTACTTAGTAACTTTTTCCAATCCAAACATTTATTGGATTGATGCAGACTCTTCTACTTTTACTCTACACCCACTAAGTTTATGGAGCTGTTCTCATGTATATATCCCATAGCACAGTCATTTGCTCATTATAATTTGAAGACGTGTTGTTAATTAGCTGAATGCCTGAACATATCCTTTCCGTTTGATTGGTGACTGTTCCATTAATAGTAACATTTTTGGTGGTTACTGTGAATGTATGTTTGTCTTAATGTGCTATTTTCCAATTGGGCAATGTTTAATAAGATTTTTTTTATTAAAATCTGGGCATGGTGTTTGTTGGTAAATATCTGTTTCTGTCACACAAGTTTTGGTGACTAGTGTCTGCCTCTTGGGCATCAATTTTTTTGTTTATATATTGTGTTCTTGCTACTATTCCTACACACATTTTTGCTGTTTAGCTTAGTGGTCTAGTGAGAAACTATAATTTGTTTTCTGATAATTTCTTTGAATTTACCACTTCTGTTAATAGGCAGATATCCTAGTTTTCACAAAAAGAGAAAAAAACTCAAAAGAGTTATTGTTTCTTGGCTTCTTGCTACAATGGGAGATGCAGAAAATGCCCTTCCACCTTCAAAGAAGAGGGCTGCTGGAAGAGAAATTTCTCGGGATAACCCTGGACTCGATGATGAGGAAGATTCTTCTGAACAAGAGACTGGAACTTTTAAGAGGGCTAGTGAAGAAGTGTTGGCAAATAGAAGAATTGTCAAAGTTCGGAGAAATCAAACCACTTCAACTGCCTCAGCGAATCCCTTCTCTGGGATTCGCTTGGTCCCCCTTACTGAACCAACTGCTACTCCTGCTGCACCTAGTTCAGCCCCTGAATCTGGCACAATCACCACTCAGGTTACAGCTGATGCACCAATTTCTAGTGAGAAAGAAATTTCAGAAGATGGGAAAAATAATGTTAACGAATCTGAAAAGAGTGAGGAAGGAAATGACCTGGAGCCAGAGAAAAATAGCGATGAAACTGAGCCTGATAATGCAAAGAGTGAAAGTGAGAATATTAAGCAGTCTGAAAGTAAGAAGGATGAGCCAGTTTCTGATGCTGTTGCTGATAAGGAAAGTGCTGAGCATAAGAGCAGTGTTGCTGTAAATGAAGAAACTCAAAAGGAGGCCAATGATGAAAAACTGGCGGGAGTTGAGGCCAAGGATGAAGATAAGAAAGGTGACGAGACTGCAAATGCTGATAACAAAGATAAGAGTAGTGAAAATGCCGATTCAACTGCAGAAGGTGCATCATTGAGTTCATTCCAACAGCTTTCAAGTAGCCAGAATGCCTTCACAGGACTCGCTGGCACTGGATTTTCTACTTCTTCATTCTCCTTTGGATCTGCAACAAAGGATGGTCCTACAGGTGCTTTTGGTTTTGGTCTTTCAACAAATGGAAATTCATCCCTCTTCAACACATCAGGGACTTCAATTGTTTCTAAGAGTGAGGGAAGTGGTTTTCCTGCCTTGCAGGAGGTTCCAGTTGAGACAGGAGAAGAGAACGAGAAAGTTGTATTCTCTGCTGATTCTGTGCTGTTTGAATTCATAGATGGGGGTTGGAAAGAGCGTGGGAAGGGAGAACTTAAGGTGAATGTCTCAACAGCTGGGGCTGAAAGAGCCAGGTTGCTCATGAGAGCTAGAGGAAATTACAGGTTGATTCTGAACGCAAGTCTTTACCCAGATATGAAGCTGACAAATATGGACAAGAGAGGTATCACTTTTGTCTGCATGAATAGTACTGGTGAAGACAAAGAGGGTCTGTCTACATTGGCTTTGAAGTTCAAGGACGCTTCCATAGTCGAAGAGTTCCGTGTTGCTGTAATGGCACACAAAGGTAACACAGCTACTGTTCTGAAGACACCTGAACATTCCCCTTAAGCTGCAGAAGCTTGAAAGGTATCTCCGTTAGATCTGATCTATCCTGAACTTGCCATTTCCAGTAGTCCTCTTTCGTTATTGAGGAAGTATCGTTGCTTGGGCATATGCTTTTATAATGCCTATGCTCTTGTATGTAGCAGAGTCCGAGTCAACCGAGACCAGTTCAATCTGTTTTTGATTGTTATAAATCGTGTATGTTGGAGAGTCGGTCAATAGAGACCGATCAAATCTTTTATCGGTTTGTTATAAACTATGTAGCCTGCGGGAGAATGTTTCAACCTCTCTTGTTTTTCATGGTTCCCGTCATGGAATTAAACAACTTCATGAGCTGCCAAGCTATCAAGATATGCTATTTACTGTTTACTATAGCTGTGCCATTGGTATGGGATTAATATGTGGAATTTCAGTGTCATTTATTTGGGGGGTGGGAGGTTTATGGTATGATAGGATTAAGTATGGTTATGTTGCTATGATGGTATTTCAATTTTTTCGACTCATTCGGTCATTGGTTTCGGTGTGTAATTTTTTCGACGTATTTGAAACTTGGTCGAGTAGTTTGGGATTGTAATTTAGTTTTTGAATTTTTACTCGATTTCGAGTACAAATAATACAACTTATTGCTTTAAAGTTGAAATTGAGATTTATTATTTTTCATTGGACACATTAGTTTAATCAAACAAGCTGTTGGACGTTTAAGTTGAAAATTAGTCAAATTTGTAACTAAGGATTTATAAGTAGATTGTAATTGATTGACTAAGTCACATAAAAAACCATGAAGAAATTATGTTGATCTTTTGAAAGTGAATTTATGTTTAAATTCATTTTTCTCTTAACATAACATAATTATTTTTTTAAGGGAAAATATATCATCAGTCACTTAATTTTAAATTTAATCTCTTAACTTTTAAAAAATAATAAATCAATCCTACTAACTATTTTTAGTTAATGACATTATTGACTCCTTGCTGTCATTTAACCGGTCAGTTGGAGGGTTTGTTGTTATTTAAACAATCCCATTTAAGAACCCTAGTTGGGCAGTAGAAGAAGAAGAGAAGAAGAAATGGAGACATTGACCGTGATTCCGGTGTGCTATTGTGGAAATCTAGCCAATTAAAGACTTCTTGGTCCAATGACAACCTAGGTAGGAAGTTTTTTGGGTGTAAAAAGTATGGGAGT
Organism: Gossypium hirsutum; assembly: GCF_007990345.1. Taxonomy (NCBI): domain Eukaryota; kingdom Viridiplantae; phylum Streptophyta; class Magnoliopsida; order Malvales; family Malvaceae; genus Gossypium; species Gossypium hirsutum. The sequence continues at coordinate 14,456,281 of NC_053439.1, read as the reverse complement.
AGGTTTCAAAATCCATGTCGTTTTCTCGCCTAGTTTGATCCACCATTGACAATTCACGAAGTCTGTTGTTGGATGTTTTGAAACAAGTTAGAACATTGAAGGATGCAAGGAGGGAGAGAAAAAAAATGGTGTTTGGTGCTATTATTTGTAATATTGTCGTTGTTGTTTAAATGAAAAATCAACTTATATGATAGTTGGTATTGTTGTTGTTGTTGTTGAAATGGAAAACCAGCTTATGTGACTGTTGGTATTGAGGTTTTTGAAATGGAAAATAGTATTATGGTGTTGTTATTTGGTTTTGGGTTTTAGATTAAATTCTTTACAGTTTCTCTAATAAAATTGATTAGATAAGAGTTGTATAAATAAAGCAAGTGTTTACAACAAGAGAAAAAAAAAAGGCCAAACAGAGCAAGTGTTTATATACTAACCAAGGCAAGAGCAAATGTATAAACAATATGTATGTATGCATGCAAGCGTGCGTGTGTGTGTGAATGTGAAGAACCATAAACATCAACTTTGCATCATTTGAGAGATTATATTTCATGGTGAGTGGAAGCTTATAGACCTAAATGTCATGGGCTGTAAAGGGTATTAGCTTGCTTGTATGTTTTAGCTGAGACTTGAAAGTTGAAAGACTAATTTCAATCTCAAACATTTGTATTTTTTTTCATTTGATTTTTTGAATACCCTATGGGATGTGTCTTTTAAGACTTGAAAGAGTATTTGGTTATTGATTTTCATTTTCTTACATTGCATAGATCAATGCTCCCCTTTATCAAATCCTCAACTAAAAATAACATTTTTCATCATCTTTTTGTAGACTTTGCATCAAATGGAGGAAGAGACAAAACAGATGAAAGAAAAAGCATAAAACATTGGTAGAAATTATACTTCATTCATTAATTAAGGCCACATTGTTTACAAAATGAACGGCAAACTATTGCCAAATTTGCCTACAATTTAGTACAATTCAACTCCTTTAATTGCAAACAAATTTTTAAAAAAATATTCAGTAACTATCAGTAGCAATAATAGATAAATTTACAAAAAAATAATTTGCCTAAGTTAATAAATCAGTAGCAGTAATAGGCAAATTTGCACAATAAGCTAAAAAAGTTAACAAAAAAAAACTTTCGATTCACAATGTATCGATGGGTTTGAGATAGATGACTCTTGAGTAGAAGGCATCCATCTAACAATGGTTGGTTCTCCAGCAGGTTTCCTCTTGAATGAAAGCTTTTCTCTTGGGACAGCTTCTTGGTAAGTTGGGGATATTTCTTGGTGAGTTGGTGTAACACTCCTAATCTGTCTCCGTTGCAAGCTTTTCTCTTGGGGAAACTTCTTGGTAAGTTGGGGCAATTCCTTGGTGAGTTGGTGTAACACCCCTAACTCGTCTCCGTTACCGGAATAGGGTCATGGGATATTACGAAAATTAACATATTTGATAATATTTAAACACAGTTCAAAAATCAATGTAAAAATCATAAATCAATGTTCAATCAATAATCATAGCATTCATATAAAAACGGAACTTAAATCGGGCCTTCGTAACTTAAAAATTAATTTAGAAACAAGTAAGGACTAATCTGAAACAAAACAGAAAAATGTGAAAAATAATATAAACAAGGGTTACATGGCTGTGTGACATAGCCCAAACAGTGTGAACATACAAAGTTGGGACACACGGCCGTGTCCCAACCCGTTTATCCGCCTGTGTGGGTATTCAAAATAAGGCCACACGGCCGTGTCACAGGCCATGTAACATACTAACTTGAAACACATAGCCATGTGGGGTGACCATGTGTGGCACATGGTCATGTGACAACTCGTGTCCCAGGTTGTGCAACATAATTTGCCCTAAAACAAGCAAAAACATTAACCTTTTATTGTACAACAAACTACACCATTTCCAAACATTTTCATATGATCAAAACACTTTAAAACATACCAAAAACATATCAAATCAACCATCCTATGAGCCTAACTAATATGCCACCAAAAGGCACCACAATTCATACACCAAAATCAATCCAACCAACATCTCAAGTTCATTAATTAAGCACATATCAAACATACCAAAACTATTTCAAACATACATGTCATTCAACATGGTTTAGCTATCATAAGCATTCAACAACCTATCAATTGGTACCCTTATTTACAATCCAATAACTATAAACATTAAGGCATACATAAGCTTGACACCACTCAAACATACCAAATTGCCAAACTACAATCAAGCCCTATTACATGCCAAAATACACATATATTATTTAATCTAAATGTCTATCCAATGTACCCTCATTGGTACCACAAGTTAACATATAAATCAACTCAAACTCAATGCCATAAATTCATACTTTAAACTTACATGACACACCTACCATTTAACCACTTTATTCACACTTCAATGAACCAAATGCCATCCAAATCACAAGGCTTTCATAAGTGACCAAAACCCATACTTACATATATACATTTATAGGCAAATAAACTTAAACCATATCACAATGGAAAATAGCATAAAATAAACTCTTATTACATGTCATTTATGACCATTAACCAAAACAATCAAAACTACCAATATGACGAATGGATAGTGTGATGGTGCTCCGACGAGATTCCAACAAATCGAGCTTTTCGATGATCTACAAGAAAAGAAAACAACTAACGTAAGCAATAATGCCTAGTAAGCTTGTATAAATCTTAAACATAAACTTACCGAATAGGCTCAATTTATGTATTTTATAAATAGTTTCTTTGACATGCTTAAGAGATTATCCATTTCCTATTACAACACCAATCTCGCAAGTTAGGGAGTTCAATAAGGAAACATCAAAAATCCATCCATATCAAGGAACATATACTAAAAGCAAATCCATATACATAATATTCATCACATCTTTAATATGTAGCATTCATACCTTCAAAGCTCTTATGCCAAAACATTTCATTCCATCTATTATAGTTTCTTAACATTTTATATAATTAAGTTCATTCGTTTAAGCCTTTATTACCCATTGAACCAAATGAAACAAGGTTGGATACTCGGGAACCATGCTCACACAAAGTGTGCCTATACATGTAAGTTGTGGGTCAGGATATTAAGCTACACGATATTACTCACACGAGCTGTAAAGAATCTACAACAAATGCAGGACCTCAGTTATCGGTAAGACATCTAAGACCAGTATCCAAAATTGTAAAACCCCTAATGACATGTCATTTGTATCCTAGGTCTTCACAAGGTTCAAATAGGACACGTTACATCCTTTGATTCCTTTTTTGACATAACATTTCATATACATATTCATGAAATTTACATTTTTCCACAATTCGTCAATTGATCACCATAATCATTTAATCTCATTAAACATATAACACATAATAATCATTTAAGTATAACTAACATAATTATTCATTAACATTTAAAAAAATTTACAAATAATGAATTAACCATTATACGAACTTACCTCAACAAAAACAGTTGTAAAAACGAAGCCGACGACTAACCCAACACATTAGCTTTTCCTCGGTTTAGATTCGTATGATTCGTTTCTTGGTCTACATAATAATTTTCATTCAATTAAACTATTCAAATAACTTAATATACTTAATACAATTTTTAACCCTATCAATGGGAAATTTACAAAATTACCCCCAATCTTTTACCTTTTATGCAATTTAGTCCCTAAACCTGAAAATTGCAATTTAACCACTTTTAATTAAAATTCATGCTAGCCGATTTTCCCTTAGTCTTATAACAGCCCATATTTTTCCTCATTTCACACAATTTACAATGAAATTTACTATTTTAACAATTTAATCCCTAAACATTAAAATCATCAAAAATCACTTAACAAAATACTTATATTTAACAACCAAGCTTAATAATCTATCAATTAAATTCACAAATACACTTAAAACTTTCATGGAAAGTCCCTAAACTTTTAACAATTTTACGAATTGACCCCCGGGTTAGTTAGATTAAGCTAAAACGATTACAAAACATAAAAATTACTAAAAATAGGGGAAAAAGTTACTCACATGCAAGTTAGAATAGGAACCGAAATTCTCCAAGCTTTTGCTTCCATGGTGATTCTGCCAGTTCAGGTGAAAATGGGGAAGATGAGCACTTAATTGTTTTTTTTTGTTTATGTTGTCTTATTTACTATTTTACCCTTACAATATTAGTTAAAACTTCATTCAAACCTTGTCCATAATTTTCCACTAACTTTATATATGGTATAATTACCATATAAGTCCTCCCTCATTTAATAATTAAGCCATCTCATCATTATAATTCAATAGTGATTAGCTTTTACATCTTTTACAATTTAGCCCTTTTAATTAATTAACTGTTTAAACATTAAAATTTCTTAACCAAATTTTAATATGACCCTAATAATACTCCATAAATATTTAATCACTTGACTTTACTGAAACGAGGTCCCGATACCTCCTTTTCTAAAACCACTTGACTTTAGGGATATACCACTTGAATCTAATTATTCTTTTAATTAAAAAATTTATTAAACCAAAATTTCAATAATATTATACTTGACTCATAAATATTAATAATAATATATTCCAACTGTCTCGTCAGATTTGTGGTCCCGAAACCACTATTTTTGACATCACTAAAAATAGGCTGTTACAATTGGGGTAGTTTCTTGATGAGTTGGAGCAACCACTTGGTTATGAACACCAAATTTGCGTCTTGTGACCTACACGAACAAGTGAAACCCATCAAACACATTGCATATATAAGTAAACTAATGAAGCCAAGGCAAATGACTTACTAGAATGTTTTGGCTGACTTCCCCTCTGTAACTTTTCTTATCATGGCCTAATTTCTTGCATTTACTACACTTCATTTCCACCCCTTTCTTAGTTAAGTTTGTTGTTGTTTGTGGTTCATCAGGTTCTTTCCTTCTCACCTTAGTAGGTCTGCCAAGTGGCTTTCTTAGTGTAAGAGGTAATACTGGCAGCATGTCTGGCACAGATTCTCATTGTTTAGGACTCCTTACTAGCCTGATGAAGTTGGAGAAAATGGCAAGTTGAGTTTGCTTGGTGTGCCAAGTTTGTACATAAGTTTTAGGGTATTCATCTTTTAGATGAATGACAACCACCGCATGCATTCAAGGGTTGCTAGTAAGATACCAATTCTTGTAGGAGTAGGAATTCTCAACTAAGCCCACCACATGCTGACGGCCTTAACCATATTTAACCTGATATCCATCCCCACTAACATGTGGTGGAACACACCTAAAAACAATCACTAAAACATATTATACTTAAGTAAAGGCAGCATGTGATGAGCCCCACCAATATGTGATGGCAAAATAAAGACATATATATATTTGAAAATGATCTATTTACCTTAATGAATCTTTCATTTTGACATCCAGTTTTTTCTTAATCTTTAGACACAAGTGTCCTTAAAATTTTTCAGCTTATTCTTTCTTCTTAACAATCAACATCATAATCTTAGTCCTAATTGCTTCCATCTGTTAAGAAATGTGGCCATATTTAGTAAACATGTAATTATTTTCTATACTTTGAACGATGAATAAATAAATAAAGTTAATTTCACATTCCACTGTTATATCTTTTGCCTTTCTGTCTTTTATATTTTGCATACATAACAAAATTGTGACAATCAAATATTATCTCATTAATTGTCTAAATTCAAACTGATGATAGTGGAATTGTAAGAACGTTTACATTACAATAAAGACAACTTACTTCAGTAGATAATCTAAAAGAGTCTGTAATCCCATAAAAGAATCAAAATGATCATTTGATTTAAAAACTTAGAAAGATTATCATGTTATCTACAATTCCAACTGGGAAGATGACTAGTATTAGCTATCGAAGCAATTAACTCCATAGGTAGAAACATATATGCGTTCATTAGAAGAATGATACATTAGATTGGACCCAAGATGAATAAATTATGAACTCGTTTGTGAATTAATTCACTTGTGATGTTTATGGTGTGATTTACCTAAATCTTGAGTCAGTCACTGACCATGCGTATGCAACTCATATGCTTTGATATAAGTGAAGGCTTATGCTCCAAAGATGATCAAGCCCATAGCCAGTACGTTGGGTACATGACTTGTGTATGGCATGACTTTACTAGCAACAATAGAGTTCATACATTGATTAAAGAGTTAACGATATCTCTCATTGGTATTGTGTGGATTGATAAATATGGAACATGGCCATGGGTTGTTTATTTTCGAACAAGCAATTTATCAGTCATTTATTGACAGTGATCATATTAATCATTAAGAAGACACAATGGTGACAATGAGATAAAATAGGATTATACTGAGTGAGTGTGTAATTGCCCAAATTTAAGGTCATCGGAATAGTGCCTTCGTAACCACAAATCTGATTTAAAGAGAAAATTATTATTAATTTTTATGATTTATCGAGTGATTATATATAAGTATTAGAGTGTTGATAAGAAATTTTATTGATTGCATGCCTAAATTGCCTATTAGGACTTAATTGCAAAAGTGGGTAAATATGAATTTTAGATGATAAAGGATTTATTTGAAGTGCATAATCAAATTAGAGGTCCTTAAATAGTAATTAGACCATAAAATTTCTATGGACAAAAATAGGCATGCATGGATAAAAATAACTAAAGTTTTAATGAAGGGTATTTTAGTAAATGAATAATAAAAAGAATAAAAAAGGAAAAAGATGGAAAAAATATCATCTTCTCCATAGCTTGCTGCTGAATTTGGAAAGACACCATAGCTAGGGTTTTCACACTTTTTCAAGCTCATAGTAAGTGATTCTAAGCCCCGTTTTTAATGCTTTTTACGTTTTTGAGATCTTGGTAGCTTAATTTAGCTTATTCTAGCAATAATTTAACCTAGGGTTTATATTTGGAAAAGTACCCATATGTGAAAAGTGTTTATTTTGATGTTTTATGATAGAATATAAAGCTATAAATTATGTTAAACAACTTTTGCTAGCTGATTTTAAGCGAAAACGAGTAAGTTGACATAATCGGTAAAAATCCCTAATGTACATAAGTAAGTGTTAGAGTGAGAATTTGATATTGTCATAGAAGAGAAAAATGTTCAGCATGTTATATAACATAAGAATATGAGATGAAGTTTAATTTCCGAACTTTGGGGCAAAAGCGTAATTATGTAAAAGTTTAGGGGCAAAATTATAATTTTGCCAAAGTTAGAGTCGAGGGCTTTTTTAATGAATGTGGGTATCAAATAAGTTAATTTGTTATTATAGATCAAGAAGAATGGGATTCGAGGTTAGATCAAGGAAAGAATAAAGTTGAAGACTAAAGTGATAAGTTTGGCTATATTTGCTACCGAAGTAAGTTTACGGTAAATAAATGCAATATTTCAATATTTATTATTAATGTTATTATTTTCCAGCAATTATATATTTCATGAATTTATTTGATGTTGACTCAAGTATGAGACGATAGAGAATTCGTATTAAAAAGTCTCGTTGAAACTTTTGGAATGTATCGAATACAAATGTAAGACCATGTCTGGGACATGGCGTTGGCACCGAGATGAGAGGTCCCATGTAAGACCATGTCTGGGACACGGCGTTGGCATCGAGATGAGAGGTCCCCCGTAAGACCATGTCTGGGACATAGCATGGGCACCGATATGAAAACTCCCATGTAAAACCATATCTGGGATATGGCATTGGCAGTACATGAAACATCCCATGTAAGACCATGTCTGGGACATGGCTTTGGCATGTTATTATTAAAAAGAGACCCAAGTATCCTTATTATTCCAATGTGGTTCAACGAGCTAGTAAATAACTTATGTCCATGAAAGTTCAGTTAAAAGCATAAATGGCAAGTTCAAGTGAGTTATAAGAGTTAAGAGTATATTACGTTACCCATTGAGAATCAACATTTCAGCAAGAGAAAAGTAAGTCATAATTATGAGTAATCTAAGTAAACAAGTAAGTGAATGAGTAAGAGATCAAGTAAAGAGGAAATTAAAGATTATGTTACTTGGTTATTATTAATTGTGTTTAATGTTGCTATTTATTTACTTGTGAACTTACTAAGCATTATGCTTACTTTATTTATTTTCTTTTTATATACCATTATTAATAAAAGTCGAGGACCCTTAAGACGTCGGAGATCGTCCACACTATCAACCACAACGACTCGTTATTTTATGATGAACTATGTTTGAACTATGGCATGTACAGGGACTTGCTTATTTTGAATGTTGTATTATGATTTTGCTAAAGAATGTTGTGTAAATATCTAATGATGAATGGTTGTCAAAATGGCTAAGTATGAAGGTGTTTGTTGTTATACATGTCTATGTGATAAATTATGCATAGAAATCATGAAAGAGCAATAATTTGCAAAGAAACAGATTTCAAACAGCAGCAGTGACGTGATTTTGAAAAATGAATTAGAGGGTGTATGATATATAGAATGAAATCTTGAGTCTATTTTCATGGAAAAATAACGGTTTAGCAAAAGGAATTTTATATTTTGAGATATGTGAATTTTGGTGAGACAGGGTCAGAATTATTTTTGGAGTCCCCTGTTCTGAGTTTAGAAAATCACTAAAAGTTGTACAAAAATAGCTATGATTTTTAATTTATATTTCTAGATTCCTTATTGAGTCTATTTTCTGTAGAAACAAGTGAGAACACCATATGAAAATCCTACTATGAGAAAACTTATTTTTAGTGGCAAGAGGTCAGGACAGTCAAGTGGTGAAATAGGGGAGACTTTAACTAATAAACTGTACTAATTGGCTGAACCAAAAATTTTGAAAAATTGATGGTAAGAAGATATATGACTCTAGTTTTAGGGAAATTTTACATATTTAAATTTCGAGTTCTGTAGCTCGAGTTATAAATGATTTAGTGACTGCTGCGTGAGTGGACTGCTTTATCATAAATAGTGAGATAAGTTTTAAAAGCAAATTTTTATGCCCCAAATTAATAAGTTAAGTAAAGTAATGCCTCGAGCTCGACTCCGGCAACGGTCTCGGGTAAGGGGTGTTACAGAGTGAATTTAACTCAAAGGAATCAAGGATATCATATGAGGGTAACACACACATGACAAGGTAATTGGACAAAACAATTGGATGAATTGCTTTCGTAAAAAGTATAAAATAATGAGTTTTCAATCATGTTACTTCTTATGAACTGACTCCATGATTAAGTAAATTGTGAACTATTGGAACGATGCTTCTGGACATAATTGTGATTACTCGAGCCTATATATCCAATTGGTCCATCTGTTAGCTCAACAAAAGCTCGATCAGACTACATTTGAATTAGAAAGAAATTCTACGACTTCAAAAATAATTTAATTGAGTCAATTTATTTGATGTGGAATTAAATTAGGCAGTTGTTAGAATTGTTCAACTAGAAAATTTAATTAAAGAATTTTCTTGAAAAATTAATTTAGAAAATCTTAATGATTTTTGGGAAAAGTAATTTTGATTAAGCAAAATAAGACAAATCAAATTAATTAAAATAAATATAAATTAATTAAAATAAATATCATATTTTTGGAAATTAATTTTCAAGTCAGACAATTGGCCCAATGGATAATTGAACTTGAGATAAAAAAAATTGGGTTTGAGAACCCAAAACTGAGACTGCGGCCCAAAAATTGGTTGAACTAGACCTAGCATTAGAAATTAGGTCGAAGGTCCAGCCGATGCCTGGACTGAACCTGTCGAGCCGTCATTGGCCTAGATCGAACCAGCAATAGCTGAATCGATTCGGGGTACTGTGAGGGTGTTGCACCTACAATGGCATCATTGGACACGACGGTGCCAACGACGACGATGGTGGCATTCTGATGGTCAGCGTGTGGTCTTTCAGCGATTGAGCAATGGAGGAATCACACTACTACTGAGACTTTACCGAATAATTTGATTTCGAATTAACCATTCCAAAAATAATAATATTTTAATAGATTTAATATTAAATTAAAATTAATAGTTATCTTGATAGTATTTTATTAATTTAATATTAAAGTGATTATCTTAATATTAAATTAAATTAAATATTTATCTTATAGATAAATATTCTATTAATTTAATAGATCTAATATTTATCTTGATAAGTGTTATATTAATTTAATATTAAAGTGATTAATTTTAATCATATTTGAACTCTCTAAACTCTCCCTGTATAAAGAGAGTCACGGGTTATCATTTTTCACACTCGAATTCAAAAGAAAGTTGTAGAGAGAAAATTCTCTGAAGAATTATTTTAGAAAATTTCTAGATAAAATTTTCTTATTTACAACTTGACCTAGAAGTTTAGAGAAATTGTGAAATTACCCCATTAGTAATTTTTGTGAAATTTTTTTTGATTCGAAGCGAGCCCACACTCAATAGACGTGAGCTTGAAGATAGTGGAGAAGACTACTCGGTCGAAGCGTTCATCCTAGACAAATCAAAAGGTACGATTTTGATTAAATGTTTATTACTTTAGATAACACAATCAAGTTCTTGTTTTGGAAAATTTTTAAAACTCTTATTTTTCCTGAAACATATTTTCCGCTGCGTTTTCCAAAGCAGATTTTCCAACAATCATCATTGTCAGAATGGGCTTCCTTCTTTCTTCCATTATCACCTACTAGTATGTAATATAAATGATTATGAAACTTGCTCCTTAATAAACTTCATATAGAAAATAAATATGGGTATACCTTGTTAAAACATTCACAAAAAGTATTCACCAATATGTTAGACTGGCTCCTAAATGAGAAGTGGGACCTTGACCAGTGAGCAGGGCTCTTTCCCTTCAACCAATCATAAGCATGTTGATTGGCATTCTTCAGTTTAGCCATGGCATCCTCAAAATCCCTTAGAGTGCTTTCTCTAGCAGCTTTCTAAAGCACATCTTTTAATTCATTTGTTTTGATAGCTATAATAGCCCAATTTTGACCCTAATCGGACAAAGTGGTTTCGGGACCACAAATCTGAGTTAGAAAAATATTTTAATATTATTTTTAGTATTTGCAGTATGTGAATCAATATGTGTGAAAATTTCGTATGAAGATTTGATCGTTTGAGTGTTTAATTTGATAAAATGACTTAATCGCGTAAAATAAAAATTTAGGGGTCAAATCTAAAAGCACTCAATTGTTGTTGTCTTTTAAAAATGGGGTCTTAAATGGAAATTAGGCCATTTAAATGATAGTGGGTGACTATGGACAACTTTATCCTTATGTTAGATGAAATATAAATTATTTAATAAAGGTTAATAAGGTAAATAAATAAAATACTAATATATGTTAATTAAAAACAAAGTAAAAATTCAATTTTTATCATCCATGTTTAGCCGAAACTAGAGAAAAGAAAGAAGAGAAAAACACAAGCATAGATTCGGCCATATTCAAGCTTGATTTAAGGTTCGTTTTAGCTCAGTTTTTGATAATTTTTACGTTTTTGAGATCGTTGCTTTGAATACTTCAAAACCCATGTCTTAATTTTGTGAATTGTTGATGATTTTTAAATGTGCCATTGATGAATGCTTGAGCTTTGTGATAGTTGGTGATGAAAAATGAAAGATATGTGAAAGATTAACATGTTTTATCTTTGAATTTTTGGTGAAATTGAGTAATTAGGGCTAAATTGTGAAATTAAATTTTTGAGGGACTAAAATATGAAATAAATGAAATGTTTGGACTTGTATAAGCACTAGGTACATTTGGCCCTTGTATAATGTGGACAAATTTTGTGTATTTTGTGTTTTATGCAATAGGGACTAAATTGTAAAAAGTGTAAATGTCAGGGGTAAAATGGTAATTTATCCATTTATGTGTTTTTGGACTAAATTGAATGTGATAATATTTAAAATAGCTCATTTTGAATATATTTAGATCAAGAACTAAAGAAATCGGAGTTGGATTGGGGAAAAGCTAAAGTCGTCGATTAATTGTCCGGTTTCGATTTTACACTGTCCGAGGTAAGTCTATTAGCAATTAAAAGTTGTTAAGTTAATATTTATACATGTATACTAATTGTATTTTGTGTTGAGCTATAATTAAAAGTATATTGATTGAATAAATTTTGAAGTATGGATGATATTTATTTATATAGCATGTTCAAATATACAAGTATAATCTTGTATAGATTTATGGGTTGAAATAAAGGTAAGAAATGTATATAAGTATAGTTGATATTCGAATAAGCATGTATATATATATGTAAATTTCTTGTATTGAATTTAGGTAAGAAAGTTATATATGCATATGTTAGATTCGAATATATATGTAAATACATGAACAAGTCTTGAATTTAGATAAATGTATGAGTATGTATATATGTATATGTATATATATGTATATAATGCTCGGATATATATACATATATAAGTTCTTGAATTTAGTTAAAGTATGAATGTTGTATATGTATAAATTCTTGATTTTAATCAAAGGTATGTATAACATATATATGTTAGGTTCGAATATATATATAGGTATATACATGTATAAACTCTTGGATTTTATTAAAGATATGTAACTCATGATTGTATATGTAGTTTCGAATAGATATGTATATGTGAGTTGTAATTTATATGTATATGCTATATTCGAATGAGCATGCTTACATATATATATGTTCTTTTAGTGAATATAGGAAGGGCATTTATGTAAGTTTATACGAGATTCGATTATGCCGGTATACATGTATATGTTCTTGTAATGAATTTTAAGTATGAAATTTATATATGTATATGGAAGATTCGATTATGTATATATATTCATGTAAAAGTTTTTGAATGGAATTGAAGGTATGAAATTATTAGTTTGGATCATTATAAGGTGATCGAATGTTTCAGACTTTACGTCTAGCAGGTTTGATGCCGGTGAAATATTTCAGGCTTTATGTCTAGCAGGCTTAATGCCGGTGAAACAATTCGGACTATAAGTCTAGCAGGCTAAAAGCCGATGTACTGAATCAGGTTTTAAAACCTAACAGGCTAAGTGCCGGTGAATCTGTTTGTATTATGTGTTTAAATATGATGGATATGTATATGAATTATGTCATATGTATTTGAAGAACATGTATTTACATTCAGTGATAATACTTGTTGTGCATATGTATATATGCATTCAGCTATTCATGTTTAAAGTGTATATACATTCGGTGATAATATTTGTTATGTGTATAAGCATTCGGCTATTCATGTTTAAACTGTATATACATTCGATGATAATATTTGTTAAGCATATATGTATATACACATTCGGCTATTCATGTTTTAAATTATATATGCATTCGGTTTTAAGTGTTGATAATTATGTATCCATTTGACTATATGTAAATGATATGTAAATGTATTTGGTTATAAGATTTTGATGAGTATTTATATATACAATTGGTTGTATGCATGTTGTTTATATATATATGTACTCATTGATATGAATTCTATGAGTTCGTATATTTGGTTATAAATAAGATGATTATGAATAGCAATTATTCAAATGATAACATATATGGTATATTGCGAATTCATTAAGTGTACCAGGAAATTATATAATTATTTATATATATTTTAGTTATGCTATAGACTTACTAAGCTATAAAAGCTTACTTTGTTTGTTTATGTCTTCTTGGTTTTTCTTAGACATAAAAATCAAGCTTCAAGTTCAGGGATCATCATCAAGATCATCACTCTATCTACTGTGTTGGTATTAAAATGTTTAAATTTTAACTTATGGCATGTACAGGCTAGATAATGTTTTGAAGGTCGTAATTCTATATATATTGTATATGAGATTAATAGCCATACGAAAATGACTTATTTTCTTATGGTTTATTTGTATTGTAATGTCTTTGTTTTGTTCAAAATGGTCAAAAGAAAAGCTTAAAATTTTGCATGTTTAATATTAAAAAAAGTTGAACTTTAATGAATGTCTGTTTTGATTTGTGTTTTGATTAGTAAAGCCTCTTAACCCTAATTCGGCGATGGTTATAGGTTAGGGGTGTTACAAAACCAACTTTCTTTAACATGTAGGTGTCTAACATAGTGTTTTGTTTCTGCATTAGGAAACAAGATAAATATTGCTTCTACAAGTCCCTATAAAGAGAAGAGAAACAATTTAATTCTTTGGCATACATCCTAAACAAAAAAAAAAGAGCATAAAAAGCAAACAAATGGAGTTTTACCTTCTGGTTATTAGACATGAAATATATCTGATAGGAGTTCAAAATTTCCAAGTACAACAATATATGCAATCGGATAGATGTCATTTTTTGCATCTATCACAACAGCTGCCAGTAGGTAACCACCAAAGTAGCCCTTCAAGAAACACCCATCTAAACCTATTATCCTCCTACAACTAGCCTTATACCCATCTTTGCATGCTTGCAAACAGACATACATACTTTGAAACAACATGTTATTCAGATAATAGATTGTTGTTGTTCCAACATTTTGGGTCCTAACCTCCAACAGATACTTATATATCTTCTCATATTGTGCCTCATAACCCCCTTCAAGTAATTCCACTGCCCTAAGTTTAGTCTTCCTACATTTGGTGAGGCAAGGCAAAAGAAATCTCCTTTAACATCTTGTTGCAATGATGTCAAAGAATACTTAGGATCAACAATGAACTTGTCTTTATAATGTTGAGCTAGCCAAGCTGAGGTTATATTTTTATTTTTGTAGACTTTAGAGCAAATATAGTTAGGGTTTAAACTCATAATTTGCTAAGTCTGATTATTAAGGTTATTAAGGTGTAGTCTAGAGGCCCATATGTACCAAGAACAATTTGAATTGCAAACTGCCTTTAACCTCTTTTGATCGTTTTTTGGGAACTTAATAAAATAACTATTCAACCTACCATACTGCCTGACAGCTTTTTTTAGATTGTCTTTGGTCGAAAATAACATTCCAACCTCAAATTTTGGATTATTCATGTCACTGTCTGAGTTGAACTCAGGCCAATTTTGGCCATCTCAAATTCATGTGCACTATTTAACCTATCAGAATCATCACTATCAGATAGTTCCCCTACTTCTATATCATCCATGTTTAAGCCATCTAGATTAACCCTAACCCTATTAGACACATCACTATTAGACACATACAATTTAAACAGTTCTTATTCACTCTCATTAAATTCATCATCAAGCTAACCTGCCAAACAAATTTACATCAATAAAGGCAGCGACAGACAATAACCAATACAAAAAATAATTTAATACAAACAAATTCATTTCTGTCATGCACATGCCATACACTTTAATACAAAGAAATCCATTTTTGTCAAGTTCAATAACCAAACAATTTAATACAAACAAATTCATTTCTGTCATGCATATAACAGACAATAAAATACAAAGAAATCCATTTATGTCTTGTACAATAACCAAACAATTTAATACAAACAAATTTGTTTTTGTCATACATATGGTAGACAATAAAATACAAAGAAATTCATTTATGTCATGTACAATAACCAAACAATTTAATACAAACAAATTTGTTTCTGTCATGCACATGACAGACAATAACCAAAGAAATCTAAACATGTCATACACTTTGATACAAACAATAATCATATTTGAATCAACATTTAAAAAATTATCGTAACAACTAGGATCTGATTTGTCATATTTGATTCATATTTAAATCATATTTGAGTCATATTTGAATCCAAAGAAGCTTGATATTGATAGTCATAAAAATAGGAACTGATTTGTCTCTTTCCTAAGGCTATTTGTATGCACATGGCAGACAATAACCAAAGAAATCTAAACCTACCATACACTTTGATACAAATAATAATCATATTTGAATCAACATTTAGAAAATGCATAATTGCAAAAAAGACCCTCAACGTTTATGGATTTTTGGGTTTGAGCCATTGACCCTTTTTTTTATTGACGCCCTCAACATTATGATTTTTCCATAAATTAGCTTAATTTTAACGGAAGACGTTAGTTGAGCGTCAGTCAAACCGCAACGAACATAAGCTCTAAAAAAACAGAGCCCCCTCCCTTGTTTTTTTCCACAAATTTCTTCTAAATTCAAAACTTCCCCTCAACACTCTTGTAACACCCCTATACCCGGTTTGACCCAAGGAACCTGATATAGGAATATTGCATTTGGTGCCAAAGTGATTTTGGCTAATCACTAATATATTTGAACATTAAAAAAAATTTATAACTTATATTTTAGTCCCTACTACTTGGAACACACTTGATCTTCCTAAGTACATGTCATTCTATTCAAAATTTTGAAACATACCTTCTTGGCACTTGGAGATGTGATGAGACGGATGCTCACAACCTCAATTATAACTCTTCAAAATCACTGTACCTAATCTGCACACAGAAAACAAAACTGTACGCTGAGTAAAACTCAGTGGTATTTCTATAATCCGAATATTTAAAGATAAGAAATTACAAATATACAATTGAAATATAAGCACATATTAATATTTAAATATTACAACAACCATATCATATTTAATTTGTTTCACAAATATCTCATTTCTCATACTTGCTATATAAATAGTTTGTCACAATTTATTTCACATTTCATCATACAATTGCATTATCCATTCCATATTCATTTCATGAGTATATAACTCATATATTCCATAAATTTGCAATATATTTCACATTCTATTTTCAATTCACTATTTCACTTCCATTTCTCATACCATGCTATTTCAATATCAATTATAAAACTTTATTATTCATTTACCCCTATTAACTTGACTTGGACGGGTACACGGATCCAATCAAAACACACCAGTTTGGCACCCAATGCCTCATCGGATAATTCGAAGTAATAAATTGACACACAATGTCTCATTGGCTAACTGAAGTAAATTGGCACCCAGTGCCTCATCGAATTAATCTGAAGTAGTAAATTGGCATCCAGTGTTTCATCAACTCAAAGTCAAAGAAATCTTTGAACTCTTCCAATCCTATGGCATGCCATCTATATCCGACTCAGCCCGATACAGTTAATAGGGTTTAATTTCACTTTTCAAATACAATCAATATTTAATTATCATATTTGCACATATATATTCATTTCAATTCAAATAATCAATATATTCATAACATATATATCAATTTAATCCATTCAATCAACTTTTAATTCAATTCAATGTCAAAGTGCCAAATACTCACCTCAACACTTACCATATGCATTAAATAAAAAAAAATACAACAATTGATAACTAGTTCCGGATTATAGAAATACAAACCAGAAATTCCGAGCTATTCGATGTCGACTTTATCTTTCCCCTTTTTAGTTAAGGATTCTGGTACGACTTTAGCTACGGAATTAAAACAATTAAAATTCATCAATATAACACAATTCAATTTCATATTGAATATTTCAATTTTTTGACTCAATATTTGCTTAATTTTCAATTTAGTCCCTAAATCGAGACTAACTTTATTTCTTTACAATTAATTCTATATTTTCACACAAATTTTACTTTAAACTAAATTTAACTCCCTATTTTCACTTAAATCCCTAAATTTCAAAATTTTCACAATTTAATCCCTATTATTCAAAATTTACAATTTATTCTACAATTCAATCCTTTTTCATTTCTAGCTTAAAAATCTATCAATTTAGTCCCTAATACTAAAATTATTCAACATTAATAACACTTAAAAGCTCAATAATTTCTAAAATTTCGACATGGGTAGGGTGGTATTTAACACCGGAATTCTAAAAATATAAAAATTACAAGAAAAATAGACTAAATTGACTAACTAATTAAACTTTGAACAATTGAAACCCCTAAGGCAATGGCTTTCTTTATTCTTTTCTCTTTTTCTTTCCTTTTTCTTTTTCTTTCTTTCTTTCTTCCCTGTTTCGTTTTTGCTTTGTTTCTATTTCTATTTCTTTTATTTGTTTGTTTTATTATTATATAATATATTATACATACTTAAATATTAATTTTTTATTTATAATATATAAAATAAATTTATAAATATCTATCTTATGCCTCCTCATTATAAGACAATGGCATAATTCCTTCTTTAGTCCCTTTAATTTTTTAATATATAATTTAATTTCCACCTTTTATACAATTTAGTCCTTATACCTAATTATTCTTAATTCATACAAATTCACTTAACTGAACCCTAATTAACTACACATCTAGTTTTATAAATATTTTTAATAAATATTTACGAATCCAATTTATAAAAACGAAATCCCGAAAATATATTTTTCGATACCCATAACTATCGGGTCGTTACAACTCTACTCCAAAAACCTCCATAAATGGCTTCATCAAACAAAAACAAAAAAACCAACCCCTTCAACACCCGTTTTGAATTTGCTCGTTGCATAATCGAAGTAAAAAAAGCTCGCTCTCTCTATTTTTGGAATGAGGTCAAAGATTATGAATTCGAATCCGATTCTTTTCGATAGATTCCATATTTATTAGTTGTTGAATTCAATTTCCAGATTCTAACTTTGGTCTTTCTATTTTTTTGAAACTTGACCTTATTTCAATTTGGGTTGTTTGATTTTGAAAGTTTTTGTGTTTTTAGATAGATAGAGCGAGTGCTTTTCAGTGGTTGTTTAAAGTATATATTTTATCAATGGTCGCTGCTAAAAATAGTGGTGAATCCAACAAGGGTGTTGGTGATGTGCAATATTGGGAGGTTGAGAAAGGGAACGAGCTTTATTTTGGGTTCAAGAAGCGATAATGGAAGCCGATTTTTGGTGAAGCTTCCATGTCGCAATGACCTAATAAAAAGATTACTCAATGTCAAGAATCTGTTCGATCAATTGCTTCAATGGCGGACCAGTCGTCTTCGTTACCTTCTAGTTCGCCTTCTTTAATTCTTTCTTTGAATGCTTCTTTGCCTTCTTCGAGAATGGTTTTCCCTTTCGCCTTCAACGCAATCCAGAATCCAGTTTACTTTCCTCATTCGATGTTCCAGTTGTTGCCATAAAGTCAGCACCAAATGACTTCATTTTGTCCCCAACAACAGCATCACCACCTGTTAGGATTGTCCCGATTAAGCAACAAACAAGTAAAAATAGCAAAAGAAATTGAGAAGATGAACACACAAATTTAACGTGGAAAAACTCCTCCAAAGAGGATAAAAAACCACGGGTAAAGATAATTTTACTATAACGGTAAAAGAATAAAAAGTACAAAAGATGGAGATAAAACTAAACCCCAAAAACCTGAAAACAAAGAACCCTTAAAACGTAAACACAAAATTCTCTAAATGTGTTATGAGTTCTAACCTCTAATGGGTGTTTTTACTAAGGTTGTAAAAGAGCCTATTTATAGGCTAAATTCATATGTCAAATAATAATAAAATAATCTAAACTAATCAGTGTTTTACTGAAACAAATAAACAAAGTTTAACTAAAAGATTATTTCTCAAATTTGACTGAAAATAGGAGCCATACTTAACAAATCTCCACCTTGACTCATATTTCCACAACGCCATCTTTGCCAAAGCCCGCCACGAGCCTATCTTGAACTATGCAGGGAATTAACTGAGTCGAATCTGTGCTTAGAAACTGGAAGACTTCTAGCCTTCGACTTGTACACTGCCAAATCAAAACTAACCTGGGTCTGATTTTCACGAACACAGTGCCCTAACTTTTCAAAACCTACATCCAAAAGAGAATCTCTCTTCAACGAAACGGTCATACATTTTTCCCTCCTATGACCAAGTTGCCTCCGCTCCAAACGAGTTGACTTCAACTCTGTAACGGACGAGGGACGTCCAATTTCACCGGTCATTGTAGAACCTTCCAGAATATAAAGAATGTCTGTTCTTTTACCTTTTAACAAAATGAGAGCTCCACGAGATACTTTAATGCCGCTTGACTTGATGTTGATTCTGCATCCTTTCAAGTCTAAAATACTCAAGGAGATGAGATTCTTTCGTAAATCAGGTACATACCTAACATCTGAGAGTGTCCTAATCGTCCCATCGTGTATCCTAATTTTAACAGTACCAATACCAATTACCTTACTAGATGAATTGTTTCCCATGCGCACAACTTCACCTTCAACCAAACTGTATGTAGAGAACCATTCTCTATTGGGACACATGTAGAAAGAACATCCCGAATCTAGGATACACTCGGACGTGAGCTTGGAGTTATCGCTTGTTGACACTAACAAGAAATCATCACCGCTTTCATCGATCAAATTAGCACCAGCTATATCTTCCTCGTTACTTCAGTAGTTCTTTTATTTCGCAGTTTATAACAATCTGCTTTGATGTGACCTAACTTTTTACAATAGCGACACCTTTTGTCTCTTTTCTTTGATGCTATCAAAACGGAAGTTTGCCTATTTGCCTTGCTATCCAAATGAAGCTCATTGTCGAGTTTGTCTCTACTCAACAAATGACCCTTTACATCTTCGAACGAGAGTTTGTCTCTGCCATAAATCAGGGTCTCCTTGAAAGACTTGTATGAAGGGGGTAAAGAGCACAATAATAGCATAGCTTGATCTTCATCATCAATATGAACCTCAACATTCTTTAAATCATTTAAAAGAGTAATGAATTGACTGATGTGATCTCTAAGAAGCTCACATTCGTTCATACGAAACGTAAATAGACGTTGTTTCAACCCTAAACGGTTAGCCAGAGACTTAGTCGCATAAAGAGTTTCTAACCTTTTCCACAAGACGGATGAGGTCTTCTCCATCAATACCTCCTGCAATACCATATTCACGAGGCACAACTGGATTGCAGACAAGGCCTTTTCATCAAACTCTTTCCATTCTGTTTTATTTAGATTCTCAGGCTTTTCCCGGTAACAACCTTTTTCAAACCGGATTGAACTAAAATTGCCATCATCCGAACTTGCCACATATTGAAATTTGTCTCACCATCGAACTTCTCAATTTCAAATCTTGTTGTTGCCATATCTGAATGGGCTGATCTATGAAAATTGAACCAACTCTGATACCACTTGTTAGGGATCGTCCGATTAAGCAACAAACAAGTAAAAATAGCAGAAGAAATTGAGAAGATGAACACACAAATTTAACGTGGAAAAACTCCTCCAAAGAGGATAACAAACCACGGGCAAAGATAATTTTACTATAATGGCAAAAGAATGAAGTGTACAAAAGATAGAGATAAAACTAAACCCCAAAAACCCAAAAACAAAGAACCCTTAAAACGTAAACACAAAATTCTCTAAATGTGTTATGAGTTCTAATCTCTAATGAGTGTTTTTACTAAGGTTGTAAAAGAGCTTATTTATAGGCTAAATTCATATGTCAAATAATAATAAAATAATCTAAACTAATCCGTTTTTGACTGAAAAAAATAAACAGAGTTTAACTAAAAGATTATTTCTTAAATTTGACTGAAAATAGGAGTCATACTTAACACCACCACTACCAGTAACATGGTTTTGTTTACCGGCTGTTTTTTGCTGGAGAATCATCATCTATGATGTCATCTATGACTTCGTGCTTATGTGGCACGCTATTGGGAAAAGTTCTGCATCTGGTTGTATTTTGATTTCACCATGTTCTTCCTTGAGGAAAAATCGTCTTCCTTTACATACTCTTTGAAGCTCCATGCTTGTTGTTGCTCCTGCAAATTGGGGAAAAAAAACTCAATGAAAATCCTTTCCCTTATATTTTCAAAGATCAAGGATAATACTTTGAGTTGAATTACACAGTCTGATTTGTGTTGGTTGATGATTGAAAGGTTTGGAAAGAGAAATCAGTGTAACTTTTGTCTTCTCGTTTGACGTTTTGCTGGTTATTACCAGAACTGGGTTTCCAATTGAAAGCTTGAGCTGGAAATGTTCTAATTGTAGGAGATGGCAGAACCTGTACATAAAAAAGGAAACACCCATCATCGGGCAACGACAATCCACCACCGCGTTTACCATAGTTGACGGCGGAAGAAGTGTTATCATCGTCGGTGATGCTGGAAGCGAGAAGATCGACGTAAACCAAATGAAAATGAAAGCCCAAAGGGAAAGAGAAGGTACAGTCGAGATTGATGTTTCCAACTTAGGATAATTCGTTAACGGGTTGATTGAAGGTCACCTAACATTTCCCATTAAGCTGAGTGGAAAAATCGTTATGTTGAGAGCCTTAATAAAAAAAAGTTAAAGGCACAAAACCAAAAAACCTAAACGGTGAGGTATTTTTTTTTTACAATTATGCCTTTAAAAAATGTTGTTAACAATTAGGAACTGATTTGTCATTTTTGAATCATATGTAACCTAAATAAAAACTTTCAAATAATTTAATGAATATATAATTTTGAATCATAGGTAACCTAAACTTTTGAAGTGATTTGTCAAATAGGAACTAATTTGTCTCTTTTCTAAGACTATATGTATGCACATGGTAAAACATAATTTTAGAAAAATTCAAACCTGCCATACACTTTAATAACAAAAGAAATCAAAATGTGGCATACACTTTAATACAAACAATAAACATACATAGTGCATAAACTCGTGCGAATGCAACATTTCCAAACAAAGAAATCTAGAAAACCCTAAACCCAAATCCCTCTAAATCCAAAAAATCATAAACTAAATATAGAAGCTTACCTGTTAAAGTGGATGCTACAACATTGTCTGCTTCTCTTCTATTAACGGTTGTGGCCCTAAACCCTACCCATTGATATCTTTTGTTGTCTTCTTTTCTCCCTAAACTTGAAATCCAAAATATCAATTCTTCAACCTTAAATCGTTCAGTCTTACCCTTATCCTGAAAGCTTCAATCATCCAACAGTAAATCCTAAAATGTTAATCCCAATCGATTTTCTTTTTTTCTCCCTAATCCCAATTGATCCTTTTTTCCTTTCCTTAATCCCTAATCCATGTTTTATTTTTTTCCTTCTAAACCCGTCCAAACCTTAGATCCTTTGACTCCTCATCCAACTTAGCAAGTTAACTAGCCATGTCACTTATCCCGTTAGGCCTGTAACGAAAAATGTTAAGGGTGACTAATTTGTCACTTTTCGATAACATTAGTGATTGATTTGTTATTTCTTTGAAAGTTGAGTGACTGTTTTATTATTGAGATCAAAGTTGAGTGACTGTTAGTATACTTTATTCTTTTTTTAATTTTATTTAAAAAATCCCAAACTTGCTTAATTTTCTGTTTGAATTTAACTTGACAGCATTGATGGTTTGGGTTGAACTCATTACCAAAACGCCGAAATCTGTATTCTCAAATACCCTATGACCATGGTAAATTATTATTACAACAAAATACAATAATTTTCCTGGACGGGTAGTTCAGTTGACACTTGCTGCCAACTTAGAAACAGAGTAGATAACTCAATTTCATATGCAAACGTGGCAAAACCCGGTTGGTTCCTAATCATCAATCTTCCTTTTAACAAACACCTCACGTCCGTATCAGAATCCAACTCCAATCTTACCACTCACTTTTAATTAATTTCCTAAAATATCCCTACCGGTCCCTTCCCCTGACCCAAAAATTAGAAAATAAAGTTTCATATTTCAAAGCAAACTCCTTGCTCCATTCAATTTTATTATGCAAAAAATCCCCATATTTTACAACAACAACAATAATAATATATAACTATCTAGGTTTTTCTTCTTCCTAAATACCGCTGGCCCTATCCCATGAAAATAAATAACCCTAATATTTTTCCCTTCAATTTCAAGGCTCCAGGGTTTTGATTGTCTTCTATTTTTTAGACTATTGGCTTTGAATTGTTTTTTTGCTTCGTTGCAAAGATTGCTTCTTCTTTTTTTTGAATATTTTTTGAAGTTTTAGCGACTTGGTCTTTGTTTTCCGATAAAGTGATGGCTACTACGGGAGTAGAGGAGGTGGAATACGAGAGTGATCCAGAGGAGGTGAAGCGTTCTCTGGCAATGCGGAGGAGGGAGGCGGCCAGTGACGATGAGGAAGGAGAAAGGGAAGAAGAGAATAATGCTGAGGCGAGGATGGATCGAAGGGCTTTGATTCGTACCGATGAATCCGACGGTCAGGGCGGTGCTGCAGATTACGATGATGACGAAGAAGAATTGGACTTAGAAGAAGTCGAAGAAGAAGTTTATGATGAATACGAGGAAGAGGAAGAAGAAATTGATGAAGAGGAGATAGATGAAGTTGGTAAAGTAGAAGTGCGAGGCAATGTGAAGATAACTGGAGAAGATGTGAAGGAAGCGGTTGTGGATAATGGGAATGGGGATGTGGATGAAGGACTGGGCATTGATAATAATCACATTGGAGAGGAACATGAAGAGGAAAAGAAGGAGAATGAGCCCTTTTCTGTGCCCACTGCTGGGGTGTTTTATATGCACGATGATAGATTTCGAGACAATGTTGGCGGTCGTCATAGGTATTAATTTCATTTTTTCTCTTTATGGGTTCCAATTTTCTTTGGTTTTTTTTATAGCTGTTTAACTAATTAAGTAGTAAATATCAATTTACGGAAAGGTATATGGTGAATTTTCTATATGGATTGTCTGTTATGCCTGTTGTAGCTTCTTCTGTTTAATGATTGAAATTGGAATGCTCACTTGCCCTACCTTCCCTATGCGGATAATGGAAATTAAAATTTTTATACTCTTGAACTAGTGTTACATTTTGATAACTAATGTGCTAATATTAGGTTTTTGACACCTATGATGTTTATGCTCTTATGCTGTTTTTCTTATGTTCTGTTATCTTGAATTTTGATTTGGTTTATGATTAGTCAGGTTTAAGAAAATCGAAGGTTGTAGCCTGCATGGGAGCTGCTGCTTACCTGCACTTCTTAGCATGCATGAATGGTGATAAAACTTTAGTTCGTAGTTTTAACATTTGGGTTGAGGACTTGAATGTGGCAATCTAGATGCCCTTGAATCCTTTTTTTTTTGGCTTTAATTGTTCATTCATTTTAAGAGCTTAAAAGGTACCTGTTTTGATCTGGGAATGGGGTAGTTGATCTGGACCTCTGTTATAAAAAACTGAGCAGCCCAATATTATAGCAAATATAACATTATGTGGTCAGAACTTAGGCTCAGATTGTTACCTTGTTATTTGATGACATTATAACTTATGACTGCTTATGACTACTATATGAAGTTGCTAGTAATTCTGAACATATATTTTTTCTTTTTCTATATTGTCGGTACTATGACAACTATATGAGGTTTTAAGAACATAAGCTTTTATGGTCTAAATCTGTATTTATATCCATTTTTCTAATTTGTTTACCATTGATATATGAGGGTGTGAGTGTAAAGGCTGACTGCATGCATAGTCTATGTGCATATTTTGTAAAGACTTGGTGTATAATTTAACTGTTGGCCTTGTTAATGGGGACTGTTTGTATTGGTACATATAAATGCTGCTTTATTTCAGGTTTTCCAATGTTATTTACTATTTTTAATAAAATATATAAACTTACAAATACACTTCCATTACATGCATCTATATGTTTATATGCAAATATAGATTTTAAAAATGATAAACATTTAACATCTGAAAATTTCAAACCTCAAATAAATATAAAAAATTATTAATTATTGTGATCTAATGAACATGTATTATTTTGGATGAAATTATGAAAATAATAGAACTGAACATGAAAGGGAAAGCATTAGGAGTTGATAAAAAGAATACAATAAGAGAAAAGATTAAAAGAAAATTTAAAAGAAAAATCTTGTACCAATCAGTATGAGCAGTCCAGGTTGGTACTAATGGTGGAAAGGTACATAGATTTAGGACTCTGCTTTCATTGCTAAATACGCATTATGGTATATCTTTAAGCGTCAAGGTTTGTATTACCATGTCCTTGTACTGCCCATTTCCTTCAAGTTGCTATAAATGTTAATAAAGTTGTGTATCAACTTGATTTGTCCAATTTAGGCGAACACGTGGTGGAAGGAATTTGTGGGAATCCAAAGATGATAGGAAATGGGGACATGACAAGTTTGAGGAGATGACTTTGCAAGAAAAGCATTATGAGGAGGTAATGGTTTTGTAGATTTGTTGATAATCTACTTGCCTTGATTGGTGTTTCTTTTCCTTGTTAATCTCGTTTAATCTTATTTTTTTCCCTTACTGACATGTTTTTTCTTCTGCACTCAGGGAAGATCATCTAGAGGCAGGTATCGAGCTCAGAGTAAAAATCGTGGACCAGGTCGTGGTTATCGTAGAGGAAGTGGGTCCAAAGCATTTGGGAAAAACAACCACCAGAACATGGCTCCAAAGGTGGTGAGAGGGAGAGGACCTAGGAGGTATGAACCTAATATGAAAATCAGCGGTCAAGCACCTTCAAAACAGGGCAGACTGTGAGTATTCATAATCATATGCTCTTTCCCCCTTCAATTTTCCATCTCTTCCTACCATGACAGGTTTGAATGACATTGAATGAGTTAAATGTTTCAGGTCTGGAAAGCCTTGTGAGAAAACATCACAAGCCAATTCAGGTAGAGCTTCCACCCTTGCAACAAATGCCGATACTGTATCAGATCCTAATCTGAAACATATATTTGCGTCAAGCTTGAGTTCTGCTTCCCCACCTTTTTATCCATCGGGGTCTTCCAACAAAGACACTGCTTTAACTCAGAAGAAAGATGTGCATGCTGAAAGTGTGAGCAGGAATCTTTGCCCTTCTGTTACGGATGAGAATTTTTCTGCTTCACAATCTAGTTCATTACGAGGGAAGAACGTGCTTGATTCTCTCAGCATGGCAAAGCTTTATATTGATGATCCCAGCATGTCAGCTTCTGCGAAGCCTTTGACCAATGTGCAGATGGTACCTTCTGGATCTTCATTGGGTAATACTAGCCAACCCACTCAGTCCAGTGTACAGGGTAGAGGTGTAGCTATCCCAGGATTGAAGGCTTATCAGCCAGCTCCTCATCAGAACCAAGCCAATAGAGTTTCTTCACCAACACAGATCATTCCTGTTCAGAGAAATCCTGTTCAAGGTAGGGCTCAGTACTCTGTGCAAGGAGCTGCTCAGCAGCTGGGCCAGCATACTGGTATGCCTCAAGCTTTGTCTCCACCCAAAACAGCTATGTCAGTCAATTCCTATGAATCTGGAGAGGTTGAATCTTCAGAAACAAGTAAACCCTTGGTGAGCAAGGGAAAAAGCAGTATTCAAGGGGCTGGAAGAGGCTCTTTTCTGTACAGTGGAGCTCAGGTTATGGGACCAGCAGGGACTATGGCTGTTGGCCATGGTGATAAAAACTTTCCTGCCTTTTTGCCAGGTAAAGCTTTTCATATTTTTAGTTTTTTAATTTATCTGGAGGGGAAATTGTCTTACTTGGAAAAGTGCATGCTAAATCCTGGGCACCCTTTTTCTTGAATTTTTGTAAGGATTAAATAAAATGCTTTAGTAAATATCAGAGTAGTTTTCATCCCATTATTTTTAATGGCCTTTTGGCTAAATAACAAATGAACTTTTACCTCCTGATCATAGTTTGTTTTGGTTAGGGATTTCTGGGTTTGTGAGAGGTTGGAGTTTGTTTGACTTCATTTGTCTCCATTGTTAATTTATGGGGTGGGTGCTAGAGAATAGCTTTTATCCACTGAGTTGATTAGATTTAATTCTATTATTTTATAGTTTCTCTTGGCTATGCTTTCGTAGTTCCTTGTATTAATTTTTTTATAAGCTGAACTTCTCAATGTTTCTTGTTTCTTCTTCTAAATCATTGTTATGCAGTTATGCAATATGGGGGTCAGCACCCTGGTGGCCTCAGTGTTCCTGCTGTTGGCATGGCATTTCCTGGATATGTTGCCCAGCCACAACTTGGTTTGGGAAATTCAGAAATGACGTGGTACAACAACACTCTAGCCCTGTATATATATTCTCTGTGTGTGTGTGTGTGTGGATTACATCTGGTTTTCTTTGAGAAATGAGGTGTTGGTTAATTCAGTATCTGGCCAATTGGTTTTCTCATGGAGGAAGTTACCTCTCCATAATGAAACATTACTTAGACATTGTAAAGCTGCTTTTACACTCACCACATTTCATGTAAAGCCTTTTGCGGCTATAATGATTTTGACTAGTGAAAGGGCAAGGTTGGAATTGGTTTGATCATGGACATAATACCAAAGCAGTGCTATCTCTCTCTTTCAATTTGTTGCTTTCATTCTTGTAATTCTTATATATTTATCTGTTTATCTAAAAGCATTAACTACTCTTGTGTTCTTGTTTAGGTTACCGGTACTTACAAGTGCTGCTGGGGCTTTAGGGGCAACATATTGTTCACCTTATATCACTGTTGATGGGGCTTATCATGCTCGTACCTCTGGACAGACATCTTCAACAGGATCCTCAAGGTTAGTAGTATGATTTTGGTTTTCCCCAGCTTGATTTTAATAGCCTTGACTGTTATGTTTTCCTCGGGTTGCCAGAATGGGAGGGAAATATTAAGTATCCTAATTAGTATTGGGATCTAGGAGCATTGAACATTTTCCTTTTTGTTGTCAGTGTTGAATGGGAGGGAAATATTAAGTATCCTAATTAGTATTGGAATCTAGTGGGAATGTCTTTGCAGGAATCTAGTTGGAATCTAGTGGGAATGTCTTTGCAGGAAATATTAAGACATGATTAAATTGAGTTGAATTTGTATGGTTCTGTATATTAAATCTTGGTTGTATCATTGCACTGTCAGCTTTTTTTTACTTAGATTAACTGCAAAACAGAAAATAATTTTTGAAAGATGTCTAAAAGAGTCTGTTGGCTTGATGTTATTATTTTATCTCTTTAATGGCCTACTGATGTATTTACCTTTATTTTGTTATGTTTTATGGTATATTTGATGATAAATGTATCACATTTTCTACATGATTGGGGGGAGGGTTTGAGGGAGTTGAGGTGACAGACAATATTGCTTATTGTGTTTTATTCTATTAACAAGTCACATGTTGTTATTCTTGTTGCTTACGGACTGTTTTGATAATATTTAATCTCCTTTTGCAGCAAAGAAGAAAATTCTAACAAACCAAATAATGAATGGAAGCCTTCACAAAGACCTGGTAAGCAGTCCTCTTTTGTTTATCTTAGGTTTGATGGATCTTTTAACATTTGCTTTTTCCGTTCCTTATTTTAGTAGTTAATCAAGAATGTCTCTTATGCAGAGGCTGTGAGTGATGAATTTGGGCAACAACAAAATAACCCAAATAAGCAGCCTCGCAGGCAAGTTGAAACTCTTAAGCTTTTACCGTGGATTGGTGAAAAACAATTTCACTCTGTTTCTATCTTCTAATATATAAACGTTTTAATGTCTTACCCCTCATTTACATGCAGATACTCCGAGATGAGCTTTAGCAAGTGATTTACTCATTTAACATGGAGCCTGTCGCAGTAAACTGATAAAGGTTAAAAATTTTGTGATTAAAGTCTTTTATATCTTTGTGGATGTTTGGAATTTCTTATTCGTGAATTACTTGGTGGGCAGGCCTTTCTTTCGGGCCCTTTGTGATCTCTAGCTTTTGACCTGGACCACTTTGGGCCACAATCTGTTCCAGGATATTGTAGGTAATCAGACTTCATCCCTAGTTAGTGCTGCTTATTCTGTTTTGGATTTAAAAGTTCATTTTCTTTAGAAGAAAGTCATTATTAGTTCTTGGGTAATTGTTTCACGTCATAAATAGGCATGTGGCAAGTTGTAATATTTCTTCCATTATTCCAACTAGACCTTTTATGAGACAACTTAAGTTATAGAACAACTTAATGGTTGTTCCTTTTGGACCTTTTTAATTAATTTAAAATTTTACAGTTGTAATTACAGAAAAATAAAAGATTTATAATCTTATGTGCACATTAAAAAGATTGGAGGCTTAATTCCATTTGTTATTGAAGTTGAGGGTGTATTTGGTTATTAAGCCTTAAAAAGAGACCATATCTTCGGTAATTGGCAAAGGTCAAGGTCTTAAGCAATAAAGACAATCTATGGATATGTTGGTGGCATTTTAGAGAACTTGGCCTTGATTACATGGCCCATTGTTTTCAGGCACTTTGGACGTTTTTTCTAGGCATTTGATCTTAAAGGAGTTCAAATTCAGTATGTTATTATTCATAATATTTAATTTTCACCCATTGATTGTAGATGTCCTTGTTCGGTGATTCTAATAAGCTAAAATAACACACACTCTTGCAATTTCTTTCTGGCAGTTATATTTGACAAACGCCTGGTCGTGCTACATTCAGTTTAAGAATCTTATTGTGGCTTGATGGGTAGCATTCCCTCGTTTAAATTTGCGGTATGAATATATATGATATATTAGTAAAAAGAATGTATTTTTCTGCTCTTAGTTACAGTGCAAATATTACTAAAATTGCCGTTAATGTTTCTCAACAGGTTTTTCTTGTGGCTTGATTTTTCTAGTGAAGCTTGTGAGAAATTTAGGCTGGCTTCTCCATAAAAGTATGAACAGGAATTATTGTGCAGCAGCTGTTTGGTTGGCGAATTTTAGATTATTATTGTTATTTGCATAGATGGTGTTGATATTTGTGTTTGGTGAAGCTTACTTGGCTGCTTGTTGATGAGTTAAGTCTGGTGTTGGTGAAGCATAGATGGTTTTGGTATTTGTGTTTCTTACTTTTTATTATTTGAGCAGTGGATTCTTTAATTTAATCAGTTAAATGGGGGTGCTAAGTTGGTTTTGAAGCATTATTTTCAAAGCTCCTTGTTTGTTGTTTTTCTGTATTGAGTTTGGTTTTACATACGTAACAGGGCAAGCTTAGCTGATGATATCTCTTGGATGTTGTGAAATGTGATTAGCATTATAGCATATAGCTTTAGATTGAGTCCTAAAGTGGTTGATGAGTGAGTCACCTGATCTCTTGTGCTCTCCCTCCTGTATTGGATTTGCTTCAAGTAATCTCCCTTTTTCAAACTTGTTTAAAATAATTTTAAAATATAGAAATGGTTTATGTTGACGTTTTGTTCTATTAAATTATGTCCGTCAGTTAGCTCGAATGTTGATTCCATTGTATCTACATTTTATTAGAGGTATTGGTAGTTATTTTCATTTTATTGATAATATTAGATGACATATTCGGCTTAAATTATTTTTTTCTCATTATAAAAGGTTGTTACATTTTAAATTATACAAATATAATTCACTTTTTTCATTTTTATACAACATTATAAAACATCAAAGAAATCTTAATAAAAATTTCATGAATTGTAAAAAGTAAAAAATGATCATGGAACCAAAAGAGGGAGGAAGTAAATAAAAAAGCGTAATTGTTTATTTGTTGCCACCCAAGTCAAACATCTTTTTTTATCAAGCGCTCTCCTAAAATTGCCTTTAAATAGATTTAATCTGACGATGCACAACACAATGGAGCATACAGCTGTTTACACTTGAACAATCCCCATCTACCCGCCAACGGCCAATCTTCAAAAGTTTTTGTTTACAAAACCCGTTTAGCAGGTCCGATCCGTTAAAAAAAAATATAAAAAAAAATTCCAACCATTTTCGCTCTTCCACTCTCTAATATTTTCTTTAATGCAAGCTGAGATCAATCAAGAACAGAGATCAAAATCGAGAAAAAAAGAAAGGATATTCTCTGCATTACCTTTGAATCTTGTATCGTAAGCATGTTTTTTTTGTTTTACGTTTATGTTTAAGAGATATTAAGGATATTCTCTGCATTACCTTTGAATCTTGTATCGTAAGCATGCTTTTTTTTGTTTTACGTTTATGTTTAAGAGATGTGATCATTAGCTATAGTGCTCTGTTTTTGCTGGTCTTAATCTCCTATCATAGTTAAAAGTTTGATTTGTTGGTTTCTTGATTTTCCTTTACTAGGTTTTGTTATACTACCAACTTCCAAGTTCGTTACAAAGATGTGTTTGGCTGTCAAGACGATGTGAACGTTATGCAAGTTGAAGACCTTTCCTTTTTCTTCGGTTTTTGCACTTCTTTTGTTTCCTAAGAACTGTTTGGTTGCTGAGTAAATATATGAAATATTCTGATCATCCAAAGAATGTATTCTTGTGATCTTCTTTGGTTGTATCTAAACTTGAGGTTTCCTTCGAACCTGAGGGTATTTTTGAAAGTTTTGACGTGGCTTTTTATTAGTTTAATTGTTTAGTTGTTGAAAAATGCTAGGGAAAAAAAAATCAAACGAACCCAAATTTTGCTTTCCAATCTTATGGTAGTATTAATTAAATGTAGTCTCAGACGGCTTTAATTTGCTAAACTAATCCCAGGCTGTTGGTTTATGTATCTTTTTCCTTTCTGTTTTTTTACCTGCCTATACATTGCTTAGATTCTTCATTATTTTTGAAAGGGTACCTGTGTGTAACGCATGTACGGACATCGGATATAAGCCTTTATAGATCTTCCGTATAATAGGACTTCAGAAAAAAATTGAACATACTGGTTTCGGATATATACCCTATTCGATGCTCTTAGAGTAAAATTGATGCAACCATATTTTTTACTTTCACGCGTTATTAGATGTTGATGCTGTTGTCTGAAGAATATCAAACCTGGAGTTTATTCATTAATGCAGGTTTTAGTTTAGAAAGTTGTAGAAGAAGGTGCTTTGAGCATTTGGAGCTAGAAGGACAGTATTGGCCTTTAGGTGCTGTGTGTTTTTGGTATTAGCTAATAGTTGAAGAATGTTGATTTACCTTTTCAGCAATTTACTATTGTCGTAAGCTCATGGAGGAAAGTGTCAGCAAGGGAGCATCGTCATTAAGGCAAGGTGGTTTTAAGTCCAGTTTATCAGGAAGATCAACCCCAAGGAATTTTCCTACATTTCGGAGATTGATTTCAAGCTGGACTCCAAGAAAAGAAGCTAGAAATGGTACTGGTGGCATTCAGTGGTTTAGGAGCAACCGCTCAGTGTATTTGCTGCTTTTGATTTCCTTTTGGGCTTATCTTGGGTTTTATTTCCAATCCTGGTGGGCTCACGGTCATAGCAAAGAGGAATTTTTGGGTTTCAGTGGTGATCCAAGAAATAAGCTTGTGGATGCTGAACTGAACACACGACGAGATTTGCTTGCTGATGACAGTTTGGTAGCAGTGAGAAATGGAACTAATAAACCTCAGGTCTATAGTGACAGAAAGTTTGTGATTTTGGCAAAGGGAAATAACATTTCATCTAGGAAGAAAAGGAGTCAAAGAGCAAGATTTAGTTTGCACAAGATGCATGGTAAACCAAAGGCAACAATCAACATGGAAAATGGTGACGCCGAGGGGCAAGAACAGGCATTTCTGCTGAAAAATTCTACTTATGGATCACTTGTTGGTCCATTTGGGTCATTGGAGGACAGGGTTTTGGAGTGGAGCCCTGAAAAGCGGTTTGGAACATGTGATAGGAAGGGGGAATTTGCTCGCCTTGTTAGGTATAGAAGATTAGTGTTGGTATTTCACGAACTATCCATGACCGGGGCTCCCATTTCAATGATGGAGCTGGCAACAGAGCTTTTGAGCTGTGGAGCCACTATATCTGCTGTGGTTCTAAGTAAGAAGGGAGGACTGATGTCTGAGCTTGCAAGGAGAAGGATCAAAGTCATTGAAGATAGAGCAGATCTTAGCTTCAAAACTGCTATGAAGGCAGACCTTGTGATTGCAGGATCAGCAGTCTGTGCTTCATGGATTGGTGAGAGTTATTTATTGGAAAATTGTTTATATTTTTCCTTCAAAACCGAGTAATTGCTTTTGCAGATATGAAGATCAGCTATAATTGATTACAAGGTCGCATCATTTTACTTTTTAGCTGCATAGTGCCTTCTCATTTAACAAGAAAGTTGATTTATTATGCCATATCTTGTGTGTAATAATGCTTCCATTTTGATTAATGATTCATCTTTATACTAAATTTGCATATGATAACATGATCCAAAAGGAAAATCGATTTCTGTCTCAATAATTTTGCAATATTGCTGTTTATTTTCGATAGCCATATGCCTTGTTCAGGCCTTCCTAGAAAAGGTGATCATCTTTTATTTCTTAGAAAATATAGTAAACAATACGCATGCCTTCAGTTAGATGATCCGGTATGCCATGTTTCTAATGCTTGAGATGATACTCTTCCATGGACTTTTTCATTGGTTTTTGTCGGTCTCTTGAACTTATGTTTCATTGTCATTTCCCTTATACCTAAGAGTGGTGTAATGTAGATGCAATGTGTTGGTTTCAGATCAATATATAGCTCATTTCCCAGCTGGAGGAAGTCAAATTGCTTGGTGGATTATGGAAAACAGAAGGGAATACTTTGACCGGTCAAAGCATGTTCTACACCGGGTGAAAATGCTCATGTTCTTATCTGAATTGCAGAGTAAACAGTGGCTTAACTGGTGTCAAGAAGAAAATATCAAGTTGAGATCTCAGCCTTCTATTGTTCCACTTGCTGTTAATGATGAGCTGGCTTTTGTTGCTGGAATCCCTTGTTCTCTAAACACGCCATTGGCTAGCCCAGAAAAGATGATTGAGAAAAGGCGGTTATTACGAGATGCAGTAAGAAAAGAGCTGGGTTTGAAAGATAGTGATATGCTTGTGATGTCTCTAAGTAGCATAAACGCTGGAAAGGGCCAACTCTTGCTTCTTGAGTCAGTAAACCTTATGATTGATCAAGATCCTCTTGGAACTGGTTCTCAAGTTAAAAAAACATTGGATATAAGGCTAGATGAGTCAGCCTTGGCTAGAAAACATCATTTAAGAGGTTTGGTTAAAAAGTCATGCAATGCTGATGCATCTTGTACAAATTTGGTGTTTGACAGCAGAAGAAAACAGGAACAAGCTGTAAAAATACTCATCGGTTCTGTTGGATCTAAAAGCAACAAGGTACCTTATGTTGAAGCAATTCTACGGTTCTTGTCTCAGCATCCAAAGTTGTCAGAGTCCGTACTCTGGACTCCAGCAACTACACGTGTCTCATCACTGTATGCAGCAGCAGATGTTTACGTGATGAACTCCCAGGTGGATAGCTTGTTGATGGATGTTTTAGTGTTGGAAGTAAATTAGTATAGATGTGCGCTCAATTCTTTTTATGTTAATAACGTGCAGGGAGTAGGGGAAACGTTTGGCAGAGTGACTGTTGAAGCAATGGCATTTGGTCTTCCGGTAAGGAAATTATGTCTGATTTCGTTGTTTATTTTAGGGGACAAATTGAAACACATAGTATTAATTTATGAGAACAGGTGTTAGGCACGGATGGTGGGGGCACAAAAGAGATAGTGGAGCAGAACGTGAGTGGGCTATTTCATCCAATGGGCCGTGCAGGGAACTGGGTCCTTGCTGAAAATCTGAGGTATATGCTGAAAAACCCGACAGCAAGGAAGCTAATGGGGAAGGACGGACGTAAAAAGGTAGGAAAACAGTATCTGAAGCGGCATATGTACGGGAGATTGGTAGAGGTTTTAACCAGGGGTATGAGACGCCAAGTTGCTTCCTCTCGTTCTTTAATTGGTTTTTGAATCAATGCAAAATACTGAAGATTCCCCAATCTAATTCATTTGATTGATTTCTCTAATTTCTCCCATTTTGTATTGGAACTGAAAATGGTTTCATTCAACCAGGATTCATTTTTAATAAAGTTTTAAAGTGGAAGAGAAAAAATAACATTATTTTCAATACAATTTTTGTAAAAACTTTCAGTTTGTTAAGTGTCTCCAATAGAGGTTTTAAACATAAGTTAAACGGGAAGAAATAGATTAAGACTCGATATTTGTTAACGTAATTAAGATATAACAATCGTACTTTGTGGAACCTTACGTGAATGAATTTATTCAGCAATTGATCCGGATAACTTATTAGTTAAAATTCAACTTACCCTTACAACGATGAATAATTGTAGCCAATTACAATCATTCACTCAAAAATCCTCACAAATAAAATAAATTAAGAAACGTCTAACAAAGTGCAAAAATACAAAACAAAGATAAGTAAATACTCGACTTAAAGCACTCAACAAGCACACAACATAGTGCAATGGAATATCCGAAATTGACTTTATCTACAAAAACACCTCTATTTTTAATTTTTGAAATCTAGCTTCAACACCAAGGAATTTTAAACTAATTCAAAACTTTATGAATAAGGATAAGATTTTAAACCATTTAAAATTGCTCATTCACTCTAGAAAATTCGACCAATGGATAAGAATAAATCACCAAATATAAGGTTACTTTGTTGCACGAACCATCAATCATTTGTTGTTTAGATACCATTCAAAAAAATCATGCAAGTCACAAATGCCAACAAACAAAGACACTTTATTTGTCCTAAACTGCTATTCTATTTGATGTTTGAACAAATAATGAAACATGGGGATAGCCGGTTAAAGTTCATAACAATCTCTCCCTTTGACATTTTGACAAATCCCTTTAACAAATGATTATCATAAAACTATTGCAAAGTTATCATAGTACAAAATTGGTAAATGTCTCCCCCCTAATCATACCACCATGCTTCAAATAGAAACTCCTCCATTCAACATGCATACTTTGAGTATCACATTATCACAAAAGTGTTCATATTATCGTAAGCATGGAGTATAACTGAATTCATAAATAAATTATCAATCTCATCCACCAAAGCAAGAAAAAGAGTGTTTGAAATATCAACATGAGAAAATAAATTAAAAACTACCTAAGAAATAAGAAATCAACAACCATCATAGTCATGTAGCAACAACCATAAAATAATCAACAACTAGATACTATCTTCCCTTTTTAAGCAAACTGCCAAATGGGCTACCCTTACTAAGGCGTCTTATATTAATATGCTTGGTTTGTGAGTGCAACACTAGATTTTAAGAAATGTTGATTGCGTTGGTATTGTCACAATATACTATCAGAACATTAGTTGGAACACCATAATTAGACAACATTCATTTCATCCAAAGTAGTTGTGCGCAATAGCTTCCGGGTGTGATTGTTGAAAAAATAAACTACTGCAAAACAAACTCATTAGCACTGACTAAAAAATAAACCAAGATTAAATGAATAAATTATTACTGTGCCATGGAGGAACCACTGCCTTAGAAACGAATTTGCCCTGTTTGGTGTAATCGTATAGTGGACGTCGTCCCCAAGGTTAATACAGTTCTGCAATATTCGTACACTCAAATAAAGAAGGTAGAACTCAATTGATATTGCTTTTTTGAAATAATTTGAAAATAAAATTAATCGAAGAAACCACACTAGGATCAATTTCCAGGAAAGTTTGGAGGGTCACAGGCAGTCTCGCTTAAAACCCAAACCCCTAGACATAATTTTCTCTAATGTAATTTAAGAAAAATTCTAAAATTTTAGAAAGAGTGAGAGAGAGTCGAGAGAGAGTAGAAAAAACTTTATTTTTTAGTTGTATATCAACTAAAGGAAAAATGCCTCCTATTTATAGAATTTTAGAAAGGGCAAAATGATAATATTTCCATGTAACAGTCAGAAAAATATTTAATATTTTTGTAATAGTAAAAAACGGTTTGTAACTGTTGGAAATAATGGTTTGTAATTGCTGAAAATAAATTTACATTACTAACATTACCCCACTAATGCAAAATAATTGGAAATTTTGTAAACACAAGAAAATATATGAGAAGAGCAACAACGAAATTAGCCGCTTAAGCATTAGTATCTTGTGGATTTGAACTATTACATAGTGAAATGAGTGATTCTTCTCTTTAACAAGTGAATGAATCTTGAACTTGTTAACATATGGGTTAACTCATAACATACAATTAATCTCAGATCCAATTGATGTTTCGCAATAAATCAACAAGTTTTAGCCAATACACCTCGGGATGTTGGTAAGTGCTTTAGAAAGACTACCCAATGTCTTTCATAGAAAGTGGCTAGTTCTTCACGCTTACGTAGGTGATTTCAACAAGTCTATATGAATATAAACCATTTCACTCAGAACTATGAAATCATTAAAAAAATTTATTAAGCTCATCCTCTCAAATTTAAATTTGGTGAATTCATAAATTCCGTTTCACTAGGACCACCCAAACTCTGGGATATGAACTCATTAAGATTAATAAACTCAACCTCACATGTTGGTGAATTCATCAAGTCAGTCTCAATAGGACCACCCAAACCCTGGGCTAGAATCCATTAAGAGTAAGAATTCAACTTTATGCATGTACATCGTTCACCATAGGGATAGATAAAATGTACACTACGAGTCTTCCCATCGTTTCGTTTGACCTCATTGAACTTAGAGAACTAAGTTGGGTATCCACCATGAATTTCTCAACCACTGGGCTTAAGACCCATTCCCCTCGACGAATCAAAAACCATTTTCCTACTTAATCATTTGGTTAGTAGATCAAATAGGTTCCTTTTCAACCTCATGTATTCCATAGAAAGTACTCTATTATTTATCAAGTGTCTTACACATTCATGTCTTATACATAATAAAAATACAGGAGTTGGCGATTTTTCCCATAAAGGAATCTCTATAAGTAGATTCCTAAGCCACTCAGCCTCTTGCCCGACTAAGTCAAGAGCTATAAACTCTGACTCCTTTCTGGAGCGAGCAATACAAGTCTGTTTAGTAGACTTCCAATAAATAACTGCTCCCCCCAAAGTAAAAACATACCCACTTGTATAGCTTACTTCATCATTATCAGTTACCCAGTTTGCATCAAAATAGCCTTTTAGGGCTATAAGGCATCCGGTAAAATCCAATTTCTAAGTTATTGTACATTTAAGATAGTTAATGTAACACCCCGAACCCGAAACCGACACCGGATTCGAACACGAGGTGTTAACTGACTTTAACCCCTTATAAAATTTATTTTCCAGACACTGCCCAATCTGTGTACTAGTCGTTTTAAAAATCATATCTTGAGTTTCGTAACTCGAAAATCAGTTTCGTAATTTTTCCCAGAAACTAGACTCATGTGCCCATCTATGTATTTTTTCTAGAATTTTTGGTCGGGCCAATTAGTACAGTTTATTAGTCAAAGTCTCCCATGTTGCAGGGGTCGACTACACTGACCTTTGCCCATTACGACTTGGATATCTCCCTGCACGGGGCTTCAATACTGATTCCGTTTGTTTCTATGAAAACTAGACTCAGAGAGGAATCTATACATATATGGTACGACCCCTAATTATCTCTGGTTAATTTATAATGAATTTCCAAAGTCGGAGCAGGGAATCCAGAAACCGTTCTGGCCCTGTCCCACAAAAATCTGATTATCTCTTAATATACTGCCCATATGATCTTTTCGTTACTTCCTCATGAAAACAGACTCATCGAGCTTCGATTACATAATTTATTCATCAATTAATTCCACTCCTACTATTTTTAGTGATTTTTCAATCTCATGACACTGCTGCTGCCAGCATCTGTTACGAAAGTAACTAGGTCCATTTCATGCCTACCCTTGATCCAACTCAATCGAACATTCGTGCCATTTTCGCATGGCTTAAAGTTTACATGCCAAAGTTCAAACACAACGTAATAGCTTATACATGCCAAAATGTTCTTCTAAGCCAACTAAGAAGAAAGTACCAAAACTTGCTATCCGGTGTGATGACTTCGATGACGGCCCGATCACGCAAAAAGAGATGTGTCCAAGAAACCTAGAATAGGTGACAAGGAAACACCGAGTGAGTTTATAACTCAGTAAGTCATAAGCTATGCACTACCATCCATCAATAACATTATCACAAGAGAAAACAAAATGGAACGAGGCTAATTACTCCATCCATTCCGAACCATACCATAGTTCCTCCAACCTATCGATTCAATTTCATATCAATTCATGCATTCACATTCCATATACTCATCAATAGGACATTGAAGCATTTTCATAAATCAATTTATTTTCGTTACAATCAAACGACTAAACGGCCTTTCACCCATCCTATGATAAATTTTATGTACGTGACTTCAAGTATAGTTGTCACATAGGTTCAAACTTACCGAGCTCAACACCAAGTATAAGCATAGCACCTATTAGCCATGTACTCAAGACACTTACCCGATCCGCTGTCCGCGATCGACTCAATAGTGTCGCACACATAGTGTCCATAATGATTCACGAATGCATATTGAGTCCGCACACTCAGTGCTATATAATCAACTCGCACACTTAGTGCTACGTAATCAAATCGCACACTTAGTGCTACATAGTCAAACTCGCACACTTAGTGCCGCATGGTCAATTCGCACACTTAGTGCATCATATTCATTTCGCACACTTAGTGCAACATAGTCAAATCGCACACTTAGTGCTGTACAATTTAATCCCGCGCACTTAGCGCCAATCTCATGGTCATAAATGGTTATACCCGCACGTTTAGTGCCGAGATCAACAACTCAGTACATCTTATCTCTTTTCTTTTCATTCAACAATTTCATCATCACATACGTACATGCATATATATATGTATATTTATTCATTCCATTCAGCATCAATACATAAACATTATGACCATTTGAAATAATACCAACTACATGCTTAATGACTTACCTTGTGTTGGGTAAGACGGTTCCAACTCGACTACTCAGTGATCTTTTCTTTGCCTTTATCGGATCTAGTTCCCTTTTGCTCTTGAGCTTAAGTTCAACAAAATTTAAAATAGTCATTAATCGACTATTCAAGTATTACTTTCAGAATAATATATATATTGATTTGACCTTCACACACATAGATTATAGTAAGCTTTATAATAGTCAATAAATAACTCATTGGCAAATTTTCATTAATGTTTACAACAAAATCACATATTCACTACGAGCTGTTTTCCTGAGCAGTAGTCTCTAAATTGTTTATAACTGGAGCTACAAAACTCCAAATCACTAGCCGTTAATTTTCCCTAAATATAGACTCGTATATCTTCCATCCATAAAATTTTCAGAATTTTTGGCTTGGCCAATCAATACCAGATTTTTCTTAAAGTTTCCCCTGTTTCACTGTTTGACTATTCTGACCACTCTTCACTACGAATCAAATTTCTCATTTTACAGAATTCAAAATGTGTTGTATTTGATCTCATTTGAAACTAGACTCATTAAGGAGTCTAAGCATATAAATTTTATCTTATAATCATTTTTGTACAATTTATAATGATTTCTTAAAAACAGAACAGGGAATCTAGTAGTCATTTTGACTCAGCCCCACAATACTTCAAATATCTCAAGATCGGTAACTCTTTTGTTTTTATAGTTTCTTTTGTAAGAAAATAGACTCTTCAAGCTTTAATGGCATAATTCACTCAGCTTCTAATTCAACTCCTACAAATTATGGCGATTTTCCAAAATCA
Organism: Gossypium hirsutum; assembly: GCF_007990345.1. Taxonomy (NCBI): domain Eukaryota; kingdom Viridiplantae; phylum Streptophyta; class Magnoliopsida; order Malvales; family Malvaceae; genus Gossypium; species Gossypium hirsutum. Next base: position 14,415,100 of record NC_053439.1, on the reverse strand, counting down.
CCTTACTGCTGCTGTCCCCAAACAGATTATTACCAAATCAAATACTAACATTAGCATTTCACCTTAATAGCTAGCTTACCAAGCCTTAATTTAACATATTAATCTTTAACATATCTTTCACTTTTCATCAACAACTATCAAAAAGCTCAAGCACTCATCAATGGCAAAACACAAAATCATCATCAATCCACAAAATTGAACCATGGGTTTTTAGAACTCAAGTCAACTACTAAAACATGCATGCATCTCAAGAACAACATCAAACATACCTTAGTCTAGCAAACCACCATAGCCGATTTTCTCAAGCTCTTCCCCTTCCTTTCTTTCCTCTATTCGGCCAAAGGTGTTCAAGAATGAACACATTTTTTTTTTGTTTTCTTTCCTCAACTCACGGCAACAAGGGGGGGTATGGATGAGACCATTTTTTTTCATCACCCTTCCTTTTCATTGTTTAATTACCATGCTCTTTATTTTATTTTTCTTAGCATACATCACTAGCATAACATGTTGGTGACATGTTTCCACCCATAGCATGGCCAGCCACTATGCTTTAATTTGGCTAATTTGACATGCAAGGACAAACACTTTCCCACATATATTAATGGGCCACTTGAACACTTGCCTAGCATATTTCTAAATTGTCTCACATAAGTCCCTACTAATAAATTCCACATACACTGACCAAATTAAAGTATGGAACTATCACACAAGCATTTACGCACATCATAAACACAGAATATAATCTTTAATTATTTATAAGACTCGGTTTTGTGGTCCCGAAACCACTTCCCGACTAGGGTCAATTTTGGGCTGTCACAGTTAAGCAATCGCTTTAGAGTATTCCAATGCTCATTGCTAGGATTATGGGTATATCTACTCAGTCTACTAACTGCATGAGCAATATCAGATCGACTGTAGTTCATCAAGTTCATAAAACTTTTAATAATTTTAGCATACTCTAATTGAGAAACACTATTTCTTTTATTTTTTAACAGTTGTGTACTAGAATCATAAGGAGTTCTCATAGGGATTACATTAAATCTATTAAATTTTTTTAGCACTTTCACCATATAGTGAGACTGGTTTAAAGTAAATCCCTTTTTATGATTTAGTAACTTTAACGCATAAGATTACATCTATCTGTCCCAAATCAGTCATTTCAAATTTCGTAGATAAGAATTTTTTGGTTTTATTAATGACTTCTACATTGGAACTGAAAATTAACATTTCATCCACATACAGACTTATGATGACACAATTAGAACCAAAAATCTTAGAATACACACATGCATCTACACCATTAACAATAAAACCAAAACTGAGAATAGTCTTATGAAATTTCTCATATCATTGTTTTGGAGCTTGTTTGAGACTATACAAAGATTTTTTAAGTCTGCAAATTTCATCTTCCATACCAGGTGCCACAAACCTCAGAGGTTACTCTATGTAGATCTCTTCATCCAAATCCCTATTTAAAAAAGTTGTCTTCACATCCATCTGATGTACCAGCAAATTGTGAATGGAAGCTAAGGAAAACAAACACGAATGGTTGAGATCTTAGTCACAGGAGAGTATGTATCAAAATATCCTATTCTAAATTTTCGAGTGAATCCTTTAACAGCTAGTCTTGCCTTATACTTTTGAATTGACCCATCTGGTCTAAGTTTCTTTATAAAGACCCCTTTTTTACTAATAGGTTTAAAACCTTTAGGCAAGTCTACTAGTTCCCAAGTGTAATTAGACATAATAGATTCTAGCTCATTATTCATAACATCTATTCAAAAAATCGCATCTATTGATTTTATAGCTTAATAATAGATTTTTATATCTTTATCTATCAAAAATGCATGAGCAATAGAATCACTTATTAAGTCTAAATAACTAATCTCAATTACAAAAGAAGTAAGAAAATCAGGTCTGAAACTAGTGACAGTCCTTTGTCTTTTACTTCTCCTAGGTTCCATGTCATCATTAAAAGTATTTCTATTTTGTGTACTAGAGGAAGAAACATATTCATCTAAATGTATATCAATATTTATGCTAGATTTCTTTAAAGAAAAATTATTCTCAAAGAAAACAACATCTCTAGATTCACTTATGGAATGATCATGCAAAGACATGAATCTATATGCAACACTATTTAAAACCTATCCAACAAATATAGTATCAACAGTTTTAGATCCAATAGTTTCTTTTAAAAGGCAACCTAATTTTGCTAAACACCCCCACACTCTTAAGTATTGTAGATTAGGGGCATAACCTTTCCATAATTCATGTGAGGTACAATCTAAATTTTTATGAGACACTCTATTAGGAATATGGTTTGCAGAAAGTACGACCTCCCTCTACATACTGTCAGGTAAACCATAACTTAGAAGTAAAGCATTCATCATTTCTTTTAGAGTTATGTTTTTCCTTTCAGCTATGCCATTTTGTTGTGGGAAATAAAGAGCAAAAAATTCATGTATAATATCATCTTTTATTCTCCTATTAAGCTGGTTTTCTACTTCTGATTTATAAAGAAGAAAAGTTTTATCAACTTCATCTTTTGATCTTAGGAGATAAACTTTTGTGTATCTAAAGTAATCATTTACAAAGGTGATATAGTAATGTTTTCCATTTTTACTTTTTATGTTTAAAAAATTTGCTAGATTAGTATGAATTAATTCTAACAGTTCAGTCTTCCTATCATTAACAATTTTTAAGGAAGGTCTAGCATGCTTGGCTTCAACAAAGATTTTGCATTTATTAAAGCTACTATCATCTAAATTAGAGATTAAATTCATTTTTATGAGTTTTTTTTATGAGAATGAATATTCACATTACCTAATCTACCATGCCATATGTCAAAAGATTAAAAAATATAAGCAGAAGTGGTGGTTTTATTATTATTATTATAAAAAATAGTATCAATCACAAATAACCCTCCATTCAGATAACCTTTTCCAACATAATCTCCATTACAGGAAAGTACGAGTTTATCAAATTCAAAGACTAATGATACGAGTCACAAAAGCCCAAATTCTTGAAGGCGAGGCCCAATAAGCAAATTCCCAGCCCAATCAAGAAATCCATCCATACTTAGTTGAAAATCAGGCCAAATTGTCAAAGTGGCCCAAGTTGTAAAGTTTTATTTTTATTTTTATTTATTTATTTATTTACTTAGTTTAAATTTTTATGTCAATATTCAGTCCAAGAGTCCTAGATAAAATGACCTTTGACCGAATTTCCATATTAAAATAATTAGGAGTTTTTTTTATTTTAGTTTTCTAATTAGATTAGGACTAGTTATAAGGCCTATTTAAAGGCATGGCTGTCCACCTTGTTAAACACTTATCATTATTATTAAAATTTCAGATTTGTTGAGAGCAGAATTTTCTTTGAGTTTTCTCGAAGATTTTTCTCTTGAGTTTTCTTTAGAAGTTGTTTTAACAATCTTGTGATTGTGGGAGCCATCTTCAACCTTCTTCTTGCCATTGATATTCTTTGGAGGGGAGATTAGAGCCGTTTGAAGGGAGTTGTGAGATCTTTCGAGATTTCAAGGCTTCTTAGGACTTATCTTTTAATTTCTTACTGTCAATTCTTTCTTTATTTCTACTTATGCTGAATCATTATCTAATCTATTTTCTGTTCTTATTGTGTTTTCAGCCTTTTTCTATCTTAAGGAATCAGCCCAAAAATCCCCAATTTCTAGGGTTTTTCCATACTCTTTTTGGGTGAAATTAGATTGTCGAAATTTGGGGAAAACTATCTTGGTGTTCAATTGGGCAGAATCACAATCTCCTTGAAGGTTTCAAGAACCCTAACACTTATTTCTATTCTCAATTTGATTCTTTGCTGATTTGGAGATTTTATTTCAGATCTGAAAATTCAAAAATCTAATCTTTTAATTTTCTGTTTCGTTTCAGATCTAATTGTTTAGGGTTTTCGTAGGAGTTTCTCGTGACTTGGCAACTCGATCTTGGTCCGCACGCAACCCCATATCATTTGGTATCAGATTTTGGGCGTTTTGGGTGTTCTTGGTTGATTTCTAAACTGATCTCTATTTTTTAAATTACAAACAGCAGTTTTACCCAGAAAAATTTTCGAAAAAAATTCATTTGAGTGGGTAAATGTTTTCTGATTGATCTGAAATTTTACATACATATTTTTGGCACTGTTATTGAATATACAAAAATATTTCCCGCAAAAAAATAAGTCGAAAAAGTCAAAAATTGAAAAAAGACGAAATCCAATAAAAAATTAAAAAAATATTCAGCGGGTTGAATTTGGTGCCCAAATTTTCCAGATCAAAAATTCAATATTTGAAGACATTCCAGATTTAATTTTGTGATTTTTTGAGATCGGGAACACCTCAAACGAAGTTGTCAAGTTACTCCGCAGTTTTTCGGGTTTTCTGTTTTCAACAATTTTTATTGATTCTTAGCTGTAGGTTTTCATTTGTTTGCTTTTTATTCTCCCTTTACAATATCTAACACCTTCTTGTTTTTTGTGTTAGTAGGATTTAAACGTGTGCCCAATTCTTCCTCGGTGCAACACGAATCAATTGGTGTCTCGTCAGTTTTTGGCATCCTAGTGCACATTAGGATTCTTTGGTAGATCGGTTCATCCACTCTCTAATTGGTTGATATAAACTTTGATAAAGAACTCACAAGATTGAATTCGACCTCATTGAGAATTTGAATTTTCTTTTTGAGTGATTAATGGTGAGGTTTGCTAACTTTTATTTTTGAGTGTTGAGTGTTTATTTTTTACAGGTTTTGAAGATGTCTAAAGGTGATAATAATGATGCACTTATGAAAGTCCAACAACAGTTAGATGGACATACTGCTGCAATCACACAAATAAATGCTACACTTCAAGCATTGAATACTACTTTGAATGAGGTACGAGTGAATCAAAAACATCAATATCGAGATCCAATTAAGGAAGATAGGGATAACCAACCCCAAAGGCGCGGCCCTCGACGTGTCACTAGAATGGATGATGATTTTCATGATCGTGGACAATCATCTTTGGCAAAACCAAGGAGCGAGCAGCAACGAGAACATCTCTTTCATACTCGCTGCCATGTACAAGGTAAGCTTTGTAGAGTTATTATTGATGGTGAAAGTTGCTCGAACATAGCCAGCACGACGATGGTGGAAAAGCTTTGCTTAACCACTACCAAGCATCCACAACCTTATCAACTACAAGGGCTTAGCAACGAAGGCCAATTTAGGGTCACTCAACAAGTGCGCATTGCCTTTTCTATCGGTAAGTATCAAGACGAAGTTGTGTGCGACGTAATGCCTATTCAAGCCTGCCATTTGTTGCTAGGAGAACCATGGCAACTGGATCGAAAAGTCACTCACGATGGTCGTACCAATAGGTATTCTTTCAAGCATCAAGGAAAGAAACTTACCTTAGTGCCGCTCACTCCGGAACAAGTCCATGAGGACCAAATCAAACTGAGAAATTCTGTTAAAACAAGTGAGGAAAAAGAAAAAGAGAATGAAAAAGAGCAAAAAGAGATTGAGAGTGAAAAGGAATGTGAAACAGAAAAGAAAATTGAAAAAGAAGTTGAAGAAAGAAGAGAAAATGAGTTAGAAAAAGAAACAAAAGAAAAAGACGAGGAAAGGCTAGTGAGGAATGTTTCCACTAACCAAGATATGAATTTTTCTTGTGTTGCTACTTTTCAGGTTCCCGAAAGATCGAAAGATAACTTTCAACTTCAATACCTCTCAAATGAAAGACACTTTCATACGATCAACTTAGGCAAAGATGAAATCACACTACATGATCCCGAAGGTAAGCGAGGTAAGGAAATTTTAGAAACCGAGTCCAGTGCAGATTTGAAAATTATTGATAAAACTTTTGGTGACTTAGTTCTTAAAAGATCCCCTCATTTTGATCCGATTAATTGTTACTCTTCGATTGTGGTTGATAAAGTCATTACGAAAAGAAGCGTGATTTGTTATTCTCTTGATTTACCTTGTGTAAAATCCTCGAATTTGTCCAAATCTGTTTTGGAGAATAAGGTAACGAAATTTTCCAAATTTGTTTTCAATTTATATTCGTGCCTTAAACAGTTTATGTGGTTGTACATGAAGTTTGAGTTCCATTTGACAAAGGTTAACTCAACAACGGAGATTCAACTACACTATGCCCCCGATGAGCGAAGGTTTGTTTTAAATGAAAAAGGTAAAATCGACCCTTATTCTTCTGCTTATCGAGGTAAGATGCTTGAAACCTTTGAAACACTTTTGTACTCCTCGGATAGTGATAAAGATCGTGTTGATGAACACTTAGATCGAAACGTGCTTGACTGTCCTATTTTATTTATTGATGATCTATCTGTTTTGATGGTTGATAAAAAGATTCTTGTGTTTGATAATGCATGTGTGAGTGAATCTATAGACCGTCGATTAATGCATGGTATGATTATGCAACTCTGTGAACCATGTGAATCTTTTCAAATACCTACTTGTGACGATTATGTTTACCATTTGATTTATTACTCGCAATTTATTCATGGTTTGTGGGAACAATGTGAGACGACTGAATGCCTTAAAACATGTCCATCTTTGTTTCAAATATTTGACGAGGCAGTGGTGAGTAAATTAGATTGTTTGCATGGTAATCTGAATCTGTCCATTCACATGCGTTATACCTGTTCTATTATGCTTATGATTGGACTACAAGCTTATTTCCGTTACTATTTACTATCTCATGGCTATTCTTCTCAGTGGACTCAATTGCCATTAGTCCCGTTCGATAGAGGAAAGTCGAGTTCATTTGATTTTTCAGATTCGAGGACGAATCTTTTTGAGGAAGGGGGGAATGATACGAGTCACAAAAGCCCAAATTCTTGAAGGCGAGGCCCAATAAGCAAATTCCCAGCCCAATCAAGAAATCCATCCATACTTAGTTGAAAATCAGGCCAAATTGTCAAAGTGGCCCAAGTTGTAAAGTTTTATTTTTATTTTTATTTATTTATTTATTTACTTAGTTTAAATTTTTATGTCAATATTCAGTCCAAGAGTCCTAGATAAAATGACCTTTGACCGAATTTCCATATTAAAATAATTAGGAGTTTTTTTATTTTAGTTTTCTAATTAGATTAGGACTAGTTATAAGGCCTATTTAAAGGCATGGCTGTCCACCTTGTTAAACACTTATCATTATTATTAAAATTTCAGATTTGTTGAGAGCAAAATTTTCTTTGAGTTTTCTCCAAGATTTTTCTCTTGAGTTTTCTTTAGAAGTTGTTTTAACAATCTTGTGATTGTGGGAGCCATCTTCAACCTTCTTCTTGCCATTGATATTCTTTGGAGGGGAGATTAGAGCCGTTTGAAGGGAGTTGTGAGATCTTTCGAGATTTCAAGGCTTCTTAGGACTTATCTTTTAATTTCTTACTGTCAATTCTTTCTTTATTTCTACTTGTGCTGAATCATTATCTAATCTATTTTCTGTTCTTATTGTGTTTTCAGCCTTTTTCTATCTTAAGGAATCAGCCCAAAAATCCCCAATTTCTAGGGTTTTTCCATACTCTTTTTGGGTGAAATTAGATTGTCGAAATTTGGGGAAAACTATCTTGGTGTTCAATTGGGCAGAATCACAATCTCCTTGAGGGTTTCAAGAACCCTAACACTTATTTCTATTCTCAATTTGATTCTTTGCTGATTTGGAGATTTTATTTCAGATCTGAAAATTCAAAAATCTAATCTTTTAATTTTCTGTTTCGTTTCAGATCTAATTGTTTAGGGTTTTCGTAGGAGTTTCTCGTGACTTGGCAACTCGATCTTGGTCCGCGCGCAACCCCGTATCAACTAGTTTAATGCCTGCCTTATTCAATAATCCACCAGTAGTTAAATTCCTACATAAGGCAGGTACATAAAGGACATTATTTAATGCTAATGTTTTTGCCAGAAGTAAGTTTTAGAAAAATCTTTCCTTTACCGAGTACTTCTGAGCTACTAGAGTTACCCATATAGACTTGTTCACCTTTAGCTACACTTTCAAACTCGGTGAACATTTCTCTATTAGCGCAAAAATGTTTAGAGGCACTTGTGTCTACAATCCACTCAACATTATTCTTGACCAGGTTTACTTCAGAAACCACAACAGCTACCACCTGATCTAGAGTTTCAACTAGATTTGCTTGTGGTTGTTTTCATTTTGGCAGTCAGAGCATTGATAGCTTTGATATGCTTTGTGTTTAGCTCTACCACACACGTAAAATTTCATAAGATTATGGGGTTTTTTTTATTCTTTCTTAGTTTCTTGAAGTTGACAGCCTTCTTGTTTTAGTGTTTTACTATCTTCTTTGAACTCCTAGCATTGTTAAACTTGTTCAATTTGGGACCAAAACCAGAACTAGATTCCACAATGTTAGCTTTTAAAGAAAATTGACTTGAGGTTATTAAGGCATTATCTTTGAGACGATTGGCTTCCTTAATCTTCATATGGCTAATAAGTTCTTCTAGAGGAATGTCCCACATCTTATGCTTAAGAAGATTACGGTAGTCGGACTAGGATTTTGATATTTTTCAATCAGGACGTTTGCTTGGAGAATTTCACACATTTTTATCCCTTCAACTACGATGTTGGAGACTAATTTCTCATAGATGTGTACTTGATCCATAATTGGCTTATCATCGGTCATTTAAAATTTGAGCCACTTTTCAATGTCATATTTCTTGACCCCAGCATCACCGACTCCATATTTCTTTTCCAATGTATCCCAGATGGACTTAGTTGACTTGTTTTTGACAAATAGGTCAAAGAGGTTGTTAGCCATGTGGCTTAACATGTGACCTCTGACCATTTTTTTTCCTTTTCAAACTTGATCCTTGTGGCGTCAACATCTGAGTCTTTGGGAACGATGACAGAATCTCTAGGTTCTTTGGTGACAGGTGGATTGAAAAGGACTAAGTCAACTTCAAGCTGTTCGAAGAATATGACCATCCTTTGAGGCCAATGACGGGTGTTAGTTCCATCAAGAGGCTCGAGCTTGGAGAGATCAGAAATATATTTGTTGATCGAGGCAAACATATTTAACAATAGTAGGAATTCGTTTCTAAATTGTTGGAAAAATATACTACTACAAAACAAACTCATTAGCACTGACTGGAAAATAAACCAAGATTAAATGAATAAAATATTACTGTGCCGTGGAATAACCACTACTTTAGAAACAAATCCGCCCTGATTGGTGTAATCAAATAGTGGACGCCATTCCCCAAGGTTAACACAGTTCTTCAATATTCGTACAACCAAATAAGGAAGGTAAAACTCAATTAGTATTACTCTTCTGAAATAATCTGAAAATAGAATTAATCAAAGAAACCACACTATAACCAATTCCCAGGAAAGTTTAGAGGGGTCACAGACAGTCCTGCTTAAAACCCAAACTCTTAGACAAAATTTCCTCTCATGCAATTTAAGAAAAATTCTAAAGTTTTAGAAAGAATGAGAGAGAGTCGAAAGAGAGTAGAAGAAGCTTTGTTTTTTAGTTATGTATCAAATGAAGGAAAAATGCCTCCTATTTATAGGATTTTAGAAGGGGCAAAAACGTAATTCAGTAGGGACAAGATGGTAATATTTCCATGTAATAGAAAAAAAATATTTAATATTTTTGTAATAGTAAAAAATGGTTTGTAATTGTTGGAAATAATGATTTGTAACTGCTGAAAATAAATTTACATTACTAAAAGTGATATATTTGACTTTAACAGTAGACAATGAAATGGATTTTTTTCTTCTTGTCGTGCCATGAAACAAGGTTGTTCCCCAAGTAGAAACAAGCACCTTAAGTACTTTTTTAGTCATCAATATTTCCTACCCAATTCGTGTTGCTATAACAACCAAGAGCCAAATTAGTATCCTTAGAAAACTATAGACCAAAATTAGATGTACCTTTCATGTATTTGATGACTCGCTTGGCTGCCTTAAGATGAGACTTTTTTGGATTAACTTGATAATGAGAACAAACTCCAACTCTCTAACAAATATCTAGACATCTAGCTATTAGGTAAAGTAAGTTTCCAATAATACTTCTATATGTTGAATTGTTAATTGAAACACCATCTTTGTCGAGGCTCAGTTTCTCACTTGAACTCATAGTTTTTCGAGCATCCTTAGCTTGCTCAAGACCAAAATTTGTAACCATGTTCAACATATTTTTCTTAGTTTATGAAAATGTCATCTTTAAATTGTTTAACTTGAAAAACCAAGAAAATAAACAATCTCATCAACCATGCTCATCTCAAACTTTGATTGCATAAACAAAATCATCTTTTGTGTTATTGGATGTGGATCCAAAAATTATCTCATCAATGCTAATCTGCACCATGGTGATGCTGCATTTGGTCTTCTTCAAAAATAAGGTTTTGTGTACACTTCCTTATTTGTACCCTTGTTGCAATAAAAACTAGGATAGATGTTCATTCCAGGCTCTTGGTGCCTATTTCAACCCATACAAAGCCTTGGACAACTTATAAACATAATCAAGTTTATGAGGATCTACAAATCCTTTCATTTTTTCAATATGCACTTTCTCATTAAGAAATCCATTTAAAAGCACACTTAACATCCATCTAGAAAAGATTTATGTTAAGGTGACACGCAACAAGAAGTAAAAGATGAATGGAATTTGACTTGGCTATTGGTATGAAGATTTCATCGAAGTCATTACCTTTAACTTGAGTATACCCTTGTACAACCAACTAATGTTTTTTTTAAGTGATATTCTCATGTCCATCACTTTTGTTTTTGAAGATCCAATTGGTCCCTATTATATTGTATTCTTGTGGACGAGGACCAAATGTCTAGACTTCATTTTTGAAATTTTTTTGAAGTTCTTCTTGCATTACATTTAACCAATTTTCATCTTGCAATCCTCTTTAACTTTTTTTGGTTCAATAGTTGAGACATAACAAGCCATCTTGATCATGTCCCGATAACGAATCTCCTTTTCCTTTTGTTTGTCTTCCACTAGTAATACTACCAATAATATTCTCAAGGGGATGATTCTTGCAAATTCTTGCTTAAGGTTTTAGCTTTGAAGCATCAATAACTTATCTAACTCTATTTCATCAACTTGACAATTTTCTTCAATTCATGAAGAATCATCAATGATCACATTAATGGACTTTATGATTGTTTTGGTATGAGTGTTATTCACTCGATATAAACAATGTTTTGAAGAGTATATTGTGAATATCCCATCACCACTTTGATTGTAATGCCCAAATTTTTTTGTACAACGACATTGTTCTAGTACTTACTATGGTAAAATTTCAAGAAAAAAATTCAAAATGATACCAATAAAGAGATATTTTAAATAAATTATAATTATTTATGGTTGAAAATTAATAAACAAATTGATAGATGTGAAAATGTAGAAAAGGACTAAATTGAAAAGTTAAAAAGTATGATGACTAAAGTGTAAAGTGACCCATTTGAGAAATTATAGATTGATAATGATTTGTAGATATTAAGATGGCAGGGATACATATTGATATCAAGAAAAACGAGTTTAGACTAAATTGAATAAAATGAAAAGTATATGGACCAAATTGAAAATTTCCTTTGTTTGGCTTAGAATGGGTTAAACATGCAATTTTTGCATGGTTGGATAGTATTATTATGAGCCTTTATGGTGTTATGTGAAGTTTAAATGTACCAATTTTCATATTTGGTATTGATAAAGTGAAGTGATGAGAGAAATAGACTAAAAGTACAAATTATTCATTAAAGAATATTATGATAAGAAATTTAGAATTTATTAAACATGTATTGTTATGAGAAAATTTATGGCCATGGGATTTGGAGTTCTTAAATCATATAAAATTGTAAGTCATTCATTTAAATATGGTTTGACTTTGACTAGATTTTTAAGGTTAATAAAAGAAAGAAAAGATGAAAACTGTTCATCTTTTCCCCTTGCATTGAAGAAGATAAACTTTTCTCTTCTTCTTTTTTTATTCTCTCTCTCAAACCGAATAAAAAATCTTCACTACCCAAGCTATTTTCTTGCAAAAATCTCACAAAAAACTCATTTTCTAAACTTAGTTTCACCATCATCTTCATCATTTGAATAAAGGATTTTCATGAGCTAGCGAGAGAGCTCGAGTTAGTGTGAGAAAGTGAAGAGCAAGGTAAGAAAGTGCATTTTTACCATCTTTAATTTGATTATTTAAAGTTTCTTAGTATAATTTCTTCATGAATATGATTTTGGTATTATTTTTATTGTGCGTTTTGAAGAGAAATAGGCAATATGTGGGTGGTAGAGTCTTGAGCAAGAAAAGAGAGGTCTTAGGTTAGTAAATTAGTGAAATTTGATAAATTTTCTCTTCCAAAGGAAGGTAAGTACTCAAGGAACCATCCTTACCTTGTTTGAATTAAAATTGATAATCCTTACTGTTTAAATGGTTAAATGTTAATATGAGATTAAATGTTATTGTTCATAAATGAAGGAAAAGTTTAATGAAAATTAAAGTAGAGACAAGTATGAATATGCCATAGTTTTTGGCTAAAATATGAATATGGAGTTCTGTTGTGCTTGATAAGCATTGAGATGAAAAATTGGCTTAAATGGTGGAAAATAGAAATCTTTAATGAAGTTGAATAGTTTGTGAAGAAAAGATTAAATTATATGACATTTAATAAACCATTAAATAAATTGGTGTGCAAATTTGATAAAGAGGGGGTATTAATGCATTGATTTTTGTATAATAAGAATTTGAAAAATGTTATATTGTATGAAATATAAAGTATAATGACAAATTTCAACAAGGAAATTAGTAGCTCATGGAGCTTTTATGAATTTATATTATGAGATGTTGAACATGTGTGAAATTATGTGTAACGAGGAATAATTATAAATATTGAGAATCACTTGTTGAACATAAGAGTAAAAGAATGTAAACTTTTCAAATAAAATGTGAATGGTTTCCCAATGAATCCTTATTTATGAACATGAAATGTGGATACGACCTTGAGATGTATCAAATGAAATATGTATGTATAAGTGCCTTAATGAATGTGTGAATTTGTATGTAATGATATATATGTGGATAATATTGTGTGATAGTGATATTAAATTGCTAATTAAAGTTTTCCCTTGTAAACCTAGGAGATTAGTTAGGATGTGATTGACATACCAATATGGATTGTATATGGAGTTTTGTTTTATTTCCTGAAGTTTTCTTTTAACTTGAAACTCTATTTTGACTTGGATTTATGTACTTATTGGTGTTATGTAGGGGTTTTAGGGCTTCATGATGATACATAGAGTTCTAACGTGTTACCCCCTTAGTCGGGCATGCCATGCAAACCACTGAGGTAGACACTACCTCCTCAGAGGCCCTCGTTATATTTGGAACTCTATTGCCTTCGAGCTTTGCTCATATTATGGGCATTTCCTATTAGCCTTGGGTCCCTGCATTAACGTGTATTTTTTGAAGCCTTCAGGCTTAGCACTTTGGTGCTTGGATGAATCTTGTGTATCCCAATTTTCTGTTACTAGTTTTTACTAAAGGCTGAATGTTATAAAAAGAATGGAAATTTTAATAGGTGATACACCTAAACTAAACATGAGTATGAAATGAATTCTAGGCGTTACAAGTGACTCACTATAATTCTTCTAATAGCTTTGATGTCCCAAGATTTTGACATAACAACATTTAAGATAATTTTTTATTTATATTTCCTAAGTCATTTGGTGAAAATAATTATTGAAATTTTTTTTAAACATTTTCAAAGCATTTCAAAGGCTTGTAAAAGTACTCAAAAACATGTTTTAAATGTGGTTTAATTTATCTAAACGTTTTTGAGTCAATTTAAAATGTTTTTAAGTGTTTTAAACTCATTTTATATAAGACTAGGAATTTGTATCGATACTTGGAGGAAGTTCTACCGGTAGAAGTAAGTCAGAGAGCAGTTCAAGTATACCTCCAAACTTCTACCGATACAAGTAAGTCATTAAGCAATTTCTGAATTCTCATGTACTTTATGTTGATACAACTACCGGTACAAGTCTGAACCCTTGAAACCCTCAGACTTTTATTGATACCAACGACCATAATTTTGAAGACTTCTACTGGAACAAGTCCCCTTGTACCGATACAAGTATATCTGCAACTACAAACAAGCTCAAATTTAATGCTTCTAACGACTATAATTTATCCCCAACGGCCATAAATGTCTACAAATTTATTTCTTGATATAAATACAATTTTAAGACACATTAAGACATAAGAGAGACATATCCAAGCATCTAACACAAGAGAATCAACTTAAAATCTTTATTTTATTCATTTCTTTTGTACATATTATAATATCTTATTGTAATATCTTTTCTCACTCTCAAGTCTTTGTATTAGAGCTGCAATTTGCAAACAGACACATATTAGAGGTTCATTGTTAGTTTGTTCATCTTCTCATTGTTGTAAAGAGCATACTTAAGGTTTTATACCTCAAAAACATTAAGTATATTGTAAAATGGTTTTAGTTGAGCTAAAAAAACAAGGAAGGGTTCTAGTTTAGCCATAAAGGTTAGGGGGAAAGGTTCTATCTTAGTCTTGTGAAAAAGATGGGGATTGTAAAGGTATCTATTGTATGATTTTATTGCTATATTATTGAATGCATATCTTTACCATGTCCTATACTTTATATATTTATCTTTATTGAGCATGGTGAAAATGTGTAATGCTAAGTATGCTTATTGAATGAAATGCTTCTTGCTCATATGGTTTTATTCATTCAATGAAGTATATTTTTGCATATTTGTTTCTCCTTTTTATGCTCTTCATAATTGGTATCATTGTAGCTTTGATGAGCTTTTGATATCCACATTGTTGATGCCATTATGTCTTTTCATGCTTTATTTTGTTTAATAACAATTGGTATCTAGAAAAGAAGAGAATGATTAAGATATGCATCAAGTAAGGGAGAGTATTAGAAATAGGAATTGCTTGTGATTTTATTGAATTATCCTTAACAAGTAATGGAGGTATTAGAAATAGGAATTGCTTGTGATTTTATTGAATTATCCTTAGCATGTAATTCTTTTATTTTTAATTCATGCCTGGTTCACATTTCTTGTTAACAATTGGTATATTTGTTTAAGTATCAATTCGTATATTTCATTAGATATGAATTTAGGTGAACTTTTATGCAATTAGGACATATTTGTATGCTACTTAGAATTTTTGTAAAAAAATGTTCTTTATAAATGGATTTCAAGTAGACCTGTCCATGGGCCGGGCGGCTCGGCCCGACGGCCCGCCCGAAATATGGAAGGGTTCGGGTAAAAATATAGGCCCAAAATATGGGCTTGGGCAAAAAAATGAGGCCCGTTTAAAAAACAGGCCGGGCCTCGGGCACCACTTTTTTGGCCCGGGCCCGGCCCGGCTCGAATATAATAAATATATATTTTTTATTTTTATTTTTAATTTTAAAATACTTTTAAAATAATTTTTTTTATTTTTTATTTTTAAAATAATTTTTTAATGTTTATTTTAAAAATGGGTCGGGCCGGGCTCGGGCTTATGATATTTTTCTCGGGCCGGGCCTGGGCAAAATTTCAGGCCCATATTTTGGGCCGGGCCGAAAATTTTTTCCGGGCCCGGCCCGGCCTATGGACAGGTCTAATTTTAAGTATACTTCTTTTTCATATTATTGCTTCTTGAATTTCATTTTTTACTTGTGAGAATACAGTTGACATGATCTTTATATGAATATATTATGACTCATTGTGTTTGTAACAACCCAATAATCAGTGGTGTCGGAAAAGCAGTTTTAGAACCCCATTTTCGTAAATTGAGCCCGTAAATATTAAATATAAATATTTTCAGAGTTGGTATAAAAGAATATTGATGTTTGGCCCATCAATTTTGTTTATTAATTACTTAATTAGGGTTTAGGGACTAAATTATAAAAGTCCAATCGCTATAAATTTTTAATTGACCAAAAGTTCAAAATAATAATTAAATCATTTTATAACATAATATAGTGGAAGATGACAACATGTTCGTTAAGCATGTTAATGGTTAGTTAATTAAGCTAAACCTGATTATTACTTTAATTAATTTTTAATTAACATATAAATAATTAAATTAGTGAAAGGAAAGAGAAATCCTCATCTTTTTCATCCTTCCATGGCCGAAACTTCATAAGAAAGAAAAGAGGAAAACCTTTCAAAGCTTTTAACATTCAGCCTTTAATTGGTAAACAAATTCAATTCATTTTTCTTGTAATTTTTATGTTTTTAAGGTTATGAGAAATTGATTTAGCTAACCCATGTACCAATTTGTAAAACTTTTAAAGTTTTTGAAAGTTGTTATTGTTGATTTCTTATAAAATTAGGCTTGAAATTGATAGATTTTTAGTTTAGATTGAATTGTTAATTTTGTACATAGGAAGTAAAGTGAATAAAATTTTAAGTACTTGGAACTTAATGAGAAAATCAATTTTGGTGAGACAAGGTCAAGATGATTTCAAACTCTCTTATTTCAACTTTGAAAAATCATTAAAAGTTGTACAAAAAGAATTAGGATATGAAATTTATAGTTCTAAAATACTTATTGAGTCTAGTTTCTACCAGAAAAAATGGAAATGTCATATGAATGATGTATTAAAAGATAAATAATTTTAAGCGAAGAATGGTCAAAACTACCTGCTATCTAGGAGTGTTCAAACGATTGATTCAGTTATTAACTAAACTGAATTACTATTAATCGAATTATCCAAAATGTAAAAGTCTTTAACCGTTAACGGAACCTAAATATTTCGATTAATTCGGTCACTTAACCAAATTAACCGAAATTTATATGTTTTTGTCTTTTGGTTAAAATAAGTATAAAAGATATAAAAAAATACATTGTTAATGATCGTATTTTTAATAGTTAAAAAATATATTATATATATTATATATACTATATATAATTTATTTCGATTAATATAAAAAATAATAGTTTAAAAATATATTGCTAATATAAAAAAATATATTATATATAATATATATTATCTATTTTGGGCTCGACTCTACCTAAAAAATGGGCCTAAAATTTTACCTAAGCTTGGTCTGGATGAAAATGCTAAAACCTGGGCTCAGTCTGCCCATCTTAAATTTTTTCGTATTACTTTTATATAATTTTTTAAAAAATATAATACATCAAAAATACTAAAAACATTAAAAAAATTGTGCCCAAAAAATTGAAAATAAATTAAAAAAAATCTTTATACTTAAATAACACTAACATAAGTGCAACTTAACAAGCAAATGTCTCTAAAATAGTAGCAAAATTAACAACAAAATAAAAGTTATACAATATCCAAATAACAACAATAAAATAGTAGAAACATAATAGTGGAATGATAGCAAAACAGTGAGGAAACAACAAGAAAACAACAAGTTTTTTATTTTCTTTTTGTAAATTCGAGCTGGGTTAGGCCCGAATAAAAAAAAGTCTTACCCAAGACCCGACCTGTTTTCTAAACGAACCTTATTTTTTTGCCCAAGCCTATTTTTCTAGCATATAAATTTTTTAAAAAGAGACACATGTCAATTTTTTAAAGCTAGTTATAGAAAAAAATATATATTACTAGTGTACCAAATACTCATCCATAATATAATATAGGATATTACTTTTAAGATATGTTTGATAAAAAATTAAAAATTTTCATTGCATTTGGAAAAAAAATTATCATTTATTAATGTTTTAAATGTGTTTGTCAACATATTAAAATTTTATTTTATACTAAGGTTTTAACAAAAAAGTATAAGATAAATAGATAGATACTTACCATTAAAAAATTTATTTGATATAAATTATCTTCCCATTTTTGTGAAGAAAAAAATTTGTGCTTTTATTTAAATTTTATTAAAAAAATTTAAAATTGTTGGGAAATAAACCATGTATGCAACAAACAATGAAATAAAGTAAAATAAAAAAGATCAAACATGCAAATTTTACGTGGAAAAACTCCTCAAAAGAGGATAGAAACCACAGACAAAAGGAGAGTACAAAAGATAGAGAGAATCAAAAGAAAACCCAGAACACCGAAATAAAAACCCGTTAAAACAAATAACAGAATCCTTTCAATCTCAATATTTTTGTTATATAAAAGCTAGAGTAACTAAGACCTATTTTTAGGCTAAAATTCGTAGCATGTGTGACTAAGATAACCCTAGGTTAATAAGAGTTTAAGTGGGATACTAAAACAAAGTTTAACTAAGAGAATAAAACTGAGAAACTTGAGAAAGACGTCATTACATCGTGACGTGGCATTCACGTCGTCGGGACGAAAGCTCTCTTTATGTTGTGACGTCGATTGTTCGTTAAGAGGAAGAGTAGTTTCTCGTTGCATCGTCATACACTGTTTGGTTCAAAAATGCAAGGCATAATTCCACAAATCTCTACATTGACTCGTATTTAACTTAACTCCCTTGCCAAGCCCTATTACAAGCCTAATTGAATCTTCGCCGGATACTCACCAATTCCAAGCAATGCTCGAACTTTGAAACTGGAAGACTATTTGTCAACTTGTTGACCGGATTGTGTTATGTGCCAATTTTATGAATTTGAACATCATTTTGAATGATCACCTCTCGAACAAAGTGAAAAAAAATGTCTATGTGCTTTGTCTTTTCGTGATGCATTTGATATTTGGTGAGATGTATGAAACTTTGACTATAACAATATACGATAGTTGCCCCTTTTTCACTTACCAGTTCACTAAATAGACCCCTTAACCAAATTTCTTCTTTTACCACTTTAGTAATTTCCATGTATTTCACTTCATTAGTTAATAAGGCCACTGTAGCTTGAAGCGTAGCTTTCCAACTAATGGCGCAATTCCCAAAAGCATATAGGTAACCTATGAAAGACCTCATTCGCAGTGTAACAACCTAATTTTAGTGATGTCGAAAATTATGATTTCGGGACCATAATTTGATGAGTGAATAAATACTTTAATGTTTATTTAATGTCTATAGGGTTAATTTAAGGTAGTATTAAAATTTTCGTTAAGAAAATTTGAAGTTTAAATGGTTAATTAGGTAAAAAGGACTAAACTGAAAAGGTGCAAAAGTTGAGTTCTATTGGTTAAGTGGATTAAATAGCTTTAACAAGGTGAGTTAATGGACTTATATTGTATTTATACTATATGAAAATTTAATGAACAATTATGGGTTTAATTTTGTCATTTTATAAACTAATAAACTAAGGGTAAATTAGTAAATAAATAAATAAATCTTAAACTAAATTAAAAAAATAGTGTCATCTTCCTAAAATTCTTCTCTTTCACCGAAATTGAAGAAATAGAACACCATTTTCTTGGCTTTAAGTTTCGGCCAACATAGGAGCGTTGCATGGTAATATTTTGTGACTTGTTTTTAGTGATTTTTATGTTTTTGAGCTTGTTTTAGCTTAATTTACTTAGCCCGGGGGTTAATTTGAAAAAAAATTTAAAGGTTTAGGGACTTGCCATGATTTATTTTGAAATTTTTTTTTGATGTTAATTGATAGATTATTAAACTTGGTTGTTAAACAAACTTGCTATGTTAAGTGATTTTTATGAATTTAGGGTTAAGGATTAATTTGTTAAAAGTGTAAAATTCCTTGAGGTTAATGTGAAATTTTGGTAAATATGGGCTGTTTAAGACCCCTAGTAAAATCGAATAGCATGTTTTAGTTAGAAAAATGGTGAATTTATAAGTTAATAGTTTAGGGACTAAATTGTAAGAAAGTTAAAGTATTGGGGGTAAATTTGTAAATTGATGATGGAAGGGTTTAATTACATAAAAATACTTGTTAGAATGCTGAATTTATAATAATTGAGTTAAATTATTATTTAAATTAAGAAAAAGAATCAACCAGACTTGAATTGGGGAAAGACGAAAGTCTTGGATTAGCTTTCAACTTAGCTGTAACAACCGTGGTGAATGAGGTAAGTTTGTATAGTGATTAAAATTTCCATGTGATGTTTTGAATTAGTTATTATAAATAATTATGTGATTGTAATCTTGATTTGTATTTTATTCGGTAATTGATATGATGGATTAAGTTGTAACATTAGTATACTTAAAGTTGGTATTTGAGAAATGTATATTTCATGAGGCATGTGTGGAACGGTACAATATAATGAAATTAAAAGATTCAAATATATGCAAATGCCCTGTTTGAACCTTAATAATTCTTAGAATACAATTGATATGTCATTAGGGATTACATGTTTCAGGTGTTGGTCTTGAATGTCATACCGATGGCTGAAGTCCTACATTTGTTGCGGATTCTCCACAGCTCGTGTGAGCATCATCATCTAGCTAACATTCTGACCCACGTCTCATGTGAGTAGACCCATTTCACAGCTCGTGTAAGCACTATTAAAAAGGAAAATTTACGGTTATATGCAAAGACACACTATGTATGAGCATTCCGGGTATTTAATCTAATTCTAGACGGTTGAATGGGTAAGTAAAGGAAAATGAAAAAGGTTTGTATGCAACAGATGAAAAGACTATTGAATATTCATATGATAAAGTAAAATGAATGCAATTTACTTCATGGTATTTGTTGTGTTTTATGATTATATATGGTTAAATATTCTACTAATGGTGTGGATTATATTGAATAGGAATATCAAGTATTTATATAAACTACTAAGCATGACTGAATGTTTAAATGTAGAGAAATGGTAAGTCTAAGTTTCTCTTTTACGAGCTTACTAAGCACTAGTTGCTTACGTAGTTATTTTTCCTCTATTTCGTAGATCGTCAGAAGCTCGAACGGTTGGAAGCTTGTCGGAGTTCTATCACACTATCCAGCAACCACTTTGGTAGATTTTGAGTTATTGTGGCTAAGGTTATAAGTGGCACGTATTGGGTTTTTGTGTAATGGTAGTTGATGTTTATGCTAATTGACTATGATGGTATAGTTGTGCTTTTGTATATAAAGTTGTTTAAACCTAGAATGTTTAGCAAGTGTGTATCTTTTAGTTACTTTTAAGTATATGATAATTATATGACTTGTTCTATGTTTATTTGAAGTTAAGATTGAATAAATGTTAAATATATGATGTAGGTTTTAAGCTCTAATCCATGACAGTTGGATGAACTTTTTGGATGTATATTTTGTGGTACCAATGAGGGTACATTGGTTAAATGATGGAAATGTGTTCTATATATGATGAACTTAGCATGTTTTGGTCTTGTTGAAGTGTATTTAGGGCCTTTGAGTGTGTGTGAAATTGGTGTAGCTTATTGGACAAGATTTGATTTTAAAATGGCTTGTTTTAGGGGCTAATTATGGAGCACAAGGCCTAGGACACCGGCTGTCGCATGGCCGTTTGACACACACGACTTGGCTATATGGCCATGTGTCACTTTTTATTTTAGGTGCAGGCTATACACGGTCTGGCACACGGCCTGCGACACAGTCGTGTGACCCAAGTTAGTGAACTACATGGTTTGGGACACAGGCTGAAACACGGCCACGTGTCCCATTGTTTGAATACCCACACGGTCTGGGCTATGTTACACGACTTGGTCATACGGCTGTGTGACCCCTGTTTTCAAAATTTTCAACTTTATTTTCCAAAATTTCCAAATTATTTTAAATTAGTCCAGGATTGATCCCAAACTATTTTTAGGGCCTCAAAGGCTCGATTTAAGGCCTAAGTGTGCATGTTTGCTAGGTTTGTAATGAGTTTTGTCTAATTAATATTAAATGACATTATTGATATGTTTTGAAGTTAATTGTTTTTGTTTGTATGGTAATCCTCCGTAACTCTAATTCAACGATAAAGACAGGTTAGAGGTATTATACAAAGTCTCTTACATAATATGAATCAACATATCTGACTAGGCTTTTTTGGCTTCTACTAAACTTTAAGCACATGTTACAAGTACCTCATATATATAAATGTCCACATAATTGCAAGCCAGTGTAACTTACCTGGTTTGGCCATGTATCCAATTAAAGTTGAATTTCATGTCGGGTTCTCTTTAAGATCATATCCAAAGTTTTGACTAATAGACTGAAAATGGTGCTTCATTGTTGCGGTAGTCAAGATCGGAGTGCTTTTGTCCCCGGGTGTATGATACATGATAATGTTCTAATTGCTCACGAACTTATGCACTATCTCAAAAGTTCCAAGAACGGGCCGAATAAGGGTTTGGTTATTAAGTTTGATATGAGCGAGGCGTATGATAGGGTCTAGTGGGATTTCCTCGAATCAGTCATGCGTAAAATGGGTTTCATGGATATTGGGTCACATTGGTTATGAAGTGTGTTTGATCCATTAAATATGTCATTAAATATAATATGACTCTCACCGATGAATTCGTGCCGGAACGTGGTTTGCGTCAGGGGGGACCCGTTATCTCCTTACCTGTTTCTCTTTAGTATTGAGGCTTTTTCTCGGTTACTTTGTGATGCTCAGGCTGATTGTAGTGTTTGTGGCATTAGAGCCAATCAGAATGAGCCTAGAATTAACCACTTTTTTTTCGCTGATGATGCCTTACTTTTTGTTAGAAATAAGGAGAAGGAGATTGATACGGTTCTGGAGATCCTTAGACTTTTTGAAGATGCTTCGGGGTAAAAAATTAATCATATTAAGTCCATGGTTTGGTTTAGCCCAAAGACGCTGAGAAATCAACATCAGTTTTTTAGAGATTGTTTAGGGATGAGGGTGGTTGATTCTTTGGATCATTATCTTGGACTGACGTTGTTGGTTGGAAAGCAAAACATGGGGGCCTTTAAACATATCCTGGATCATTTCTCCAAAAGGATCAATAGTTGGTCCAAGCGTTTATTTTCATTGGGTGGTAAAAGAATTTTTATAAAATCTATTTTACAATCATTGCCTACTTATGCCTGTTCTGTTTTCCTTGCTTCTAGGGAGACACTGGATGAAATAATTTCTAAAACGCGCAATGGTGTGGGCAAGCAAGGAATAAGGCCGGGGTTGGGCCATGGTTGCTTGGGAAAATTTATGCTTTCCGGAAAGGATAGGAGGGATCAGAGATTTGCGGCTTTTTAATTTGGCGCTGCTGGCTCGTCAAGTTTGGAGGCTCATCACAAATAAAAATACCCTGTGTTTGTACGTCCTTTGTTTGAAGTATTTCCCGGACGATGATCTTTTTCACCCAATGCGATAAGCCTTCTTTTACATGGTCCAGTATTCTGACTGCGGTGAAAGCACTGGATTAGGGTTTCGGCATGTGAATTGGTAATGATCGTGGCGCTCGAATAGGCACGGATAAGTGGGGCTTGGTAGGCACGGATAAGTGGGGCTTCGAGGGTCTCGATGGCGAGGTGTTGCGTTTTCCTGCTGCTTCTATTTGAAAAAGTTTGGTTCATGATCTTTGGCTTCCTAATCAGGAAGGTTGGAATGAGGATTGCGTGTGTGAGTTGTATGGAGACTATGTGGGTGATTTCATTTGTAAAATTCCATTTTTTCCAAACCGACCAGATGACTGTTTGGTCTGTTTCTACAATACTCATGGGCTTTATTCGACGAAGTTTGCTTACTCCTGGTTGTTGCTCAAGGATGTTGGATTTAGGCCACATCACTTTTTCTGGAGATTAATTTGGAAACTAAAAATTCTTCCAAAAATCTGTCTTTGCCTGGAGAATTGGGCATGAGCCTATCCCCACTAATGTGAAAATATCATTCATTAAAATTACCAGTAAAATATTTTCCGTAAAATAATTTCTAGAAAATGTTTTACTTTTCTGTAAAATGATTTACTAGAAAATATTTTCTGGTGTTTGATTGAATCTGTGTAAAATATTTTCTGCTGTTTGGCAGATTTCCTGAAAATATTTTCCGAAAAAATTGTTTTTACATATATTAATATATATTAATAAATTTTTATATTTTAAATTGTTTTTACATATATTGCAATGGTTTATTTATAAATAAATAAAATTAAATATATAATAATATTCAATTATTAAAATATAAAAGCATTGTAAACTACTTTTGAAATTTACTAATTAGTAGTGAATCAATTGTAGTGACCTCCTGATGAAATTACGCTCAGCATAAAAACAATTACGAGAAATGAATTCAATGCCAAAGTACAAGATAAATGGAACCAGTCATTACTTGGTATGAGGTTAATGCTTGCAATAGAGGGATCAACACAATCAGTTGATAACTTTAAGAAATTGATTCGAGGTCAATTATTCTTCTGAATCATAAAATGGGAAAAAGAACAATAAAAGTAATGATACTGAGACAATAAAAATTATAACAGAGATCGTTTATCTTGGTCTTCCAGATGTCGATGTTTGCACTAAAGATGCGGCAACTCTCATTAACAGCCCATTACCGCACAATTATACACAAAAGTACCTGCCCGTGCCTTGACAGCAAGCACATTCCACTCTTGTCCATCCCTGTTTCCCTCATCTGGATTCCAAGAATGCAGAACAATTACTCCATCATCATGCCCTCCATGATCTCCAGCTCCTATTACTAGTAAACTGTTTCTGCATGCTTTAAATGCCAGCCCCCAACCGTAGGAAGAGTCCGCCCTCACAGGTAGTCTCTTCACAACACTCCATGAGTTATTAACCTTATCATATTTCCTAACCTTATCACAACACTTCATTATTTCTGCTCTCCTGGTCCAAGCTTCTAAATCTGGAGGTGTGGCAATGCTGAAACAGA
Source organism: Gossypium hirsutum (assembly GCF_007990345.1). Lineage (NCBI taxonomy): Eukaryota > Viridiplantae > Streptophyta > Magnoliopsida > Malvales > Malvaceae > Gossypium > Gossypium hirsutum. The sequence goes on along the minus strand of NC_053439.1, from coordinate 14,390,431 downwards.
ACTTTATAGCTCTTAGTAAAACTGATCAAAACTTCCTGCAATTAGTACCTCAATCCAAATTGATTACCTAGGCCAGCCGCATTGTGCAGTAAAGAGTTAAGCCATAACAAAGTAAAATTTATAACAAACTTAGTTATCTGATGATACTTAGAGAAAGAGGGATGATGAAATGTTGAACCAAAAACTAAATTAAGCAAATTGAGCTGTTTCAGAATTGAATGATGCGCATTTTGGTTCTGAAGCAATATACAATATGTAACATCATCAAAAAGAAAATAAAAGAATGAGACTAGGAATCTTTAAGTTCCAGACAAATGGAAGAACTGCTATAGAACATACTCTAAGTAAGAGAGGAATATGCCAAATGTTGGGAACATAATGAATATTTAGGATGTTCGCAGCCTGTGAAGAACCAGAAGGATAAACACAATCCTTAATAAAGATGACCAAACTAACTCAAAAGCATACAAACCAAATTTTGCAATCAAATTTACCTCAACGTGACAAAATTGTGAAAGTTTCATCTTTGTATTATCCAATAATGGCTGTAAGTCACCAACCAAAAGGGTGTATTTACCATCAATTTAGGACAAAGCTCAGATAAAAAAAACAAAGAAATCAAAAGGATATCCAGTAAGATAGGAGAAAACACAAGCAAACCCAAGGGCTAAAGCTGAGAAAATGCAATTGTTCACAAAATATTTCTATGATATGAATGCTACAGATACAATGCCAAGTTTTATACGACAAGTTCAACAGCAGTTTGCAGCAAAACTTATGCAAGTAAAGCGCCAACATAATGCCGCACCCCACAAAGATGATAATGATTACATAGGTTCATGCCAACACATTTAAAAACTAATAAAAATGCCTAAAAGTGCTACAATGAGCCAACACAATAATACTCCAGAAAGATAAAATGCAATGATGCAATTCCCCAAATGATTCTAATGAAAAATCACCTACCACAAGAAGTACACAGGAGGCAGTGTACCTGAGCTAAGCGACATGTAAGCAGATGAGGAATTAGGCTGACATGAATGGGGCAGAAGTTATCTTTCCCTGAGGAAGAAAATGAAAATTATTATGACACATGAGGATTAATATCCAAATATACCAAATAGATTGATATAGTCTCTTTGAACCACTCCATAGATGCAGAATCAAATGTTCTAGATTGAGGTTTAACAGAATGGGAACGGCTACAAGACATTCCCACTAATCCCATTTGAACAAATAATGTGTGAACTTAAAGACTTTGAATTTTTGCTCATTAGTTGTGTCTCGGCCACCACCACCATTACCATATCTGAATTATTTCATTACCACCAACAAAAATCCAACTTGCACAGTTCAAGGAAGATGAAACGGTAAATAACAAAAACCATAAAAAATTAAAAAGAGGGATTAACCAGCAACCAATTGGGTCAAAACAACATGTTGCTTCTAAAAAACCACCACATATTTCTTCCTTTTCATTCATACCTTCGAGAGAGGAAGATGAACGCCATCGTCAATTGGTGCAGTGTAGATTTCGACAACGAAAGGCGGAAAGGAGGAAAATCAAAGATGAATGTCGGCGGTTGGTGTTGGGAACCATTGCTGGCTGGCGGCAAGCACTAAATCAGGGTGGGAAGGAAGGGGGAAGGGGAAGAGGCTTTGGGTTACATTTACTGCTGAAGAGAAAAACTTTGGAAAATGTCTTACCAAATGATAAACGGTAAGACATTTTCCTAAAATGAAGAGTTCTTTTCCCGTGTTTTGGAAAAACTTTTACAATGGGAGTTCATTTTCCACCAAACAAACCGTGGAAAAGGAGAAAAATATTTTCCGTAAAATGTTTTACAGGTAAACAAACACAGCTAGTTGCAGGTGCCCCCGCTGTAAGGTTGAGAATGAAACTGTGCTCCATGCTTTGAGAGACTGCCCAAGAGCGTGGGAAGTCCTCGTTGGTTGGGGTTTTGACAATAGGATGATGGTGAAACAGTTTAATTCCTGCATTGATCGGCTTGAAGATCCCATGCGCACCTTGGATAAAAAAGCTCTTGAAGATCTCTTCGTTGTGCTGTGGAATATATGGAACTCTCGCAATAATTTTATTTTTAGAGGTAAAGAAGAGGAGGCTCGCACTTTTTGGGAAAAACCGCAGGAAGGTTTCTTTAAAATCAATGTCGATGTTGCCGTGAATAATTTCGGGACGGGTTTGGGCATTATTATTAGAGACTCGAATGGTTTTGTCTTAAAGGGTAGAGGTATTTTTAAAGAAAGAGCAGTTAACTCGGAATGGGCTGAGTTGAATGCACTATTTGAAGGTATTGGCCTTGCTCGATGCCTTAATCTCAACAAGGTTAATTTGGAGATGGACTGCGCAAGTATTGTCAATAGAGTTCGAAAGGCACGGGCTGAAATTACAATTTTTGGGCACCGGATTAAGGAGACTCAGAGCATGCTTGATTCTTTTAATGAGGTTGATATTAGATGGATCGACAAGTGCTGTAATAGAGTGGCTGATTTTCTTTGGTATTGGTCACTTAAAAATTGTTGTAACTTAGATTTTGATATGGATTATGCTAGTGAAATCCATAACTTATAATTATTGATGCAAGTTAAATTGATTTTGTGGCCTGTGTGGCCTTTTCTTCATAAGTAAAAAAGAAAAAATACTAAGAAACCTTCAAAAGTAAAACAGGGAACTCGCACTATGTTACTTTACTCAGTATATATTTGACATTTCACACCCTTTTTAATATTTGAGAGCTTTTGAAGAATTAAATTTCTACATCCATATCCATATCAAAGCGTACACGAATACGTGAAGTCTGCATGTACACTTGTTTTATGTGCAGCTTTACAGATATTTTAGATTTCATTTTAATTTTTTATTGGAAAAATAAGAAAATTAAATCCATATGAACAAAACAGTCCCCCATTAAAATGCTACCTAAATATTTGCTTTGGATTAAGTTCAATTAAGAAAACTTATTGGTTTTGGAAATCAAAACTTATAATAAGTTTCAATAAACACTTACATTTAACTTTTGAGAATGTCAATAGAAGATAGTGGTGGGTTTCGCTCGTCGGAAGATCGGGCCACCAAAAAAGTGCGCTTTAAGGGAACAGATGGGGAGGAAGGCGTTGATATGATCGTAGATATGTCTCCTGAGCCAATGCTTTCTTGGAAGGATAGGCTTCTGGGTAGGGGAGCTCTTGGGTCTAAAAACTCATCTGTTGATTCGGATAGGGGGTTTGAGGAATATTTTGAACTATTGGATAGAGATGTCATGAGATCCACTGTTAATGGAGTTCTGTCAATAATGTTCTCTAATCGGGTTCAGCGAATTCTGGTAAAGGAGATGGCTACCATGGTGGTTGTTAAGCTTTTGGGGGAGGAACATTGGCTATACCACCCTACAAAACAAGATTTATAATTTATGGCAGCCATCCATGCCGTTTAAACTTATAGATGTGGAACATGGGTACTTTTTGGTGAAATTCCAAAGCAACGATGATTCTGAAAAAGAGCTTACACAAGAGCCATGTGTTGTGTTCGGACAATATTTAACCGTTCAACCGTGGATGCCAGATTTTAATCCCTTGCAACTATTTCCAAATGTTGTTATGACGTGGATTAGATTGCCAGGTTTGCTGGGGTTTCTATATAAGAGAAAGATTTTAGAAGAGATTGGCGGTTTCATTGGTAGAGTGGAAAAACTCGACTACAATAGAAATAGTAGGTCGAGGGGGAGATTTGCTCAAATGGCGATTTATGTTAACCTTGACAAACCACTGATCCCTCAGATTCTGGTAAATAGAACAGTTCAACGAGTAGAATATGAGGCCTTACCGTTGATTTGTTTTGGTTGTGGCAGGAATGGCCATATGAAGGTCCTCATAATCTGGATCACCCAAGGGAGAAGGAGGTGGTGTCGGTTGGTAACATCGAGGGGAAAGAAGAGGAGGCGTTTGGGCCATGGATGGTTGTGAATCAGAAATCATGGAGAGCTCCCAACGAGAAATGAAATATAAAAGCAAAAAATCCAGAAAGATCTTTTTGGATCTAGATTTAATATTCTGGAAGGAGAGTTGGATGTTGAGATTTTGATAGATTTTTAGGGTTTCAAATTTCAAAAAGAGGGCTTCATTAGAAACAAGTGTAAGGCAGATTTTAATGACAACAAAGTCTTGGAGAGTGGATCGGTTAGGCAGGATAAGGGTTCGACACATAAAGCAGGTGTAAATGGCGTTTCTGGGCAGAACAAAAGAATTGGAGAAACTGACATGGCTAAGCATGGGCCTAGGCTGGAGGGTGTTGTTGCCACTTCAAGTTTGGGCGGCTCTTCTGTTGGGGTGGAGCTTGGGCTTGTTTTGGGAGATTCTGCGCTTCATCAGGAAGGCCAATCTACCTTTAATATGGTGTATAATAATTTCCCTGTTTCAGGTCAGAATAATAAAGTTCATTTGGATTCCGAAATTGCTGGTAATATTTTTTAAAATTCTCCCAATATTGGTTCCATGATGGAGAATGGTAAGGTTTCGAATCTCCCATTTAGTCCTTGGTCGATCACGGCTTCGCTTATTAATCGTTCCTACAAGGGTTCGGTTGAAATTGTGGTGCCAATTAATGACGGAATGTTGGATCCCGTTAAGCATTCTGCTATGCATTTTAAAGAAAATTCGGATCCTAAAATTAAAAATCTATCGGAGGGTAGTGGTCTTGGTGAATTGGGAGAAGGATATCTGGGCCTTAAAGGACGAGGTTCGGGGTACAAAGGGGTTTTTGTCTAGAGCGGAAGGAGCCTTAAAGGGTCATGGTGGTCATGTTAAAGTTGCTGACAATTCTTAAGTTCCTTAAACTAAATTGTCACATCCCATATTTTTATTTATTAATTTGTCAATTCATAAATAAGTTAGTGAGTAATCAAGTGGTTAAGTGCCAAATTTAATTTCTAGAGATCCTAGGTTCAATTTCTTTTACTCACATATATTTTTTTTAGAATTTTTGGCATTTAAAAAGGGGTTGGTCAACCCCCTTGCCATCCAACCCATTGTTGCCATGCTCGGGAAGAATCTTCCCTTGTTTACATGGTCAACATTCCCTCAATAACCTCATTTTCACTCCCAAAATTCCCTTTCCATGCCATTTTACCTCCCTTACCGTACCTTAACCGTCCAATGCACCTAGACACATGAAACACTTTTATTGTTTTGTTCGTTTTATTCTCCATCTCTCTTTTTGCCGCTTCATTCTATTCTCCACCTCTTTTTGCCACCCCTCCTCCTTGCTTCTCCTCTTTCTCTAATTTTTCTCCCATTTCACCACTTAAATCACTTCTTTTCTTCATATTTCTTCCACTCATCCACCACTTTTAGCCAATTGAACCACCACCACACCACCACCGCCGAACTGTTGCCACCGTACCACCATCATCCTTCACCTTTCTTCTCCGTTTTTCATCCTCTTCTCTTTTATCTCGTAATTATTTTTTCATATGTACAAACATTATATTTTGATTTTTTTAAAAGGATTTATTGACAACCTTTCTAATTCATCTTTATTTTATTTGTTAGTAGAAGACCCTCCTCTCTAAATGAATCATCGTAGGAATAAATAAGCCTCCTTACTCTCGATATTGTGTAAGTATTGACGATCCTCCGATCACAATTAATTCTTTTACTTTTATTCTCTATTAAGATGATTCTAACATTAAGTTTTATTGTGCATTCGAGAAGTGATATTCGTAAATCCCGGATCTATACTCCATATTTTGGAAGCGTTCGTTTTGGGCAGCCGATTAAGTAATTATTTTACTTAATCACTTAAATGAGAGATATTCATCAAAATATCGTTATTCTGATACGATATGAATTTTTTTTTCAAAAACTAATGCTTCAATGGTCGATCTCCTCCTTTAGAGTGGGATAAGGAGTTGATACCATTGGAATTCATGAAATCAGGTGTGAGGATTTATTTATCTTAAAATACCTGAAATTATTGTTAATTAAATAAGTAAATAATATTAACTATTTACTTAAGAAATTATGTAACGCGAAAATGGACAAATACATTATGTATTTAAATGGATTAAAAATCCGTTAAAAAGGAGGATCTCAATTAAGTGATTCTGAACTTTCGGATCTGTGATAATAAGTATATGTTTGTACGATTTTCTGTTAAATGTGATGTTATATGATTTCTTGATACTCATGTATTGTGACTTATGGCATTATTGGATATGCATGAAAAATAATCATGCCACTGTTTTTGTTGGTATTCTAATTCGCATGTTAAGCATGTCATTATACTAATTCTGATTCGCATGTTAAGCATGCCACTATACTGATTCTAAATCGCATGTAAAGCATGCCCACTGAAATTATGTTCTGTGTGCCATATCACATGCATGGGGTTGGGATATGATTGTACTGAGGAAGATTCTGGCAGTTTAATAATTTGCATAATTCTGGTGGTTTAACCACACTATCTGGCAGTATATATGCATTATTTGATGGCTTGACTGCAATATTCTGTATTTGGCAACTTGATTGCATTATCTGGTGGCTTGTCCATATTATTGGTGTGTTATTGGATGGACAAGTTCTAGGAAACTCTTTATGGCATGTAGCGGAGATGGGTAGGAATTGTTTTTTGAAAATCTGCACTGTTTCTGAAAAACATTGCATTGACATCATTGCCATGCTTACTGATAAATGTGATTTTGTGATTGTATATTTATGTATATGTGATCTGTTATATTGTTGAGATTCTGTTTTAATTTTTATTTCTATGCAAATTGACCCACATTGGGCTTTAAAAGCTCACCCCTTTATAGTTTTATTTTTTAGATAATGATCGAGGTTAGGACATGGGCTTAGTTTACGGAGGTGCTCTCAGATATCTACTTGAATAAACTATTAAACTATATGTTTTGGTATTTTTGGACTATCTGTTTATTTTCTACGGACTGTGGCATGGGACATTATTTTGGATTTTTGGACGTTTTGCATGATTTGGTTTTTTTAAAACTAAAATTTAAGACGGTTTATAGATATGGAAAGAAAAACTAGAATTTTCAACCTAATGACAAACTCAACTCAATGATTGTTTTTTCAAATTCAAGACTTCATCTTTTTTGAAACTCAAAACTTTCTGCTTATTTAATTGAGATTTTACAAAACATGTCAAAGTTATGATTTCAATCAACAAGTGAAATTTAGTTATTTTTTGCTGCAACATTTTTTTTGAAATATGATGTTTTCTGTAAACATTCGAAACTTGAGTTTTTCTAAAGATAATCGGTTTTGACAATTTCTTTCCAAAAGAAAATGTATAAACACTACTTGACTTTTCTTAAGCAAATCAAAATGACGATTATAAATAATGATGATTGTGGAGAGAAAATAGTTAAATGATTTTCTATGCCATCATCATGGCTAATGTTACCTTCGAGATTCGGCCATAATGTTTAGGTCGAGTTTAGGGGGTTACATTTAGTGGTATCGGAGCCTGGTTCAAAACTTGGACTGTGGTTTATTTTTAAAATTTTGATGCATATCTGATAAATGGGGGTATTTTTGAAAAAATCTATGGCACGACTAAATACTTATTTTGAACAAAAATGTGATTCTATTAAAAATTCGAGACTCTGAAGTTGGCCCAAGATAAGTATTCTTTACGCACTGAAACTTTAGATTGTGAAACTATAAACTGTGAAAACTTTAAGATTCTGAAAACCATAAATTTTGAAACTATAGTGAAACTGTGATGGAACTTTTAGACTGAAAATTTAGAAATAATTACGAAAAATCATTTCTAAATTATCAGATAAACTTCATAAAACTTAAGAAATCTGATAACAAGATGAATACTTAAGGTGTTCGAACATGGGGTGTGATAGCTCATAGAGATCAGGGTTAGGGAGCCCAAACTGATTCATCTGCGTCACAAGTGTGCACTTCCGAACCTGTGGTTGAACCTGAGTTAGTAGTTGATCAGGTCGAGCACACACACACTGTTGAGGAGGAACATCAGAGCCTACTGGTGATGCTGTGTCATAGGTCATGTTTAGGGGTGCTGCAGCGTGTAGCGGGAACCCAAAATGTATCTGGAAGTCGAAAGACTATCGCTGAGAGGCTTCGATCAAGCGGAGCTGAGTTGTCCAGGGGCATTGCTGGGACGACCCTTTCGGAGCATAATGCTGGTTAGAGGCTACGAAGAGAATTCTAGATCATATGGTATATACTTTCGAGCAGAAATTGAAGGGTACGGTATCATTACTAAGGGATGAGATTTACCATTGGTGGTAGGTCATTATGGGAGGTACTTAAGCTAAGAGATTGACATGGGAATGTTTTCTGGATGCTTTCTAGAATAAATATGTGGGTACCCGGTATTCGAGGCTCGTAGATTGGAGTTCATTGAGCTTAAACAGAGGGACATATTTGTGGTTGAATATGAGGTAAAATTTTTAAGTACGATCCGCTACGCTCAGGGAATGATCGCAACAGAATAGGATAAGTGTGTCAGGTTTGATAACGGACTAAGATATGAGCTGATGGTACTGGTAACCCATCATTAGGAAAGAGTTTTTGAAACTTTTGTGGAGAAAAACAAAATTGTTGAGGAAGTGAAGCGTTTAGAATGTGAAAGTAGTGGAAAAGCTAGAGTCTCATCTAAGAGAGATGTCGATCCTACTGTCTAGGCCCTACGAAATAATAAGCGGGCTTGAGATGACAAACCACGAAAGAATATTGCCATGGTTACTGATGGTGGAAGAACCCAAAACTGTGCTACTTGTGGCAAGAGGCATCCTGGTTAATGTTGGAGGAGCTTGGGTACATGTATTATATGTGGATCCTTGGACTATAAGATCAAGGATTGTCCACTTCGTAATAAACAGATGCAAGCTTCAGAATGAAATCAAGCTTAGAACTAAAGAGTTGGATAGCAGCCTCAGAGAGGTCAAGGTCTGAATAGGGGTGGTAATGTTGGTCAAAGACAAAGAGCTTAGGGTTAGGGTGCTAACAGAGTCAATGTAAGACAACCTGCACTGGTCTATACAGCTAGGCGCAGAGAAGACCATTACGCAGCTGACGTTATAACAGATACTTTTACCATTAACTTTGTACCTTAATTCGCTTAGATTAATATTGGTTCGACCCATTCGTATGTATCTTGTTTGATGGTTGATAATTTGAGAATTAAAGTAGAGGAAACTGTTAGCAATATAACTGTACTTAGTCCATTAAAAGAGTTTATTTCTGTGAACAAGATCTATAAAATGATCCCGTTAGAAATTCAAGAAGAAGTATTTTTAGCATATTTGATGGAATTACCCTTCGATGAATTTGTCCTTATTTTGGGAATAGATTGGTTGGTCAAACACCAAGTCAATTTGGATTGCATTTCAAGGAGGGTAACTCTCGTTGGGAAGGAGATAGTGATGGTTGGAGGTGCGTAAAGGATTTGAAGCCTATTTTGTTTATATTCTGGATACAAATGTTAGTGGATCAACTATAGAGAATATTCCTATAGTGAAAGATTTTCCCGACGTCTTTCCAAAAGAGTTACTTTGATTACCTCTGTAGCACGAGGTTGAATTTGGAATTGATCTATTTCTTGGAATAGCTCCGATGTCCATTGCTCCTTATCTCATTGCACTTAAAGAGCTGGTGAAACTTAAGGCACAATTAGAAGAAGTTCTTGATCATGGATTCATTAGACCTAGTGTGTCACCATGGGGAGCCCCGATTTTATTTGTGAAGAAGAAGGATGGATCCATGAAACTTTGCATCAATGATCAACAACTGAACAAATTGACCACAAAAAATAGATATCCATTACCGATGATAGATGTCTTATTTGATCAATTTATGGGTGCAAAGGTGTTCTCTAAGATCAACCTAAGGTGCGGATACTATTAATTGAAAGTTAAGGAGGCAGGCGTTTCTAAGATTGCATTTAGGACTCGGTATAGTCACTACGAGTTCCATGTGATGCCCTTTGGTCTCTCTAATGCTCCAACAACTTTTATGGACCCAATGAATGAAGTTTTTTTATCCCTGTCTTGATTAATTTGTTGTAGTCTTTATTGACGACATCTTGATCTACTCCAAGTCTGAAATAAAACATGATGAACACTTGAGAGTTGTCTTACAGATTCTCCATGAGAAACAACTTTATGCTAAATTAAGTAAGTGTGAGTTCTGGCTCCATGAAATGATGTTTTTGGGACACGTGATATTAGCTAAGGGTATCCATGTCGATCCAAAGAAAATTGAGGCTATTTTGGACTTGAAATAGCCTTGGAACATTAGTGAAATTCAGAGTTTCCTTAGATTAGCTAGCTATTATAAGAGGTTTGTCAAAGGGTTTTCCTTGATTGCAGCTCCTATGACCAAGTTGTTGAGAAAGAGTACACCTTTCAAGTGGACTAAGGAGCAGTAGGTGTAACACCTCTAATCCGTATCTGATGTCGGATTAGGCTTACGGAGCATTACTGAACAAACAAAACACTTAAATATACTTTTCATACATAATTATAATCATAACATGAATCAATAATTCACATACATATACTCCCTAAATCAAGCCTTCGAGGCCTTAGAAATACACTAGAAATAATTCAGGACTAAATTGGAAACATTTGGAAAGTACAGGAAAAAATTTCAAAATTGCAAAATTTTAACTACAGGGGTGACACGGCTGTATGACCAGGCCATGTAACATTCGAAATAGCCCCACACGCTCGTGTACTAGGCCGTGTGCTAGGCTGTGTAACAGCCTGAATTGCATGTACCGTGTGTCACACACGACTGAGTCACACACCCGTGTCTCGGGCCATGTGAACATGAATTTGCTAGAAAATCAAGTCATTTCCAACTCTAAACCATATATACACCTAACAACATTTTTGTGCACATAATTATGACATCAAACCTTATCAAAACTTACATATAATGACCAATTCAATAGTCCTAAACCAATCAACCAAAATGCCATTCAAGGCATCTCAATTATTCAAATTTACCTAAACATGTATACTTTACTACATTTTTATGGAATAAGATGTACCAATATTTGAGGGAAAAATATTGGTGGCTAGGGCTTAAGTGTGATGCAATTGAGTATGTATGTAAGTGCTTGATGTGCCAGCAAGTTAAGTTTCAATAGCAGTTCCTCTTTAGTTTATCGCAACCTATTCAAATTTCTCAGTGGAAGTGGGAACGTGTGACCATGGACTTTGTTAGTGGGTTGCCTTTGACACCTACTAAAAAAGATTCCATTTGGGTAATTATTGATAGATTGACCAAGTCAGTACATTTTCTGCCTATCCATACTAACTATTCAATACATAAGTTGGCGAGGTTGTATATTTTAGAAATTGTGAGACTTCACGGTGTACCGTTGTCCATCATTTCTGATCGAGGTTATCAGTTTACATTATGATTCTGGAAGAAGTTACATGAGGCCTTTGGGACTCGGTTGAACTTTAGGACACCTTTTCACCCACAGTCTGATGGGCAGTCTGAGTGAGTCATTTAGATTCTTGAGGACATGTTGAAGGGTTGTGTGATCAACTTTAGTGGCAATTGGTAAGAGCAATTTCCATTAGCAGAATTTACGTATAAAAATAGTTTTCAGTCGAGTATTAAAACGGCTCCTTATGAAACACTATATGGTCACAAATGTTGTACACCTCAGTGTTGGACTAAGTTGGGGTAAAACAAGGTATTGGGTTCGATTTTGGTATAAGAGACTAAGAATGTGGTGAAACTGATTCGGGAGTAATTGAGAGCAGCATCTGAGCGTCAAAAATCTTACCCCAACTTGAGGCGGAAGGATGTAGAGTTTAGTGTTGGGGATCGAGTTTTCCTTAAGGTATTACCGTGGAAGAAGGTACTGAGGTTTGGATGCAAGGGCAAGCTGAGCCTGAGATTCATTGGACCTTATAAGATACTTAAGAGGGTTGGACCAGTGGCTTACCAGTTAGAGTTACTTTCGAAATTGGACCATTTTCATAACGTGTTCCATGTTTCTATGTTGAGGAAATATCGTTCTAATCTATCTAATGTGATTTCGATTAAAGAGGTCAAGGTGAGACCCAATTTATCTTACGAGGAAGAGCCTATTCAAATTTTGGACCGTGAGGTTAAAGTGTTAAAGAAAAAGAAAATTCCTTTAGTAAAAGTCTTATGGAAAATCAGGGAGTAAAGGAAGCCACTTGGGAACTTGAAGAGTCGATGTGATGTCAATTTCCCCATATTTTCGAACCAGATAAATTTTGAGGATGAAATTTATTTTAAGAGGGGGTAGATTTGTCACACCCTATATTTTTATGTATTAATTTGTCAATTCATAAATAAGCTAGTGAGCAGTCAAGTGGTTAAATGCCTAATTAAATTCTTAGAGATCCCAAGTTCAATTCCCCTTACACACATTATTTTATAGAATTTTTGGCTTTTAAAAAAGGGTTGGTCAACCCCCTTGCTTTCCAACCCACTATTGCCATGCTTGGTTAGATTCTTCCCTTTTTACATGGTCAACTTTCCCTCAATAGCCCCCTTTTCACTTCCATGATCCCTTTTCCATGCCATTGTACCCTCAAAATGCCATTTTACCTCCCTTACTACACCTTAACCGTCCAATGCACCTAGACACGTGAAACACTTTTATTTTACTTTTATCCATTCTCTTTTCTGCCCCTCCTCAATGCTCCTCCCCTTTATCTCTTTTTTCTTACATTTTACCACATAAATCACCCATTTTCTTCATATTTCTTCCACTCCTTCACAACTTTTAGCCAACTGAACCGTCATTTCACAACCACACCACCATCGCCATCATCCTTCACCTCTCTTCTCTATTTTTCATCATCTTCTCCTCCTCTCTCTCGTAATTTTTTTCTATATGTACAAACATTATATTTTGATTTTTTTGGAAGGATTTATTGATAACCTTTCTAATTCATCTCAATTTTATTTGTTAGTAGATGACACTCCTATCTAAACGAATCATCGTAGGAATCATTGAGCCTCATTACTCTCGATATTGTGTAATTATTAAAGACCCTTTGATCACGATTAATTCTTTTACTTTTATTCTCAATTAAGACGATTCTAACATTAAGTTTTATTGTGCATTCTTGAAGTGATATTCGTAAATCCTGAATCTATACTCCATATTTTAGAAGCATGTGTTTTAGGCAACTGATTCAGTAAGTATTTTACTTAATCACTTGAATGAGAGATATTCATCAAAATATCATTATTTTGATACGATGCAATTTTTTTTAAATAAGGATTCAAGGATCGATCTTCTCCATTAGAGTTGGATAAGGAGTTGATACGATTGGAATACATTATGTATTCCAATGGATTAAAAATCCGTCAAAAAGGAGGATCCCAAGTAAGTGATTTTGTACTTTCTGATCTATGATAATAAGTATGTGTTTGTGCGATATTCTGTTAAATGAGATGTTATATAATTTCTTGGTACTCATGTATTGTGACTTATTGTGTTATTGGATATGAAAGAAAACTAATCATGCCACTGTTTCTGTTGATATTCTAATTCTCATGTTAAGCATGCCATTATTACTTATTTTTGTTCGCATGTTAAGCATGGCGTTATATTGATTTTGATTCGCATGTTAAGTATGCCACTGTACTGATTCTAAATCACATGTAAAACATGCCTATTGAAATTATGTTATGTATTCCATATCACATGCATGGGATTGAGATATGATTGTATGGAAGAAGATTCTGATAGTTTAATAATCTGCGTAATTCTGGTGGTTTAACCACATTATCTGGCAGTATATCTGCATTATCTGGTGGCTTGACCATAATATTTTGTATCTGGCAAATTGACTGCATTAACTGGTAGCTTTTCCACATTATTGGTGTGTTATTGGATGAATGAGTTCTGGGGAACTGTTTATGGTGTGTAGCGGAGATGGGTAGGAAATATTTTCTGAAAATTTGCACTGTTTCTGAAAAAGCTGTGTATCGACATCATCGCTATGCTTACTAATAAATGTGATTCCGTGATTATATATTTATGTATATGTGATGTGTTATATTGCTATACCAAAATTGACCCACACTAGGCTTTAAAATCTTAACCCTTCAAATTTTGATTTTTTAGATACTTATCGAGGTTAAGACATGGGCTGAGCTTACGGAGGTGCTTTCGGATATCTATTTCAATAAATTGATAAACTATATGTTTTGGTATTTTGAGACAATCTGTTTATTTTTTGCAGGTTGTTGCATGGGACACTATTTTCTAATTTTGGACGTTTTTCATAATTTTTTTAAACTAAATTTTAAGATAGTTTACAGATATGGCAAGAAAAACTAGAATTTTCAACCTAATGACAAACTCAACTCAATGATTGTTATTTCAAACTCAAGACATCATTTTTTTGAAACTCAACACTATCTGCTCATTTATTTGAGATTTTACAAAACATGTCAAAGTTATTATTTCTAATCGATAAGTGAAATTTAGTTCTTTTTTGCTGTGACATTTCTTTTGAAATATTATGTTTTCTTAAACATTCAAAACTCAATTTTTTTCTAAAGATAATCAAATTTGACAATTTCTTTAAAAAAGAAAATTTATAGACACTACTTGGTTTTTCTTAAGCAAATCAAAATGATGATTTTAAATAATGAAGATTGACGAGAGAAAGTAGTTAAATGATTTTCTATGCCATCATCATGGCCAATGTGACCTTCGAGATTTTGCAATAACGTCTAGTCTGGGTTTAGGGGGTTATATGATTAGTGACCAACTTGAGATCAGTTCTAGTACAATTGCTCTATGTATTGTTAGGGATATCTAGAAATAACCAGATAACCCTTAAGAAGTATAGGTATGGTTTCTACCCTGTTCCTTCTAATTTTATGAATTTACCAGTTTTTTCTTAGAGTTGTCAAGGGTGTGCGAGGAATAAGTTCCCCCGCATTTTTCATGAATATAACCAAGATTACAAGTTAGATTTTATGGGTTTATTAGAAACTAGAGTTAGTTGGAGTAGAGTAGACTTGATCATTGCTAAGTTGGTTTCCAGTTCTCACATCATGTGGAGGCAATTAGTTTTTCTGGAGGTTTTTGGATTGGTTGGAAGGATTTGGTACAAGTTGAGTTTATTCAGAATCATCCTCAATTTATCTTGGCTCAATTCTTTGCTAACCCTAAGTCTCGTCCTATTTTTATCACCTTTGTTTATGAAAGTCCAAACAGACAAAGAAAAAGGATTCTTTGAGAGGATTTAAAGTCGGTTATTCCTGATGTTTTTGTTTCCTGGATGGCAATAAGAGATTTTAACACTATTATTTCTTCTTGTGAAAAGATAGGTAGACGACATCCTGGAAAGAGGTGTTCTTTTTTTTTTCAGGATTTTATGGATTTAACTTATCTTAATGATTTGGGTTTTCATGGTCCCTCTTTTACATGGCATAGAGGTGGGGTCAACGACTGACTTGACAGGGCTATTGGTAATATGTGGCTTACAATGTTTCCTCATAGTTTGGTGACCCATCTCCCGTGAAACAAGTTTGATCATATGCCTCTACTCCTTATAAGACTTGAGGCTAACTTGCCTAAGGGAAAACCTTTTAGCTAGATGGGTTGAACATCCAAATTTATCGGAGTTTGTTAAAGGTAATTAGAACTATAATGGGGACATGATTGCCTCACTTTCTCAATTTACTTTCAATATTAAAAATTGGGACAAGTCAATATATGGGCACATTGGTAATCGTAAAAGAAAGCTACTACAGAAACTTTCTAATATTTAGAGGGAGATGGAGTGATCAGGTTCTGATTTCTTGGACCAACTAGAAATGGAGATATGAGAGGACTTGGAGAGTGTTCTTCATCATAAGGAACTTCTCTTGAGACAAAAAGCAATGTGTGATTAGAATTTTTTGGGTGACTGGAATACCATATTCTTTTATAGGCGTACACTTCAGAGGAGGAAATATAATAGGATTATTACTCTAAGAATTGACTATAGAGAATGGGTATTTTGTAACGCCCCAGATTTGAAGAGTCAAAGGTTTTGGCTTAAAGTTGTAAATAGTTGGTCTGGTGTAGTATTAACTGCCCGAATGATTATTTTGGCGTATACATGTGGGTGTATAGTATCTGCCACTTAAGAAAGTAAAAAACTTGACTTTATGATATTCTGCTATATTAATAAGAAGTCCGTGTTAAGAGATTAAAGGGTAAGTATGGAATGAGTATTCGTCAAAGGTATAGTACGTCTGATGTATCTGGAATACTTTGCTAGTTAGATTTTAAGTAACTTGGTTAGAAATAAACAAGTTAGCCAAGCTGGATAATTGTGATTTTAAGATATTTATTAATAATTCTCTCAGAAACTGTTGGCCAATCAAGAAGGCAAGTTCTGAAACACTTGACACTTGTTATATTCCACTATGTAAGTTAAGTTATATATATGTGAGAGATGAGTTTTAAAGGGGTTCTTCTTTCTTCTTCCTCTTCCTTAAGTGGTATTTATTGAAACCTTCTTTAAGTCTAAATGTATCCTACAAAAATGATCAAGAGGCCATGGTTCTTTTATGATCAAGAGTTACTTCGCATCAAGGTAAGTATTTTAGCTCTACATTTTAAGTATTGAATTAGTAAATCTGCATTGGTTAATCAAACAATGAGACTGTAAGTATAAGGTTTTTGCATGGGATTGTTAGCGATTGAAATGATAAGTAAATTCTATGTACAAGAGTAGTAATGGTGAAATTATGTTTCTAAGCAGTGGTTGTTGCTGGATTCATGATAGATTTCTGGATCTAGAGCTTTGAACTATAGTACATGAGAATCAGGTGAGTTCCTATGCTAACTCATGCATATTTATTATTTATAGAAGCACATCTTTAGGAAAAGTTGATCAAACTATGTATTCAAAACCATGAAAGGTATAGTATGAGAATGATATATATGTGACTACATGAGTGATTTCTAAAGAAAATCTAAGAGTGTATGAATGTTTGCTGAGGATAGTATGTATGTTTGGTATGAAATCTGATGAGTTCTAGTATGTGATGAGTAGTGTATGAGTACTGTGAGGTTGAAGTATAGTTTTATATGTTTGTCTAGAATGTATGCTATGAGATGTGTGTTCTTTAGGGTGTAAGTTAGGGAATTAAAGTTTTGGGCTTAGATTGTGTTAGTGTATAAAGAGTCTGTAAAGTGGGTCTGAGTCTGGTCACCGTGGTGGTATCTGATGTAACTATCGAGACAAAAACGTGAACTCTGATATGAATCTTTACAGGAAAAGTCCATGACCATAACACCCTCCGAAAAGGAATTAATGAATAGTGATTACCCAATAGGGTTCTCTGCGTGTCCCAGGACGATGATGGGAAAACCTCACAAAATGTGAGTTTAGGTAAATCTATATCTTAAAAACGATAGCTAAGAAATAACCTTTGTGGCGAACTTTGAAAGAATAGCCTTGTGGCAGACTCTGAAAGAATAAATTTTGTGGCGTATTATGATTGCAATGCTCTTTTGGTGTGTTCTGTAAAGATTTCTGGGGCGTGTTCTATATGATTCTTTAAAAATACTTAGTAAAGTCAGTATGGTGTAAAACATCTATCGGTTTCATGGTAAGTATTATATAAAGCTAAGATTAATCTAAAGATGATAAATTGAAGAGATATAGAGAAGTAATGGGATAGTATTTGAATTTGTCTTTAATAAAGGTTTGAATTTGTTTGTTCAAAGAAGGTATGTTTTAATTGTGTATGTGCTCATTATGAATAGTGATTGTACGATGATTCTGGGTTAAGTACGAGTATGAAATGATATTCTGGTTGCATTGATATTCGAAATAGAATTGGCACAGATATATTAATGTTAAGATTGAAGGATATAAGTGGAAGTTTGAAGTTAATATTTGAGAAATGGGAATGGGTATAGATCAAGGCAAGATAGTTAAGTTGTATGTAAAGGTCTGAGGCTGGAAAGTACTAGCCAAAGGTATGATCAAGTGTCTATGAACAAAAAGATTGTTATAATGGATCATCAACTACATTATTCAAGCATCAACTAAGGAAAAAAGGGTATTTCTCTCACTGTGTTCTAGTGAACTTATTTTTGTTTAATGTTATATTTCAAGATTATTGATGTGACTCTGCGCTAGGAAGGAATGCTAGGACTGTGCCAATAGAGTGGCATATCGGGTTATTGTCCATATAGAGCACGCTCAGTGGCGTATTAAAAACTAGTAGTATTACACAGAAGTCTATCCTTAGGATAAATGTAATAAGTTATGATAGTAGATAATAACTTTTGTAATTAAATTACTTTACTTATTTTTGTATATGTTATTGTTGTTAATGTGATCAAACAAATTTGTAAATAATTATGGTTTATAATAATAGTTTAGATTTATGCTTGTATTCATGTGGTAACACCTGAGATCCGGATCCGATAAATCAGATCGGGTCCAGGGCATTACATATTCGATGATGAGACCTTTCAATCTGGGTAGTTTCTTTTTTTTAGAAGTTATATGGTGAGTTGCTGAGTCCTATGCGAAGGCTTCCTTCCAGTTATTTTTCCTAATATGGGATATGATGATATTCAACTCCTGAGAAAGGAGGTCACTGTGAGGAAATTAAGAAAGCCCTTTTTTGATATGTCTCTATTAAAAGCGTTGGGTAGTGATGATTTTCACGCTTTATTCTTTCAAAATCAGTGGGATCATACTTGTAGCATTAGTTATAATTGGGTCAAGATGGTTTTTTTCAGGAAACCTATTGATCCAGATTTGAACAAAAATTTAATCATTATTATTCCCAAGGTTCACAACCCTAAAAGTTTTTCTCAATTTCGACCTATAAGTGTATGCACTGTCTTTTATAAACTGGTGATCAAACTTATCGCCAATTGGTTTAAAGTAGTTTTTCCAAGGATAATTGCACAGGACAAGCTGGTGTCGTAGCAGGAAGAAATATCACATATAATGTTCTTATAGCTCAGGAGGTTATTCATTCCATGAAAAGTAAGCGGAAAAACAGAAATTGGATGGATATCGAAATTGATCTAGAAAAGGCTTATGACCAAGTTCGATGGGAATTGATTGATGCATCTCTCCATGCTGCAGGTGTACTTGACTTTCTTTGTAATGTTATTATGTCTGCTATCATGTCTTCTTCTATGCAGATCTTATGGAATGGATTCCAAACTTAGAAATTTTGACCTACAAAAGGTATTCGACAAGGGTGTTTGCTATCCCCATACCTTTTCATGTTGTGCATGGTGTAACATCCCGCCTTGCGAATTTTATTATTAGAGTATTGTGAATTGAAATAAGGCTTACAATGTGACCCCTGAGTAAGGAAAATGTTAGAAATTTATTAAGTACTTAAGGTCTGCGAATGCACCCTTGGGCAAAGCCCTGATTAAGGCAAGCTTTGAGGTTTGGTGGATTCTTCAATAGAGTATATGTCGCCCTAGTAGATAGATAAAAATAGTGAGACCTATTGTTAAACTCCTAATTTGATGGGAACGATAAATATATTGTTATCTTATTCTCTTATTAAACCATTTAGTTGGCCTAATGAGGAATAGTTAGGATTAGACAAAGTTTCTAAAAATGAAAGGACATGCATTTAAGATGAGAGAGAAAAATATTACTCGCGGGTACCGAAGGAAAGTTAGTGGAGGGAAATAAGTTTGTCCACTAAGTTTTCCTTTCGTGTGGCCAAACTTAGCTTCCTAAACAAGTTCTATACTTTCTTTGGCAATTCATACTTCCTTTCAAAATTCTCTTTGCATTTTCTAAAAAAGCGTTAGAGCCAAGGTTTGTTTGAAGGATTAGAGTTTATTGTAATCAACTAACTTTACTATCATGAAACCTGGTAAATAACGATGAAACTCTAGCTATTTTCGTGATTATTTATAGGACCCTAGGGTTTCATGCTTTAGGGATAGACTAAAGATTAAGGGAAGGAAACTTCTAGATTCTCAGTTTCTTGATTAAGTGTTTTTGAAAGCTTGTTTAGTTCTTCTGGAAAACATGATCTGATAAGTTAACTATTTATGTTATAGCTCAAGAAACTCCTAAAAGCTCACGAGACGAGGGTAAGGGACCTGTTGTGTAGTCTTTGCTACATCTTCTAGTGAGTTCCTTCATACCCCATGTATGTGTTGTACATATCTAGTTCAAGGTAAGTTTTCCTGTTTGGTGAAAATTCTGGCTGTGCATGTCTGTGTAAGAAATGAAAGGGCCTTACTTCATGCTAAGTCATTACCCACCTTACTCTGAAAAAGGAACCATATGGTCAGAACAAAGAAAGTGATTTCATGGCATTGCTTTCATTTAAAAGAACATTGAATTGGCAGATCGCAATACATGAATGATGTTATGTAGCCTCTGGTAAGGCAAGTGTAATGCAAACCAGATTAGCAAAACATAAAAAAGGAAAAAGAAACGAACGAATGATACAACCTCCGAACACGGACTAGGGTTTTTGGCTAGCACGAAGGAGGTTGTCTACATGAATGTATGGGCATAATGTATGCACAAAAAATGTGTGTTATTCTGTTAAATTCTGTGTAAGTTCCATATTTACCAATAGGTGAGTTACATGAAGTCAGTTTGTGTGGTGTATTCACCAATGGGCGAACTGTATGTTCTATTGAGTTGGGAAGAGTCCTCCTGTCTGTGTGATGTATAGATATCCTAATGTTCGCTCTGGAATTCACTAGGTTCTATGAACTTACTCCGTTTATCTTCCCTTCTCAAGACCACCAAAGAAGTAAATGAACCTTCAAGGACTACGCTAAAGGATACAAACTGTGTGAGGCTTCTAGTGATTTTGTATTATGCATGAAAAATGAGGGTTGCGTTAAGGCTTGAAATTTGAAGAACAATATTTTGTAACTAAAAATGTATTTGTCAAATTATGCTCTTTCTTTAAATCTTTACAATGAAATTTTATGTTTTAAAAGTGTTTGGGTCTTTAAGCTTTTTTTTTATATTATTGCTATAACACATACCTAACTGTTTTTGTAAACATAAGGTTTCGCCAATTAAATTTTTGAAAGGAAAAGCCTTTAGGCTATAACACACCATTTCTGGATCCTCATTAAAGGTCGAGAATGGGGTGCTACACATGGAGTGGCTAAGTCATAGAATTCATTCTGCTATCAAATCGGGAAAGTGGATGCCTTTACGTTTATCTCAGTTAGGACCAAGTTTGTCTTATCTCATTTTTGCAGATGATCTCATTATTTTTGGCCATGCAGTGATGCAACAAGCTAAGATTATTAAGGAGATCTTGGAAAATTTTTATGGATACTATGGTCATCAAATCAATATGAGGAAAATGATAATCACGAAACTAACTAAAAATACAACAAAGGCAAGTGCACCTATCGATAAATAGTATAGTTACTGTGAGTAAAGATATCGTATACACAAGGACTAAAAGTACTAGTAATTACCATTTTCCTATTATTTAACCGACAAATTGGAGTGATTGGTATAAACTAAAATTTACTAATCAATTAACTAAAGAACTCAACAAAGAATAAATCAGGAAAATAATTGAATAATAACCAAGAAGCTAAACAATACTTAGGAAAGAATCCTCCTAGACTTCATCTATCATTTTGAATCTAAATTAAACGATTGTTCACTTGGTATCTTGATCTGTAAAAATCCCTAAATTATACTAATATCCCTTTCAAGACTAAGAAAAACTGACTGTAGGTTGATTAATTGAAACTTCTTTCTAATTAAAACCCCTATTATTGCATTAACTTGATCTATAGATTCCCCTATTAGATTTGACTCTAATCTGATAGATTTATGTCATCCTATTTCTAGAATTGCATGCAATTCTACTTAATTATGCTAGATCTACTCTTAAACAGGGACTTTTCCTCCTCTGATTTAAGCACATTAAACATGAATTAATACCCCGAGAATATTAAAACAAGAAATAAGCACACATAACTCAGAACAATATTCAAGTATTTATCATGTAAAATAAAAATCAAATAACATAATTCATCATAGGGTTCATCTCCCTTAAGTATCTAGAGAATTAGTTCATAATTTTAAATAAAAACATTTATAAGTTAGAATAACCCCAAGAAATAAAGAAACTCATAAAAAATTTAAAGAAATTAAAAGGAGGTCTCCAATCTTGATGGAAGCCTTCTTTAGAGTTGGCTTCAATGGTTTTCTTTGAGTTGTTTTCTTCAATACTCTCTGATGGCTCTGCTTCTATTCTTCTGTTTGGTATTTATAGGTCTTAGAATGCCCAAAAGCTTAAGGATTGCATTTTTCCGTGGGTTTCGAATGCGAATCGCGAAATCGACACGGTCTGGCACATGGCCGTGTGGCAGCCCGTGTGGCCCCTAAAATCTTCTCCAAATGTTTGATTTTCGCTTGTTTTTTGCTCTTTTTGCTCCCAAATGCTCTCTAAAATATAGAAACATGAATTTAAAGAATTAGGAGCATTAAATTCACCAATTTGCAAAAATAATCATCCAAAAATGCTTTAAGAACGAGATTAAAAAATGTTACTTTTATCACTTATCAAGTATCCCCACACTTAAGCATTTGCTTGTTCTCAAGAAAAATCCTCAACCTACATTAAAGTTAGTCTCTCTCAATTTGTTATTTCCATCATTAATATATCAAAATAATTCACAAACAATCATACATTGACAATTCAACTAAAAGGGCATTAAAGGTTCAAACAATCCAAGCCGAAATGTTTAAAGTATGAAAACATAGGTGTCTCCCCTTATTTAAGTAATTACCTTTAATTCAAAATCAACAAGAATTGACATCCTCACTAAAGGTTCACTCAAATCACTCAAAGTGTCTAAGGTTCAAGAAATATATACTCAATAGTCAAACAAGAAATGTTATTACAATAGGCTTTCTTAAAAATCAAATCTCCACCACCATAAAATGATATGACACACCAATCAAGAGGTCTTTATAAGGTTGTAATGAGGCTTAGGTTAAGGGTGTGGAAAAAGGCCAGAAAATTTGGTTATAATCGAGATCGAGTTGATACGTTACCAAACTAGAAAAATAATCAAATGCTAAATTAAAAGAGAAAACATCAATCAAGAATAATCAACAACAAAAACGAGCGTTTCAACACAAAATGAAACTAATTATTCAAGCTCAATAAAAAAATCAGTTTTTTTACTGAATAATAAGAAAAAAAGTAAACTAACCAAATCAACAATTCAAAAAAAAAAGAGAACATAGTTAGGCAACTAACCAAATCAAATCTCGACAAGAAAGGAGTTAAGAAAATAGGACAAAGTCACAATGAGTAAATGGGCCCCGGGTTAACATTCACGGGTTCATCAAGAAAAGGAGTGTTAGGCTTAACGGGGTTCACTACAGGTTAATTCAATACATAAGCTTTTTTACAGGTTAAGTGGCTAAAACCTAAGTGCTTCCATCATCTCAGTATATCAAATCAATAGTGTGGCTTCGACATGCATAATCAAAGTAACATCTAGAATAAAAAATCAAGTTGACACACTAATAAACAAAAATAAAATGAGCATGAAAGATGTATGCTCTATAGGCTCAAAATCTCACAAAAAATCATGGTTTTCATATCAAACTTGCAAATCCAAAACTTCAAGATAATACCTCAATTCAAAGAAACAACCTAAAATATTAGTTTCTAAAAAACAACTTGTCATGCTTGACTCTCTCATGTCTTAGATTTTAAATCAACTAATGCACAAATATCTACAAATTAATTGTCAAAATAAGCCTTATTGAATACTATGTTTTGATATAACAAATTAAAATGTTTTTGAATAAAAGTAAAGTTGAGCAATTTGATAAAATCAAGTTGAAATAGTTTCAATTGAGTCAAACATTTTCAAATATGTTTTAACCATTTTCAAACAAGTTAGAATTGCTCCAGGATAAATAGTATTGATAGTTTTTGTCTAAGTATTGATATTTTATAAGATATCGATACTTCTCTAATAATCACTACCAAATTGACATTCTCTTTCTTTCAAACCCTAGTAAGTATCGATCCGGTATCGATACTTTTCTTAAGGTATCGATATATTTTCCTAAGATATCAATATTTCTGCTCCAATGGTCACAGAAATCTATATTAATTATAAAAATATCAATACCCTTTTAGTAGGTATCGATACTCGTAGCTACAAGTGCAATTAATGACTTGGTATTTCATCCTCAATGGCTATATTCACTTCTACAACAATCACAACCGTTGGAAATCAATTAGAGGGTATAAATACCATCTTTCAAAGGTCTAGCTAGAAGAAGAGCAATGTGCAAAGCTTAAAAATAAATCAAAACAACCTAAAGCTTAGTTATTTCATACATTTTCTTGTAAACACTTGTGAGTTTTCATTGTATTCATTTAGCTCAAGTGTTTTTCTTTGTATTTGTGCTTAAATTGCAAACATCCTGATCTTGTGAGGATTGTTTTCTTTGTTTGCTTATTTGTTTCTCTTTGAGGGAGGATTTATTCTTAAGGTTTGGGTAGAAACCTTAAGGGAGTTGTATCTTAAGATTTTAGGGTATAATTCTTAAAAGAGATTATAAGGTTAAACCTTGTCCTCAAAGGTTGCCAAATTAGTTAATTGGGGAAATCCTTAGGTGTGGAAAGCTAAGGTAGTGGAGTAGGCAATTAGGGCCAACCACTATAAATCCTTGTGTTATTTATTGCACAATTTTTGTTGCTTCCACCGCAACTTCTAAAAGGTTGATTCAAACTCCCTATCGTCAATCTCGAGTTGGTCCTTTTGAGCTAACATCATTCATTTCTGAATCTATTTATTCGTCTCATTTTCATATCGACCCTCATGGCTCTAATAAACCAGTTTGCATGATATTTCACATGCTGTCATTTTTCCACGTTTCATATATATACAAAGTATACCAATTTCAATCACACTTCATGTCAATTATCATAGAATCAATTCATATTTTGTAAGCCTTGTTAACCCAAAACAGACTTAGGATGGATACACGAATCTATTTCTCTATCATCACGGGTTGCTTAACAATGATGACTTCTAGAACATGTACATATTACCACCCTGGGTTGCTCGAGAATGATGGTTTTCATAATCTATTTACTTTTTTATCCCGGGTTGCCTAACAACGATGACTACTAGAATATTTACATTTTTCCACTCTAGGTTGTCCTGCAATGGTGGCTTCTAATAATTATACCTCACCCTATGGCATGTCAACAATATCTGACTCTGTCCAAACAACTACAGGGTAACCAATGTTTTAATTACATATTGTAAACCAATTCAATGTCATAATTCCATACCATTTCCTTCAACAATTCATATCACATGTGATTTAGCATTACATATCATACTCGTTTTTACTATGCTCAGACCAATTCACAATCTCAAAATTCAATATCGTCACAAAATTCAATTCAAGACAAGTGATATTCTTACCTTAATAATTAACATACAAAAAAATGTAAATGTATGTATATAAATGGAATGATCTCGAATCATAAAACTACAAATTGAAGCTTTCATCACTCGTCCACGACTCTCGTCTTTCCTTTCCCTCACGACGGCCCAACGTTGTCTTTAGCTTTGTAATTTTGGTGGCCAAATGCTTGGATGAAAGCTTGGTGTTTTTCTTTCTTTTCTTTTCAATGGACGGTGGAAAAAGATGAGAATATCATCTTTTATTCCACTAAGTTGTTCAATATATATCATACTTAATCTTTCATTAACCTTAGTTAAACTAATTAATATAACATTTACTTTATTTAATCATTATTAACAATTTCATAATCTAACACATAGGTCATATAAATCTAACATATTAAGTTAATATACTAACAATAATTTAGATGGAAATTACCTCTAAACTTGTGGGTAGCTTATGGAAATGAAGAGAAGAACATGCAATTTCTTTCTTCCTTTCTAGGTTCAATAGAGTAGAATGAAGATGAAACCAATTGGTTTTGCTATTCTCTCACCCACTTACACTAATATTTTAACTTAATTAATTTACCTTAATATAAAATAAATAGTTGGTATTTCATACTGCAAAGATTAATGAATATGTATGGTTTGGATCAAAGTCAACCATTAACCTAAATTTTGATTTAGGGATAATTATTATCAAGTCCTTGGTTTGTTCAATCTTAAAAGCCTAACAAATCTCTAATCAAAATATCATATTTTACTCACCTCACAATTCAGTCCATGTACTATATACTCAATAGCTTAATCAATTTAACTACCAATTTTAATTTCATGTTCGTCTTATAAACTCTTTAATTAGCATCTTTCCTGATTGCTCAGTTTAAAGAATTCAACTTTTAATCAGAATTTTCAACACCGACCAAAAATTGGTTCGTTCCATGCTAATAATTTTTAATGGAAAATATGTAATAATTGCCTCCCTACTAAAGAAATCCTTCATCAACCTAATCTTGGTGCAAATAGCAACTATCCACTATGCTACACATAGTAAGAATCCTTGGAATATTTTTTTTGTTCAATAAGATTTTGCTAAAGCAGTATGATTTGAATCTCTCTCTGTCTCTCTAGGTGTGTGTTGGTACTATTAATTTCTCCACATTTCCCTCTTATATTTTCAAATGGCTCTAAGAAAATGAAATCAATTCCACGGAATGAAGTTACCTTTTTATATAGCCTTCACAAGCATATTGTGGTCAATATGGAAAGCAAGAAATGAATTCATCTTCAAAGGAATCACTCCTAGTACCATGGGATATGAACTATAAGGAGACTTTCTGAGATACAACTCTCTATTATGTACTATTTTAATTTCACTCCATCGAGGATTAGCACTCCCCATCAAGTTCAAATAAATCTTGAAGAAGGTGTTACATACACTCATTGGATATTTCATCTAGACATTTGCAACAATCCTAGACTTAATATCATCAAGGGTGTAGCCATAGTTCATAATGAATATGGTGACCAACTATTTGCAGTCAAAAGCCACAATAATACTTCTCAGCTTCAAGCAAATATCCTCACTTTGTGTTCTCTTGTGCTTCTAAAATCTTACAATATTACATTTTGTAGGTTTCTGTCAAAAGATCATAAATTTATCAACATTATCCTAGGTAAAACTAGCACAAAATGGCGACTCAAACCGACATTCCATGACGTGTAAGAGCTCCTCAAAAGTTTTAAATTTATCCAATACAATAATGAAAACCAGCATATAAAGAAGGATGTCACTAGCTGGCGAAATGTGCTTTGAAGACATTTATTTCTTTCACCTAACCTTAATATCTTACTCTTTTGTCTTTATCTTTCTCTCTTCAAATACTGACATCATCTTCAAACTATTCATTAGGGTCATTTTTTTACTCGCTAGATTTTAGACATTAGTTTTTATTTTCGTTTTCATTTTAAATTTATTTATTTATTTATTTTTAAGTTGGATTTGATATTTTTGGGCCACATTATTTTCAAGTTTTATTTATTTGTTGCGTTCAATCCGATTTGGGCCAAAAATATAATGGCTTTTGGTAAATATTTATGTTATTGGAATAATAAACATAAAAAATCCAGTCTCACTAGTTCGGATTCCTACCTAGTCTAATGGCGGCTTGGAGCACTTCCAACTCATTATTTCTATTCAGATCAGTTCATATGTGGCTTTCCAAATTTCAATCTAACTAGTGAAAATGGTTGAATTTGGTTCCAACAACATTAAAAAAAAATCTAATTATGCCAACCCATATGTCATAGGGTTAGAACTTTCATCTCGCAATCCATGTTGCCTTAGGCAATTTCTTGGGTTCAAATCCGCTTGAGTCAACCTAACTCTTGCAAAGTGAGAATTCTCTATAGAAATTATCTTCAGGCACCGAAAATAAAGTAAAAGTAACTCGAAATGAGAGAACTGAAAAGCCATAAGGAAGTAATGCGCACGAAATGTTTGATTAAATGCTCTCAATATATATTCTTTAACTCAAGAATAGAATAGAATGGGATTATTACAAATGAAAAGAGAGGCCCCTATTTATAGTTGAGCTTCCCCACTTTTTCCAGTAAAAGGAGATTTAGTCATTTTTCCCAATAAGCAAGATTCACATACTTCAAATTGTTCAAAAAAAAAGAATCCAAGAGACCATCTTTATGGAGCTTGGATATGCGTTCCTCACTTATATGTCCCAAACGACAATGCCATAGATAAGTTTGATTTGAGTCATTTATTTTCGATCTTTTAGTATTTATGTTGTAAATGAGATTCATTTGATCTAAAATATAGTGGCCATTAATCAATTGTGCCGAACCATAGAAAACATTATTGAGATAAAAGGAACAACAATTATTCTTAATAATTATCTCAAAACCAACTTTGTCTAAACAAGAAATTGAAATAATATTTTTAGTCAAACTGGGCACATAATAACAATCCTCTAAACATAAACCAAGTCCACTAGGCAAAGATAAATTATATGTTCCCACAGCTAATGTAGTAACTTTTGCTCCATTTCCAACTCATAGGTCCACATCTCCTCTAGCCAAAGTCCTACTCCTTTGTAGTCCCTGTACAGAAGTACAAATGTGAGAACCACAACCAGTATCTAATACCCATGAAGTAGTAGTTGATAAATTAATATCAATAACATAAATACCCGAAGCAGACGTTCCGCTTATTTTGGACTTCTTGACTTCCTCAAGATAGATAGGGCAGTTGCGCTTCCAATGTCCAGTCACACCACAATGAAAGTAGTTTCCTTCCTTAGCCACCCCATCTTTAAGTTTCAATGCAGCCTTTACTTTTCCAGGCTTGGGCCTACCTTTGCCCTTGGGATTTGTCTGAACTTTGGCCTTTCCCTTGCCCTTGCTATTACGGACCATCAGTATGGGCTTTGGTCCAACATTTTTCATGTTGCCTTCAGCAGTTCACAACATACTGAGCAACTGTGGCAGAGTCTTGTCAATTTCATTCATATTGAAATTGAGGACAAACTGGCTGTATCTATCCGGCAACGATTGTAAAATAACATCAGTGGCCAACTCTTGGTTCAATGGAAACCCAAGCTTAGACAAGCTTTCAATATAGCCAATCATCTTAAGGACATGAGGCCCTAGTGGGCTTCCTTCAGCCAGCTTACACTGGAATAGGGCCTTAGAGATATCGAACCTCTCTAACCGTGCTTGCCCCTGATAAAGTACTTTCAGGTGCTCAATCATTTCATAAGCATCCATGTCCTCATGTAGCTTTTGAAGCTCAGGATTCATAGTGGAAAGCATAAGACATCCAATGTCTACCATGTCATCGAGATGCTTCTTGTAAGCATCTCTATCAGCCATCGAGGCATTAGCGGGTGGTCCATTAGGAAGCGGTTGTTCAATGACATATATCTTCTGTTCTTGTTTGAGGACAATCCTCAAGTTACAGATCCAGTCAAGAAAATTCAAACCATTCAATTTGTCCTTCTCAAGGACCGATCGCAATGAGAGTGTATTAGTGTTTGCAGCCATAATATATCTACAACAATAAAATATGCGTGTGTAAATTTACCAAGTTTATATCAATCATTAAAAGGACTTCATTAAATGATGTTCCCACTATTTTATTACAAAATTAATAACCTTCATATATTAGTTTCGGAAAGACTTTCTCGAAAAGTATTTCAAGTGGGTTAAGGATCCATAGCTCACCTCCTCTTAAGTCAACTTTGGCTTTACTCTTAAGATTATGGTTATCTAGGTAAGCAACACTTTCTAATTACATCATATGTAACTCCGAAAGTTTGGTGAACAACTCTTGTTCTAATCATCTTATGATTTATCCAAATTACTTGCCTCTAGGTTTCTAATCCTATTAGAATAACCTAGTTAAGTCATTAACCAATTTTAACCAGCGAATATCACTTGTTTACTCTTCGCGTTTAACCAAGATAAATACTAGTACTTCGCTTTAGTAGAACTTACACAGTATTGATCGAGGCCTTAACGAGGGTAAAATTGGAAGGCTATATTGACTTAATATTTTAATAGAGGGATTTTGTTAAGGTTGTTCCATCTCACCAATTATGGTTTACTTTAGTCCATTTAGCGATTTAATTGATCTCATCAATTAATGTGGTTCATTATTATCAAATCTTAACATATTTAAAATTTGGCATGCTTTAGACATCCTTAGTCCATAAACTAAGGTGGTGCAACCCAAGCCAATGGGAGAACCAAAAGGAAACCTAAAGGTGTAAGCCATTTCATAAGCTATCACACCACACTAGTTGGCCCATCTTCCTTCTCGTCTAGCCCACAGCAACTCTTGCAAATTACAATATGCAGAAACTCATTTTACATACGAGGGAGTAAGATGAGAAGAGAAATAAAAGAGAATAGTAGTAAGGCACGACACGCAAGCCGTATTTATAAAATTACAACATTTTATCAAATGGGTCATCGGGCTATAACTATGCATTTCAAACACCATGCATGTCAAAAATAGCATACATAATTCAACGTTTTTGTTAAGGTGAATTATAACATATCCTTTCAAATTTTATGGCCACCAAGTTTAATTTATTATAAAACATACGTCAATTTATTACATGACAAATATATCTCATTTTACATATGGTAACTCAATTCATATATAGACATATCCCACCTAACATTTCAATTTCTTATACATTCATTGATCATCACTATTCATTATTCACATTTCCATCCACCATATCGTTTTCTATTTCACATTTTAATTCCATTCCATATCATTTTTCATTTCAATATCATTTCTCATTTCAATGTCATTATCTCGATTTTACTATTTATTTCCCTATTAACACGACTTGGACTCTGACGGATACACGAATTCAACCAACACACCAGTTTGGCACCCAATGCCTTATCGGATAAATCCGAAGCAAATAGTTGCGCCCAGTGCTATAAGTAAGTTGACACCTAGTGTCTCATCAGTTAAACCAAAGTAAATTGACACTCAATGCCTCATCGACTCATAGTCGAAGTAACCCTGAACTCTTCCTATCTTATGAAATGTCAACTATATCCAACTTTGCCCAAATAGTTAATAGGGTTCCCATTTCATATTTCATTAGTATCAAATATCTCATTTCACCTTTGTTTTCATCATAAACATTTAAACTTACATATAACAACATTATATCATCACATTACATACTCAATTTCACATTTGAACAATATATATACATTTTTCATAAACATTCAATTTAGTTCCCAGATATATCAATCAATTTAATTTAGCTTAAATCATTTCATTATCACAAGTGACTCACCTCGTATTCTTACCATACACAAACAATTCTAAATGCAACAATTTATAAAGAGATCGAATTATAGAAACACAAACTGTAAACTTTGAGCTATTTGTCAACAACTTTATCTTTTCCGTTCTTTTTCGAGGAATTCGGGTCAATGTTAGCTACGGATTAAAAATAACACATAAAATCACCAATGTACAACCATTTTCACATTCAATTTCTATATTATGCAACTTTTGCATATTATTCAATTTAATCCTTAAAACCAGGACTAACAAAATTTTCACGTTTAACCCCCCAAACCTAATGCCGACTTCTATAAAGTCCCTATAGGACTTCCTATTTCTCAATTATACCCCAAATTTCACAATTTGTGCATTTTAATCCTTATTGCACAAAATCATCAATTGGCTTCACAGTTTAGTCATTCTTCAATACTAAACTTAAAATCTATCTAAATACCACTAAAAACTTTAACTATCCAACAAAGGGTAAAATTCACAATCTTTAACAATATTAAAAATTATAACATAGGTCAGCTAGCTCGAACTATCGGGATTCTAAAAATAGAAAAATTACGAAAAAATGACTAAACTGAACTAACCAAATCAGGCTTGAAATTTTTTAAGCCCTTGTAGTTTCGTCTTCTTATTCTCTTCTTTTGATTTCAAAATATTGAGAATTGAAAAGAGAATGAATGTTTTTCTTTCAATCCACTAATGTTTTCATGTTTTATTAAATTAAATTAATTTTCATTTTATAATTTAATTTTATCACAAAATTTAACCATATAAAGCCATACTACTGTCGACTACCATTTAAAATTGGTTTAATTACTTTATAAGTCCCTTAGCTATGTTCTACCTTATAATTTATTAACAATTCACACTTTTATCACTTATGCGATTTAGCCCATATATGCTAATTAAGTCCTATTTTAGTAAAATTACCCGACCCTAATTCAATTCACTTCAATTATAGCTCCATAAATATTTAATAAAAATATTTACAAGTCTGATTTATGAAATCGGGGTTTTGAAACCACACTTTCCGACACCACTAACTTCTGGGTTGTTACACCTTGCCTCGATTACAACTCTGTGGTACACTCATCAACTTCCTTAAGAGTCTCCTTCACATCACCCATGGAGACCTCAAGTTTGACCACCCTGACATCTAAATTTGATAGCATATCCCTCGATTGACTACCTTTCCTACCCTCCACGAGTCTCCATTGGCTCAACTTGCTCATCTACTCCTTTCGACATCTCAACCAACACTTTTGAACACTAACTCGGATACCAACTATCACGAGGCTAGAACTTTCGTCTCGCAATCCGTGCGGCCTTAAGTGGTTTCTTGGATTCAAATTTGTTTAAGTCGATCTAGCTCTCGCAAAGTGAGAATTCTCAATAGAAATTCTCTTCACGCACTGAAAATAAAGCAGGAGCAACTCGAAATGAAAGAGCAACGAGAGAACTAAAAAGCCACAAGGAAGCAATGCACACCAAGTGTTTGAGTAAATGCTCTCAATATATATTCTTTAATTCTCGCAAAGTGAGAATTCTCAATAGAAATTCTCTTCAAGCACAGAAAATAAAGCGGAAGCAACTCGAAATGAAAAAGCAACGAGAGAACTGAAAAGCCATAAGGAAGCAATCCACACCAAGTGTTTAAGTAAATATTCTCAATATATATTCTTTAATTCTCACAAAGTGAGAATTCTCAATAGAAAGTCTCTTCAAGCACTGAAAATAAAGCGGAAGCAACTCGAAATGAAAGAGTAACGAGAGAACTGAAAAGCCACAAGGAAGCAAAGCACACCAAGTGTTTGAGTAAATGCTTTCGATATATATTCTTTAATTCTCACAAAGTGAGAATTCTCAATAGAAATTCTCTTCAAGCACAGAAAATAAAGCAGAAGCAACTCGAAATGAAAAAGAAACGAGAGAACTGAAAAGCCACAAAGAAGCAATGCACACCAAGTGTTTAAGTAAATGTTCTCAATATATATTCTTTAATTCTCACAAAGTGAGAATTCTCAATAGAAATTCTCTTCAAGCACTGAAAATAAAGCGGAAGCAACT
The DNA here is from genome assembly GCF_007990345.1 of Gossypium hirsutum. Taxonomy (NCBI): domain Eukaryota; kingdom Viridiplantae; phylum Streptophyta; class Magnoliopsida; order Malvales; family Malvaceae; genus Gossypium; species Gossypium hirsutum. The sequence continues at coordinate 14,357,039 of NC_053439.1, read as the reverse complement.
CGAAATGAAAGAGCAACGAGAGAATTGAAAAGTCACAAGGAAGCAATGCACACCAAGTGTTTGAGTAAATGCTCTCAATATATATTCTTTAACTCAATAATAAAATACAATGGGATGATTACAAATGAAAAGGGAGACCTCAATTTATAGTTGAGCTCCCCTAAATCCAAGGGTACAAATTAAATTATATCAATGACTGAGATTAGTGTCTATCTACAAAATGAAAATTAAAGTCCCAAGGGGTTTAAACTCTATACATTTTTATCCCTTATAATTTACATTAATTATCCTGGTAACTTTAGTTTTACTGGAGTGTTTCACTGAGATGAATTTCTCCATGTTTCATGAGTTAAGCCAATTCAAACGGATTAAATAAGCCTCATTTAATAGATTAACTTCCAAGGAAAGCATGGCGGAAGAATTAATATTATCATAAAACAAATCCATCCTTTAAACACAAGTTAATATCTTTTTACTTTTCTAAAAAAGAGTGAAGGGCAGTATTCGAACCCGACACATTACTCCGTCAAGTTAAACGCAAGAAACATTGGGTGCAGCAGAGCATTCTCAGTGAGTAGCATATTTAAAATTAGTTTCAAAGACGAGTATTCCTCGACTCTTGAAGGTCATCCTGTAGCTATTCCTATTTAAAAATCACAGCAAAGCACAGCCATAACCTTCTTTCTAACGCACAATTCCCTTCAGTTTTCAATTTCAAACTGAAGAAAAACAGGTTGAATTTCCTCTTCCCCTTTTGAATTTTTTGTTCCAGCCTTAATTACTCATTCAATTTCTTCTTTTTGGTTTACAGAAATTTATTCAATCATCTTATGAATTGATCTTTTTTCGACTATTGATTTGACATGTAATGCTAATATAATGTAATTATTTCAGAACCCCTTTTCTTCGCAGTCGCTTTAGCCTTCTTACACTTGGTTTCAACTTTGAAGTGAAAGCTTTCTCCACTTGTTTCTGATTAATTATTGCTTTCTGAAACAGCTTGCTTTAATTGTTGCTTTCTGAAACAGCTTGCTTTCATGGTATCAAAAATAATCCAGCTGAATTTATTACAGTTGTTAAGGTGGTCTATTTGATATGTCTGATTCAAAAACAAGCCAAGGTGGCGGTGCTGGAAAGACCCAGACTCGAAATCTTCCATCATGGATGAGTTCAAGAGAGAATGAAAGTAAATCCCATGGAAACAAGTCCAATGATGCTAAAGGACATGATAAGGGGCATGCTTCTAGTTCTAACAACACCAACTTTTCCAAACTTTTGGTACTGAATTGTAATGATGTGGATTGATGTTCTTATTTTCTATGATCAAGCTAATGGATTTGTATTTGATTTGTTTCTTTCTGTGCAGGAAGGGGTGGTCTTTGTATTGTCAGGATTTGTTAATCCGGAACGTAGTACATTGCGTTCCCAGGCTTTGGCAATGGGAGCTGAATATCTGCCTGACTGGAATTCAAATTGCACGCTTTTGGTATGTGCTTTTCAAAATACCCCGAAGTTTCGACAAGTTGAAGCTGATTGTGGAACAATTATATCAAAGGTAATATAAACTGCTGAGCTATACTCATTTACCACGTCCAGTGTATCATCTATGACTAAGTTGATATAGTCTCTGATTTCTAGTTGAGCTATTCAATCTTCTATTTAGTTGAAACCTTTAATTCCAACAATAGGAGGATCTGACGTTGATAGCCTCCAATCTTTGGTTTAAACTATCCAATCTTCTATTTATCCGAGATCTTAAATTCCTACATTAGGAGAATCTGAGGTTGATGGTCCCCAATTTTTTGTTGAGGTATCTAATCTACTATTCAGCTGAAATATTAAATTCTGACTGTAGGAATTTCTGATTTTTTGAATGGTGCCTGCTTATTCCTATTTCCTCTTAAGCTATTATTTATTACGTGGATGATAGAATTTGTGTATGGTGTGATATGGGAACAGGAATTTTTTTCAATGCTGAAAGCAATTGCAAGGGATTTGTTAGCAGAGGAGTTTCCATGGTTGTTTCTCGTATTAGAATTATAATGAAGGAGAGCACATTTTGTGTTTATAATATATGAGATTCACCACAAGCTATTTTCTCTTGTTTGTTTAAACTTTTACCTGTTAGTCTGATGGTATCTACTTTGCCTTGCCTTAGGAATGGATATTAGAATGTTATGCACAGAAAAAGCTTGTCGATATTGATCCTTACCTCATGCATGCTGGGAAACCTTGGCGAAGAAGTAGCATTTCTCATGAAACTAGTGAAGGTAATGCTGTGATAGTACCTGTTTTTTTTCTCTTGCCTTTTGAGTAAAGACTAGTTATTAAATTATTATACATTAGAGCCTTCGTTGACTAAAGACTATTTATTCTCATGAAACTGTGTTAGTACCTTTTTTAGCCTTGTTCCTCGTCATAACCACCCAAGGCAACGTTTTCGAACTTGTTTTCTCTCACTTATTTGAATCATTAGTTGCTTATTATTGAACATACATGTAAAAAGCTTTAGCAGGTGAGTTTTAAGATACCTTTTGTGAAAATTGAGCTTTGCAAAAGAATGTAAGGACATTTACAAGTTAAAATTGAGCTTGGTACAAATGGAAAATTCGTTAATCCAATGGTTAAGGCTCATAACTACTTTCCTACTTTGTAGCTTAACCATTAGATTAACAAATTATTCATCCTCACTCCTTTTCATCCATCGTAACAAGCATGGCCTTCTTTCTTTGCTTAAGGAGGGAACTCGTTTGGAACTGATTGAGTTGTCCGATTGAAGTATAGAACCGTTGGCCCCTACTCTTTTAGATCTTCCATCAGGGGGTTAGGCTACAGAAGTGAGCCAATATTTCACTAATTGTGTGCGAATTGAGAGATCGAGAAGAATGACTCTACGAGCCGTACATGGCTTCTTGATAACTATGAAATTTTCCAACTGTGATTAATCATTCCAGTGGCTGGAATAAGTCAGATTGCATTCAATTTCTAACAAAAAAATGTTTGTGCATCATTGGAGACTAATGCAATGTGTTCATCTAATGTAATTATATTTGTGTCTTCCCTGCACACCATGCTTTTCTTTAATGTTATCTGTATTTCTATTTTTTAGCATATATAAGAAGCCTATGTTCTTAATTTAGGGGTGCTTGCAGAAAAACAAGGATCGTCATTAACAAAATCTTACAAGAAGGTTGAAGAAACACAATCAAAGACAACTTTTGGTCCCTCCAAGGTATCATTTTCTTGTTATAAAGATAGAGTTTGATTTGCACTTTCGTTTTTATTCTTTTAGTTGTCTTTCCATATCTATTAATTACCTACTTTAAGATTGACATCCCCTTTTCTTCTATGTAACAGTTTGTACATGATCTTTTGCTGATTCATAGAGCTGATTTGTAGGGATCATAGAATTGATTTGTAGGGACTTGTTTTTCTGATTTCTTTCCTTTTTCTATCCTCTGTAACATGTATAAATTCTTCACTTCTGAGATGAATAGCACACAACAATAATCTTTTCTCTACAATTCTGCCTGTTTACAAATTCCATTATCCCTGAGTTTAAAATATGACTATATATTTCCTACATTTATCAGTGATTATATATTTTTCAGAATAAAGTATCTCAGCTTGCACAGGACAGATTTTCTCCTCCTAAAGTGAAGAAGTGGGTAATGGATGATTTTAATGAAACTATTTCATGGCTGGAGAGTCAAGAGGAAAAGGCAAATGGCATTTATTGATTTCATTTTCAGCTGATATGTTTGATCTATCCTCTCCTATCTTGTTCGTGTAGGCTTCCAATATCTATTGTGCTAGCCTGATTTCTATCTTGTCTTTTGACAGCCAGAACCGCAGGAGATAAAGCAAGTAGCTGGAGAAGGGATCTTAACTTGTTTGCAAGATGCCATAGATTGTCTTGCGCAAAAGCAGGTTTGCTGTGCTCAGGAAGCTGCATTTATTCTCCTGAAAGAAGGGATCTTAATTCGTTACTGTTTTATTTGACTGCATGCCATGAGCCTCAACTTTGCTACATTTCTTATCTTTGATGATTTAAGCATATTACGGAAGTGTTATAGAACATCCAGAGATTAGCACAGGTGGTTCGGGTAACTACCTTTAAGAGGTAGTGTTTAGTAGGTTTAGGGTTCAAATCCCTGACATCTGCAATCTATTCCCATATTTTCCTAGGTTGTGGTCTCCATTGTACCAAAAGTGGGGAAACGACAAGAGTCGTTATGTTCTCTTATATCATTTACCTTCTCTTTGCAGCTCGCTATTCTACAGATGGAGTCTTGGAAAATTTTCCCTCTTATTTTCAGTTATTGACGAGTTGTTTCTTCATGATTTTCTTACACTTTCAGCAGTGTTGAAGTTTTTTGATATAATGCTCAAAGCACCCATAATCACCCCCCCCAAAAAAAGAAAAAACCCTAAACTGGAAGTTAATGCATGCTTAAGCACATCAAACTTATGTCCTCCAGGTTGTTGCAACAGCAATAATGTCTGCCGAGCTAAGACTTTGTTGGCTTAGCAGTGTTGAAGTTATACATATTAGTTATCTTAATGGTGCAACCTCTTTTTTCTCCTTCATCTGGCACCTCTTGCGATGCACATTAAAACCTATGCAGTGGTGATAGTAACCGTGAAGTTGGAACTTCTTGTAATATCATCCTGTTAAAATGGATGATATCCTCCATCAATAAAACAAAAAACTATTCAAATGAATGTTTATAGCTGACAATGCATCCAGTATATTATGGATAAAATTTATTTATTTGTACCATTACCTTGCCCCAAACAATTATCATTTCGTTTGTAGTTCAGGATGTGCAGCAAATTACCGAGCAGTGGAGCTTCATCCCTCGTGTGGTCAAGGAGCTTGCCATCTTTGATGGCAGTAACCATGGCTCACTCACCAAGGAAGATCTTTTGAGAGAGGCCAAGGTATGCAAGCAAATATACGAGGATGAACTAAGCCGGATAAACAGTGGTTCTTTGAAAAGAAAAAGGCCAAAGACTGATGGAGGTGAAGAAGGCAACAAGGGTGAAACCAAAGTCATTTTTGCATCAGGTTACGACAGTGATGAAACAATCAAGATGACGGAGGAAGAAATCGAGCTTGCTTATAAAAATTTCAATTCTGGAACTTTGTAACTTGAGTTTTATGACGATGGGCTGAAAACACTGGTTTTATGATATAAGCTAGTTTGGCTTTAGGCCTATGCATTACAGTACAAAGTTGTCATTGCCATTTCCTCTGAGCTTTTAGGAAACTATAGGATGCTTGTTCTCTAAGTTTACAACTAACTCAGGCAAGCATGATTTTGCTTTATTTATTTTGTGTTAGTCTTACATCTGTCCTCGAAATTCTGAACATGTTCGTGAACAGACATGGAATGTTCAACGGAAAAATTTTTAGCAGAAATTAATAGGATGTTTTTCACTCTATTATTATCTATTTCTAGCACCATTGTCAAATGTCATGCACGGAGTACACCTTTTCTTTTCTTTTTTTTTTTAATGTGTTTCTTTTTTACAACTCACATTATGGGTAGAGGCAAATCATTGCCATACGTACGCACATACGCTACTAACATGCGATTCTTGCAGTTTAACCCCAAGACATTGATATGGAGTAAATGTCGTTGACCAATAAACCAAATATTGGGTTCAAAAAGAAGTTTAGTATGTGCATGGCTCCTGCTTTAATGTGATAGCAGTCAAATGTTCTAAATTGAAATTTAAAATATAATTTTTCACGCCTTAGAAAATGTAAAATATATTTTTGAAAAAAAAGTAATTAATTATTTTTTATTCTACACTAATATGTTTTCATAAAATAAACCTAAAAAAAATCATTTGTTCAATTAAAAAAAAATGACCCATAATCTTTAGCCGAACTCCACCTTAATAGAAAACTCAGATGAGAAATCCCATATTTAATTACCATAATAATACATTATACATAATCAACAATTAAAATTTTTATTCATTACTTATAATAATTAGATAAATATCTTACTGTAATAATTTAAGAAGGTAACACTAACCAATCATTAGCAAAAATGTTTTTCCAATTGTTTACCTCCACTACTTTGGTATACCCCAACTAAGGATTTTTCCAATTCATTATACTTGAATTAATACCTTTCAAAGAGACGGTATAACATTTACAATCCCTATCTTTTTCACAAGACTACGATAGAACCTTCTCATTAATTTTTATGGCTTAACTCCAACCTTCTAGTTTTTAGAAGGCACAACTAAAACCTTTTACAATTCACTAAAGGTTTTATACCTCAAAAATTTCAAGAAGGTTTTTGCAATACAAAGAAAGATGCAAACAATAAAGACCTCTCAAAGGTGTGTATATAGAAGTGTTAAGCTCTCTTAGAGAATGAATATGAGAATAATAATAATATTTAACAATAAGCACCTAAGAGTTATGCACAAGAGAAAAAGAAGGAATAAAGAATTTGAAGTTTTTCTCTTGATTTCTTTGCTTGAATGTTCTTTTCTTATGTCTTCAAGTGTTCTTGATTTGAATATGTACCCTCTAACTGATTTTTGGACGTTTGGAGCCGTTGGAAGAATTAACCTCGAGCATTAAATGCAGTCTGCAAGGTCAAGTTTCGATACTTTATGAACATGTATCGAGACTTGGAAAAAACTAACCGTTTTAAGTCTTGACGTCTCGAGACTTGACTGGACAAGCAAGTCTCGAGACTTATGGTAAGTCTTGATACTTAGTCCAGTACGTATCGAGACTGTATTGCTCTCATTTAGTTTGAGCTTAATATTTTCATAAGTCTCAAAACTTAGATGGTAAGTCTCGATACTTGGGCTAGAAGATGAATTTTAAGACTTCAAAAACTATTTTGAAGGGTGTTGGAGTCATTTCAAAATAATATTTTTGAGTTTTAAACACTTAGAAATAAATTGATCATATTTAATTGAGGAAATTTTAAAATTAATTTTATTATATCAGAATATTAAAAAATCAGCCTTTTTTATATAATAAAACTTTTGAAAAATATTATTTTCAAGTTATACTTTTTTTTTGAAACACTTTATGAAGACTTTCTTTTAAAGAATGATTTTCTTGAATTTCACAAAGATAGAGAATTTTTGAAGCTTTGAAATTCAACATTAAATTACTAATACTTATTAGCAATGTTATAAATTTGATTTTGTTTTATAATGTCATTGCTTATAAATATTTACCGTGTACTTCTCCCTCTTTTGGTATATCAAAAAACATTAGAGGTATATTTAGGCACAAAATACCAAATGAAAAACATTTGAAAATCAATACTTAAGGAAAAAAAAAATATGTCAAACCAAAAAATATGTAAATGAAGCATAGGATATGCATAGATAAAGGCAACCAAATATAAACTGTAAAAACAAATGGAAAGCTAAATATAAAGAACGAAGGTCTAATCCATCTAAAATATAAACATAAATGAGAAAGCGAAAGCATAAAAAATAAGTCTAAAACCATCCAAAACAGCATTCAAGATAACGAAGTCCTAAGCCGGCCAACAAATCACTCATCCGAAGGAGGTAGAGGCGGAAGAGGAAATCGAGACTTGAGGGAGGTCCTTTGATCCTCCAGTCCAGTGAAGCGCAAATCAAACGTCTCGTTCGACAAGAGAATCAACTCGATTCGAAACCCCATGAATAGAGGTGAGAAGTGTTGGAAAAATCCGGTACAAAAATAGTTTTCTTGTACAGTTGAAAAATAAAAATTTGAAAACCGAGTCGGTTTGTGATATTTATAGAAATAAACATTTTTTTCCCCAAAAATTACCTGTGCTTTGAGCAAGATAGGTTCTAGATGTTCTTGGCTTTCAACCAAACGACCTTCTATGCTATTCTCGTACTACAAATAACTTCAAGTGTAGACTCGAACAATTACGAATTAAACATGGAACCAAAAATAATTTTTTTTACTTTCATTAGGAAAGTAAATCTCTCCTATAGAAACTGATAGAATTGTTATTTTGTCGAAAATTAGAATTTATACTTAGAAATAAATTCTGACTATTTTCGAGCAAAATAACAATATTTCAAAAGTTGTGTTTTCGGCCCTACCAATGCCATCTATTTACATGGAGAAAAAGTGAAACACTAGTTGAATTAGTAGAACACAAATAATACTTATTTAATAGAAAAAACACATCCCCTAGTTGAACTAGAAGAGAGGGGCAGGATGTGTCTCCCCTCATATGTATTATGGTGAGGTTTTGTGCCTCTTGTATTAGGTCCAATTTTATGTGATTCCTAAACTTTTAACACGACACTTTATAATTTAATCCAACCTAATACATGTTTTTCTATTTCTCAAAATAAATATTATTTATTAAATTAATTTTAATTAATTAATTTTTTAAATTAAATAAATTTCTCAAGCCAATTCTAATTCCGTTAAAATCATGACAACTTTACAGTAAAAGGATCTATGAGAAAATATATTTAATTTCTACATTCAATGAATTCATAATGACCAATTAATTTAATTTTGTTTTCAAATTTCAATTATTTAATTAAATAATAATTAAAAAAACTTAAATTAATTCTCAAGTGCTTTCCATATTTAGTGAGAAAACACATTCATTTCCAAATGTAACTCATTTCTCTAACTTTATCATTTCTATCTATTTTTGTTAATTTGATTCAACATGTAATTCATTTTTTGTTTGAACGAGCTAGTGGAGGACCGATTTGATATATGTAATTAGGAATCAAATGTTTTATAATTAAGTTTCAACTTTTTACTTATTAATTATAAACTTATTCAGTCACGAAATCATTCTACTATAGTATCGTGACTGAGTTCTCCCTAACAACATACCATTACGAAAGCTACTCGGTCAATGCTCGTCCAATGGCCTTATCATAAGTCTGTTACCTTCATAGTATATCCTTAATCTCTTTGGGATAAATCTATTCTCTCAATATGTTCCTATTTATCTCATGGTAACCATTATATTTTCCTTCATGAAAAGTAAATTACTATCATATAGTAATTAAGTCATTCAGCATAAAGACAAAAAACTCGTGACCACATTTACTTTTTATCTATCATTTAATGCCAATGAGAGGATATCGTGTACTCATTTCTTGAGCTATGAATTCTACTATTGTGAATGATGCTACATACTACATGACATACCACAATTTGTTGTGACAAATTAGGTGCTTTTCGGCACTTAATGAGTTTATTTTCTAGCCATTTTGTGTTATTTTGTTATTTTGTTTTTTTTCCTGTTTTAGTAACTTAGACTTAATTATTAGGAAAATAAGCATTTTTATGCATTTTCTAGTGCTTCGACGACCTATTAGGCCAAGTCGAGCCTCAGGAATGACTAATGGGCTACTTGAATGTGCAGGGTGTCATTTTAGGCCAAAGAACATAAAGGACGACTATAGTGTCGCAACACTAGCATGCAACATCGCAACATTGAACATCGAAGCTACCAAGGCTAAAACAAACTTGACACCATGACGAGGGTGTATTGATGTCACGACAACGCTACGAAAATCTAGACCTAGGGAATCGCGTTAAGGAGATGCCGTACAATCTTTCATACTTTTAATTTAGGTTTTCAAATTTTCTTTCGTTCTTAATTTTTCTTACTTAGTTTTCTTTTATGTTTGCTTAATTAAAATCTTTCTATTCCAAAGTTTGACAATCGCGAGCGGAGGATGTTCTAGAACTGTACTTCGTTGATTAATTCATGATCATTCTCTTCCCCTTATTATTCTATTTATATTTCGTTTGTTAATTTTATTAATTGAATGTTTGTATAAATAATTGAATATATTTTGTGCTTCATACTTATCTTGCATGATTTGATTGTTTTGTTAATTAATTGATTAAGTAAATAATAACTTGAAATTGAGAATTTATTCGAGAGTGCTTAGTATACTAGAGAGTGACACCTCTAGTGGAAGATCTAAACAGGTGAGACCAAAAGTATATCTTGTTAAGTAGAAATCGTACCAAGCAGTGAGACCGAGAGGGTATCTTAGGTGGTAATCCTTAGTAAAGATGAGATCAAGCGAGTATTCCTAGCTAAGGGTGGTAAATATTTAATTGAGGGTAATTATTAACTTAATTAATAATTACGGTTATAATTGATTCTTGGCTCAAGAGGCTCTCGTAATTGAAACTAGGAATATGAGAGAAACCAATAATTAACTTAGGGTTAGTTTTAGTTTAGGTTAAAGTAATTAATTAAATTTATTATTGTTTTGGATTTACACTACTAATTTTTAACTCGACTAGATTATTATTTATTTTATGTAATTGATTTAATAGTGATTTTATCCAAACGACAATCCCATGGGTACGATCCTCAAAATACTTACCAAGTGTTTCGTTGTAAACAAATTATATTACAATTTGACATGTATACTTGCGGACACTACTGCTTTAATTTCATATCTTTTTGTCACAATATTTTCAGTCTAAACATTCGCACGTTTGGCAGCGGTCACTGCAGAAGTCGTATACCCAACGTACCAAATTTTAGTTCATTATTTATTCGAACTCAGGCTTTTACTTACAACAAAGTATACGAATCATGCATACATAGTTCATCATCCACTCAAGATTAAGGTATGACATACTATGAACGTCACAAGTGAACATATTCATAAACGAATTCAAGATCTATTCTACTTGGGTCCTGTCCAATATACTGTCAGTCTAGTCAATCACATAGTTCATCTTCTAGGAGTCATCCGATCCGATGCTCAAGACAATACATCTCCTCAATTGGACTTGATAGATGACATATTAGTCTTTCAATTGGTTTGCTCATTTCCGTAATACGATCCGACCACGTAATAACACTTAGTATTAGTTAAACATTAGACAACTAGTGAGCTAATATTTGCTTCCATTTTCCTTTGCATGCAAAAACCATTGAGGACAATATACAAAAGGGTATTAATGTAATTAATGAATAATTTTATTAAACCAATTTGTTCGAAAAAAATAAAAAATAGAAAACAAAAATACTAGATGTAGGGCATGAGATCCAACAAAAAGTGTTAACGTGCGAGGGGAAAGTAGTGGAGCCAACGCCGATGCATTTATGACATGCTTGTGCTCCTCTAGAATGTGTTTCTCATTCTCTTGTTGCTAGGGCTTATCTTGATTATTTTTTTCACCTTCTTGTGGCCAAAAACCATCCAATTATGCATTAAAACTGAAGACCCAACCTAGGTACATGTCATAAATACATACAAATCGAGCACAAACTTGGTCCAAGCTGAGCCGCTAAGTCTTGGATCCTTTTAACTTTAATCTATTGAACATGTGCATGGAAATAAACAAATCGTATGCCGAGTAATGTATACTCAGTGGTGCTAAAATAATTTGAAAACAATAAAACTATGAAATCAAGATTAATAACATATTTAGAAATCATCTTATTACATAATAATAAGCAAGCTAATAAAACTATAAATGACATAAGTTTTGATGCTAACCAACTTGTAAATCACCCTTAAGGTATTCTTTAAATACATTTGGTTGTCTGATATATCGGCACACCCTCAGAGTATTAGTGTCTCGTTTTGCATAATTCAATTCAATCTTGATATTCACGATTACACATTAACCATTAACATTAACCATTACATTACACATGCATTTGATTATCAATACTGCCCTTATTAATTGAATCGAATTTGAGAATGGATACACAGATCAATCTACCAACACACCAGTATACGCATCGAAGTGCTAGTCGGGCATAAATGCACCAATCCCACCAACCATACCAGAATGCACTCAGATTTGAGAACCATCACAATATAATATGCGACCATCGCTAGATCTCCCACCTATGAAAATGAACCCTATGGCATGCCAACTATATGCCTAACTTTATCCGACACTGTTAATAGGACATTTTCCTTTTTCGTTTATAATTAAATCAAATTACAAAGAGAATAACATTTTCTGATAACCATATCATTTACTAATATCATATAAATTATATTCAATTATTAATACACCTTAAAAATCAAGATCGAAGACCACCATAACATGTATTATTTCTAATTTTCATCACACAAACTCGCTAAAATTACCAATTTTTACCTTAATATCATATGAATCTTTATAACTTATCATAATAGCATAATTACTTACATACATAGATAGCTAATTATACGAATTATATTTAATCATCAAAACTTAGGGTGTATCTCATCTTTCTAATTATCAAAACCTAACAATAAATTTCATGCAAATTTATCGCCATATCAATTCATATAAAAACATAGATCTTAGAAATTACAAACATAGTTATATACATATCTAAATCACAAACACATACCTGGTAACTCATCAATTGTATTTAACTAAGTATATTTCACCTCATATCAATCATTAAAAGACATTATAACCAAGATAGCATAATATTATCACAAAACAATTCCACAATCAAAATATATTCATGTTCAACATATCTCAACCAAAATTGAGTAGTCAAGTTTCAACATACCTTGTATCATGTTTGATTCCATTTTTATTTGATTATATTTAAATAACTAATGATGAATTTAAAATAAAATTATGAGAGTACAAAACGATGTTGCTATCGGTTGCCCTCTTTCGCCCTGGCCCTTAGTGTTTCGACCTCGTCGTTAGCTACGTGCGACAAATTCAATTACAGAAATAACATCAATTCCTCATTTAATAAAGACATACTAACAAAAAATCATATTTGTCCGTCTTTACATTAGACCGCTTATAGCACCCCATACCCAATCCGATCGCTGAGTCTAAGCTACAGGATGCCACATTCATTATTGGAGCAACCACAATAGATTATACACAAGTTTAATTCGTAGAAATTAATATATGAATATTACACACGTATAATATTATATATAATCATTTTCGAGTCACATACGAACTTACAAAATCTCACTCGCTATCCCGGGGACAAATTGGGCCAAACTGCAAAGTTTTTAAAACATTTCAAGTTGGTGTCGCGACCTCCAAAATTGTAGTCTAGCTTCCCAAATTGAGGACTAAAATGTAAAGTTTCTAAAAATTCATCGAGTTGGCTTCACGACATCAAATAGGGGATGTCGCAACAATGATGGCCGGTGTCGCGACATCGAAAGGGTGGTGTTGCAACTCCCTCAGCAATATGCTACAATTCAAATTCCCTTTGGTCTCAACCTAACATATAACAATAAATAGTTGGCCTTAAGACCCAAAATGACCATTCAACATATTTAACAAGTTCAATATACAACTCCAAATCAACAAAAACTTTTTCATGCATGAACCATTATCATTTTCATTCATCCACAAATCAAATACTCAAATTTGACCATTTTTATCTTAGAACTAGCTCAATCCTAGGTACATGTCATTTAACAAAATGAAAAGTGTTATACAAACTTTGTTGAGCCGAGAGCTACAATTTGGATGCTGAATTCAATTATCGAGACTTCAAGTAATAACTATACATACGCAAGGAGTAAACAAAGCGTACGATGAGTGATAAAGCTTAGTGGTACTTTCATGATTCAAGATAATACTACATTAACATTAGCAATTGATCATAATGAGTACAATTTCAATTTTTATCCAAATTATATCTTATCATGGCAAGCAATTCTATTATCACATACGTATATGAGTATACATATGGTAAATGGCAAATCAATCCATTCAACATTGCAATAGAATTGACTAATTCATACTATCTGTCAAGTGCCAATCTTTATGCCATTTAAAATACCATTTATGAATAAAACATATTGATCTTCTTTAATTTTACATGTCAAATTAGGCTCTCTAATACACTTGAGAAGCTTATTCTCAAGTAATTTAAATGTCTTTCATATGTTTTTTTGTCGATTTTTAGTTTTGTTATTAATAATTTGTTATTATTAGTTTTAAGTCATTTTTTGAGACCCAATTTGTCCAATCGTGCCATGGAAACCTAACAAGTTGATCGAGTATTGTAAAGAGTCGACAGTGGCCAGAACATGAAAAAAAACATCACCTACAAGGAGGGTATCATGATATCGAAGCATAGATGTCGTGGTACCCCTAATAGTGGCTAAATGAAGATAATCAGGGCCATCTACAATGATATCGTGATACTAAGTAATGAGTATTGTGATACTGAGACATCCCAGGACCACCTATTTCAAGACTATTGTGGGTATCGCAATATCCAGCCTATCGCGATATCGCTATCTGACGGGGGTGAAAAAACTGTAGGGTCAATTTTATGTCCAACAAGCTTAAGTATATTTTTCACTTAAAGGTAAAATGGTCAATGTTAGGTTAAATTTTAGTAGGCTATAAATACTACTTTATAAGCTTTTGAATTTATATTTTGTTGGCTGATAGTTTCCTTTAGTTTTCCATAGTTTTAGGGTTAGGTTTTCTTTTCTTTTCATATTTAGAGTAGGTTTTATATTATCTTTTTAGATTAGATTTTCTTTTTCTTTTTTGCTTTCTTCCTAATTGTTGAAGATTATGTAAAAGGGAAATGATCAAACTCTTAGGCTTCATTGGATTTTCATCAATCAAATGAGCATTTCTCAAACTCTTTACTCTTATTTTATGCTTACCATGTGTTTGAAAAAATGCTTGTTAGGAATTTAAGTTTGATTATGTGCTAAATTTGTTGATGATTGGTTAATTAGTTAATTTTTAGTTAAGTTAATGTTTATGTTTGATGTATTGATTGTTTAATTATATCAAAATGTTTAATACACTAGAATTGACGCCTCTAGTGGAAAATCTAGATAAACGAGACTAAGAGGAGAGTTTATCCTTAGATAGTTTGATATAATTGTATTGAGTAGTGAGACCAAGTAGAGATCTATATGCTTAGGCGAGACCGAGAAGAGAACCTAGGTGGTATCTTTTATTTTAGGATGAGACTGAGAGAAGATTTCTGATGAGTGTGACAATCAATATAATCGGTATAGATTTATTAGTTTAGTTAACGATTAATGAATCAATCGACCATTGGTTTATCATTTAAATTTACTAAAACAACAAGGAAGAAAATTAGATTAGTTAGTTTAATTGATAATTTAAATTTAGTTTATAAACAATTTTTTATTTGAACTTGCACTAATAATTTCCGACTCAATTAAATTAGTAATTGCTTAACTTGTAATTAAATTGATAAACACATTTACCTACTTGGCAATCCTTTGGGTTCGAACCTTGGGATACTCGAGTGTCCCATTGGCACTACAATATTACAACTGACACTGTACGCTTGCAGTTAAAACCGCACTTTTGAAATTTTTTTATAAAATCATTTGTTTTTTTTTTGCGGACAAGTGCGCGCGGTCACAAATATACCTTTAACATTAAGCCGTCCAATTCATGTTCAATTAACATCATTTAACCATTTAACTTAACAATTGAATCCCTTTCTGGTGTCTATTGACTCTTTTGTACTCGTTTTGATCCCTAGGGCTCGTTTTTAAATGACTCACTTACATGATTTCTTTATCATGATCCATATATCTCAAACAATTATGTTTCCTCTTGCAAAAATATGGATGTAATTCATCTATACTCGTATTTCTCATGCTTTAAATGTCTCTAATGTCAATACTTTTTGAGTTGTCTTTGTATATTCCATTTTGCAGAAATAGAAAAACAACTTAAGGATGTGGATTGATCGTTCTATGCGCAAATGTGTATACGGCAAATAAGGATTTATTTTCCTCATTTAGTGACTAACTTATGCCACAAAGTTGGTGTATCAATGACCCCTACTAGGCAATTTCTTAAACCATCAAAGAGTTTTATTGGAGACACCATATTAGCTAAGTATATGGAGCTTTAGAGGAAGTAAATCAAGGAGTGAAACCAACTGTGAAAAAAAAATAGACATACCACCATCCTTATCGACAAGAAAGGCAAGAGGAAAAACAACAACCCAAGCAAGAAGTAAGGAGAAATGTGATACTCTTAAAGTTGTATACTTATCTACCGTAATTTGATATGGTAAATTAGGCTTTCCCAGTTTACCTAAGAAACATATTCTCAAGCAAAGTAGCGTTTTTTTCGTAGTTTTTCATAATTTTTAGATTTTAGGTTAATAGGTGTAAATGCCTCATTTTTACTCATTTTGAGACCCAATATGGTCAATAGTGTCATTAGGGGTCCTAACGTCTGCTTGAGTGGTGTAGGGACGTGTTTGAGGTTGAAAATGAGTGAAAATGACACTAAAAGAGAGGGTATCATGATATCCAAACCTTAGAATCACGATACCTCCAACAAAATTGAAAATTAGAGATCACCTTTCAGTGGTATTGTGATATCCACTTTGGGCATCGCGATATCTGCCCTCTAAGAAGACCCCCTAAGTTCAAAACTGACCGGGGTATCGCGATACCGATATCGTGAGGGTACAAGCTTGGACAAAAAGGGTAGTCTTTGTTCACCCGACACACCAATCACACAAGGCTAATGTAGGGGAAATTTTGGCAATAAAAATTCATTAGCCATTGCTGAAAACAACCAATTTTGGCTGAAGAGAGAGGGATATACGCATTAGCTTAGTTTTAGCCTTAGTTTCTCTAGGTTTTCTCTTAGTTTTTTTGCAACTTTTTCTAGGGTTTATATTTTCTCTTCTTCTTTCTTAGTTTTAAAGTTTATTTTAATGCACTTTCTTCTTGTTCTTAGTGTTCTTATAATTAGTTAAGTTAGTTATTACTATAACCTAGGTTTATTTACACTTTCAGTCCCTGTACTTAGGTTGTAATGACATTCTGTACTTAGGTTGTAATGACATTTCTAACTTTAGTTTGATGTTTTTCAGTTTCTTTTACTTTAAATCTATTAAAATGTGTTCCTTTTATGTTTATTGCTTTAGATTTTCTTTTTAAATGCTTTTTGTTTCATTTTCTTTAAACTTTATTGAATGATTATCTCAACTTTTATATTTAAAGGGGTTGGTTGATAGATATGTGGTGAGTTGATTTTTATATGAAGGATCAAATCGTAATAAATTGAAATAATTAGAATGAACCTAAAAACTTAAGATTAATGCCCATAAGGGAACATCTAGACAAGTGAGACCGAGAGGTAATCTTGTTGGGCACCAATTCATTAGTCCCAAATTACTTGGTGAGATTGAGAGATAAACCGAACTAATTTGTCTAATTTGGTAAATTTGAGATCGAGAGATAAAATTGAGCCACTTTATTAATTTAAGCGATTTAAGTCCCTCATCCAAAGATTGGCGAACCACATTGAAGTCAACTAACCACCGTTAGTCATTTATTGGTTAATTTCATAGTCTTATACTCATTACAGTTTAGCTCCTAGAGTCATAATTAATTTCCTTGCAACATTTTCTTGTTATGATCTATCGGACTATAAAATTGTACCAGTAGCCGCTAAGATTCTATAGTGCATGTTATTTATTACTCAGTCACCATCTCTTTTAGGTTCGACCCCTTGGAATACTTCGTGTTCCATCGAAACTATTAATATTACAACTGATATTGTACGTTTTTAGTTAAAAGCACTCTTCAAAAATAGTTTTTTCCAAAATCGTTTGTTTTAACACGCACGTGCATGGGTGGTCAAAATTGTTGGCGCCATTGCTAGCTAGACGGTGCAAGGTTGAGCGATTTTTAGTTGTGCACCTTTACATAGAGATAAGTAGTAAAAGTAGGATTTATAGATATGACTTTGTTTTTGTTTCTTTTTATTTCATTTGTAATTTTTAGTTAATTTACTTCACTCTCTTATGCTTGTAGAAGGCATTGTAACAACCCGATTTTAGCTAAATCAAAACAGTAGTTTCAGGACCACAAATCTGAAGTTAAAATATTAAATTTTATTATTATATTAAATTTTACAACATGATAGAATTATTAGGTGAAATTTTTGTAAAGAAATTTTATTGTTTACATGATCAATTTGATAAAAAGGACTAAATCGCATAAAGTGTAAAAGTTGAGTTCTAATAGCTAAAGGTATAAATAGCTATAGTACTTTAAATTATGAGTCCTTATATGTTAAATAGAAAAATAATCCATTGAAGAAGCTAGGTTTGGCCAACTTAAATCCTTGTGCATGGTGTGTATTTTCGTCCCATTTTTATTAATTTCTATGTTTTTGAGATCGTTGCTTCGTGTTCTAGCTAGCCTGTACCTTTATTTTTGGAACTGTTATAGATTTCAAATGATTCCATTGTTGAATGCTTGGTTTTTTAAGTGTTTAATGATAGATTATGAAGGTTTAATGTTAGATATACAAGTTTTCTAAAGTGATTTTTGACAAAAATGTCAAAAAGGGATTAAATTGATAAAATGTGAAATGTGGTGGTTAAAAGTGTGAATAAATTGAAAATATAGGCTTCTAGTAACATGTATTATATTTGGTTAAGCATGGGTTTGTACTAAATTGCATGAATTTGCAATTTTATGTGATAAGGACTAAATTGTAAAAATGTGTCAGTTTAGGGGCAAATGTGTAAAATAGCCCTAATGTGTGTTTTGGACTAAATTGAATAAATAGTTGATTAAATAGTATGATTTTGATAATATGTAGATCAAGATAAGTCGAGATTGGGATTAGATCGGGGAAAAGGAAAATTGGACGAATAGTTGATAATATCCATCCGAACAACTCGAGGTAAGTTCGTATATTTAGAATCGAACTTTCATTTAATTGCAATTGTATGAAATGAATATGTATATATATGTATGAATTGAATGGTTGAAATAAACGATATTGAATTGCTTAATTTGAAATGTATTGAGTAATATCGAGCCCCGTTTGAACTATAGAAAATCGTAGGATACGAGTGACATGTCACTAGGGTTACCATTTTGGTCAAGCTCCCGCATTTGTTGTGGAATCAGCACAGCTCATATGAGCTTACCGATATATCAACTCTTATGAGCTTACCATTTCAGCTTGGTAGAGCTTACCGTTCTTCAGCTCGGAATGAGTTTACCGATCATGGCTCGAAAGAGTACAAATGATAATGAATTGACGAATTACCGATTAATGCACATAGCCTGTATCACCCGAGTATCCTTTGATGTTTCATTAGGTTCAATGGGTATTATACTATTACCGATTATATGATTGAGAATGAAATGGAATATGATCTATGTGAATTGTATAGATGAAATATGATATGTGTTATGAGGATGTATGGAACTGGAAACGAAATTTTATGGAATGTATGAAAGAAATCATGAAAGAGTAAAATTTGCAATAAAATAGTTTTGGAGAGCAGCAGTTGTATAAATTTGAAAAATCATTAAAAATTGTGGAGATCTCATTAAAGGTTGAATAAGATATGAAATTAAATCTTATTGAGTCTAGTTTCACATAGGAGAAATGATGTAAGCAAAAGAATCTCGTATTATGAGATATTCGAATTTTTGCGAGATAAGATCAAAATGATTTCAGAATCCTTTGTTCTGACTTTACAAAATTATTAAAAATTGTATAAAAAGAATTATGGGTTAGAATTTATATGATTAAAATTCTTAATGAGTCTATTTTCATGAAAAACAAACGAAAATATCATCCAAATCCCGTACTAAGAGATAATTTATTTTTAGAGAAGAAGGGTCGGAACTGTCAGATAGCAGAACAGGGACGACTTTGAAGAATTAACTCTATTGATTGGCTAAACAAAAAATTCTGAAAATTTTATGGTAAGAAGATATGTTAGTCTAGTTTCGGGAAAATCTAGAGGATCTTAATTTGGAGTTCTGTAGCGCAAGATATAAATAATTTAGTGGCTATGAATCGAGTAGATAGCTTGATGTGAACATGAGTAAATAGTGGAACTATGTGCAATTTTGATTGTATTATCTTGAGAACATGTTGTGAGGATTGGTAAAAGCATGTTAACAGATTGCTTATTATTTACATATCAACTTACTAAGCTTTAATGCTTACTCAGTTTATTTCTTCGGGTTTTATAGAGGTTCGTTAGCTAGCTTGATTTGGACGACGTTGGAGATAAGAATCACACTATCCAGTCGATTTATTGGTACTTTTGAACTCATGGAAATTGTGTAAATATGACATGTATAGGATAGTTTATGGGAATATGTTTTTGGTTACTTTAGCCTATTGTATGCTTATGTGTTTTGATGTTCTTAAACCATGAGATTTGGCTTAGATGTTATAATGGTCAAATGTGTATAAGATGATATGTTTTGGCAAGTTTGCTTATGAAGAATTTGATGCATATGATAATATTGGTATGTGATGAGTTGGTGAATTGGAAAGTGTTTGAATGTTATTTGATATTAGGATAGGTATGAGGTTGAATCATATTAGTTTGATATGTGTTTAAATGCACAAATGATATTGATTTGAGTATGTAAATGATTAGTTTTGAAATGGCATATATGTGCATTGAAATGGTTGTTTATAGTTGCTCATATTGTATGTGAATTTGGTACTATATGAATGGTTTAGGTACATGTGTTTTGGAGTGTGAAAAGTGGCTTAAACCAAGTCTATTTCATGCCACACGGCCTGAGCACACCGGCATGTGACCCTTATTGGAAAATTTTTCTAAGTTTTCTCAAAACTTATGTTATTGGTTCAGTCCCAAACGTATGAATTAAGCTTTGTATGCTCTATTTAAGCATGTTATGAATATGAATGATTGATAATTATTGAAATGAAATTATATTTGTTAAATGTTTGATGAATTACAGATCTGAACTGTGTTGAAAGTCAGGTCATGCCTCTTAACCTATTCCGACGACGGTTACAGGTTAGGGGTGTTACAGGCATTGTATGACTGGGACCGATAATGGTGTCTTACCATTTGAACCGGAACCAAAACGTATCATCACACATGCAAGGAGGGCACCACATTTGAGAGACACCCAACCCCTGCAAAAAGATTAGCCCATCGAAGATTCACGAGTAAAGATTCAACCACCACCACACCCACCCATGGAGCAACGTACTTTGTGCGACTACGTAATGCCGAATCTTGATGCTCTTCAAGGTAGCATTAATCACCCAGTGATTAATGCTAATAACTTCAAAATAAAATTAGCAATGATCCTAATGATACAAGCAAACCTTCAATTTTGAAGGTTAATGAATGAGGATCGGAACAACCATCTTAAGAGATTTCTAGCTATTTGTGATACCTTTAAATATAATAGGGTATCTGGTGACGCTATCCATCTTCAGTTATTCCCTTTCTCTCTTACTAACGATACATTTATGTGGTTAGATTCATATCCGGTAGATTCCATCAACACATGAGACGAGCTAGATAGCAAATTCTTGGTGAAATACTTTTCCCTGAGTAAGATAATGAAGCTTCGTATGGATATTAAAAATTTTTACTTGGATAGAGAGTCATTATACGAGGCATGGGAGCGGTTTAAACTCATGTTACGTAAGTGCCCATATCATGGCTTGCAAGATTGGCTGCAACTTTAAGGTTTTATAATAGGCTTGATGGAAATTTGTGCTCTAGTCTTGGCAGAGCTTCCGCGGAGGAGTTCATTGAAGACATATGCCGAAGCTTGCCAACTCACTGAGGACATGGCAATAAACTCTTACATGTGGCTAGCTGAGCGGTTCACATATATAGCCAAACAATTTACCATTAACGTGGTCGATAGTGAGTACAAGTATCTACAAGTCCTCGAAAGGTTCAATGAATTGGAGATGTATTCGGGCAAGGCACAAGTCCAAAATCAACCAATTCTAAAATATTATAATGCAAGACATGATGGTGAAGGTGCTATGTGGGAAATGCTAATGAGAGCAACTGTAACATGCCAAACCTAGTTCGATAATTGAATCTGAGTATGATGTGCCAAACTTAAAATTAGACTAACTTTAAACATTTGGCAGAAGCTTTATAATATTTTACAAAGTTTTAAATATAAAACATGTCAAGTTTAATACATTACAAAGATTTACATAACAACATTGGTAGTTCAAAATAATGTTCAAATCATCTGGCGTATAAGCTTTAAAAAAGTAAACTTCATTAAACAAAATATGATAACTCAAATCCATATATTGAAATATAATAAGGTTCTTATAAAAATAGTGTCTTATAAAAATGATAGTTCTTTATAAATATCATTTCGAAAATACAATTATACGCCACCCCTAAGAGTCATGCATGATACAGAACAAAACAGTCAGCTCACAATAACAACAACACTCTGGCGTAGTCCTTCTAACAAACAATCTTCCTTTAGTCAGCAAGCTTGAGAAGGAAAAGATACAGAGTAAGTTCATACGAAGTTAGTGAGTTCCAAAAAGACATTATACATATCTTTACTTACAATACAATTGAACCTTTCAGAGGGACTTACACATGATAGTCATAGTACGCCCAATGGCATATACAGAACACAGACAGACTTAGTACGCCAACTTGCTTAACACATGGGCCTATATTGTATGCTAACTTAACACAACTTAGACAACCCATTTTCATGCCAGAAATGTACCCATAATTCAGAATGGAAAGCATATCATACAGTCTCATTCACATACATAGTCCCCCTTAACTCCTCTTATCGTTTTCATTTAGATTAGCATGTTTTATCATGATCTGCCAATCCAATTTGAAAAATAGTTGTCCTATCGGAGGCTACACAAACATATCCCCTTTCCCCCATCACCACAGATTAGATCAAATTTCTCATATCAGAAGTAGATTGTAGTGGCTTAGGCATGAAGGATAGTGATCACTTCATATCATAGACTGATTGAACTCAGACTGATGACACTTAATTACCATTAACCACACATAAACCATTCATACATTATAGAGGTGGGTTACTTACCTTACATGAATTATATAAAAAATAATTTTACAACATATGGGAGTATGAAGGAACTTACCAGAAATTCTAGCACAAGTCTACAAAGCAGGTCCTTTGCCTTTATCGCTTGGACCCTCATTAGCTTCTTGAACTAAAAGAAAGATAATTGTACATATCAGATCATCAATCTATCAAATCTTAACATGCATCCAAGGATCGATAGCACAAAATCCAGAAACAAGAAGTTTCCTTCCTCTCACACCATTTTGTTATCTATGCATGCAGTAATAAAAACACATAAGTGACTTCAATAATAACCTAAGGGTTCATTAGTAATTACTAGTGAGCTGGTACTATTGTAGAAGTTAGATAGATACTGCGAACCTTCTTTCTAATGAAGTTTTCTAAACTTAGGTTTTTAGAAACTTTCAGAGGAAATCAAGAAAGAAGAAGAAGACGTAAAGTTTTTTTAGAAAGACTACCGTTATCCTTATATACATAAGCAACGGAGACAAGGATTAGTGGAAAATTTAGATAATGTCACTAACACTCTTGATTCCCGTGATTAACTGCACTTAATAAAATTTAAGTATTTTCATCTACAATAGTCTAGTTCTGTTCTAACTAAATCTCAACTTGACTAACCAAATCATCACACACTAAAATAATAATAAAATCTAAAAAATTACGAACTTAAGAAGTTCGCCTAAAGCATTTAGGGTGGGTAGATACTTAATAGAGGAGTCCACCAAACCCTTGAGCTCGCCAAAACTAGAAGTTCACTGAATGGCAAATTACACAGAATTCTATAGTCAGTCAGTACAAATACTTTACTTACTCAAATATATCATTAATTCACCATTTATATGCCAAACAATAACCAATTACGAAGACTCCGTCAGGCAGGCTGCTACAATGCTCCCCCACTTAGAAAATTTCATCCTCGAAATTTATACCAATGAAAAGCTGAGGATACTGCTCTGTCATTAAACTTTCTCTTTCCCAAATAGCTACTTCAGTATTATGATTTCTCCATAATACTTTCACCAATCAAATCCTCTTTCATTTCTCTTGCTAAGATACGAATAGGTTCTTCTTCATATGACATATTTGATTTTACCTCTAACACTTCAATCTTCATAACATGATCTAGATTTGATCGATATCTTCTTAGCGTAGATACATGAAACACATTGAGAATCTTTGATAACTCTGAAGGTAAAACCAATGTATATGCTACTGGTCCAACTTGCTCTAAAATTTCGTATGGTCCTAGAAATCGTGGGCTTAATTTTCCTTTCTAACTGAATCTTATAATTGTAAATTCTAATTTATGTAGAGTTTTGATAGTTGTTTTTGGCACCTTTTGACTTGAAAATTTATGAAATCTCGAGAATATGATAGTAAATTGGGTGAATTTTGTTCATATTACGATAATGGTCATGATTTAATAAAGTGTGTAATTTTATGCTTTTACATATTAATTTTGTACATAATTTAATTATTTTATGCTACATATTAATGTGCTATATTTAATTATGCAGTGGGACCATGAAGTTGATATGATTTTAATTGTTACATGGGCATGAGATTATTTCTACCCTAGTGGACGACAAAAGCATGTAATTTGGGTAATGAAGATGTTGCCTTGATCTAGTTAAAAATAGTATCACATGATTTACAAGTCTGACAGCTTAATGGGTCACAAAACTGTCCAAACAAGGGAAGAGAAGCCCAATTTAGCAATGTTGTTTTGAGCAACCAAAAATTAGGTTTTGGATAATTATTTAGAGGTCCTATATTTAGAAAGCAATTGAAAATAAACACACCAAGTTTGCCCAAGAAACCGTCCACCCTTTGCTTGATTCAAGCATAATTTTATGCATGAATCAAGCATTCAACAACCACTCCCTTCCACAATATATGGCCGGCCAAGCATGAGAGAATATCATGGGATTCAAAATGTTATTTTTAGCAAACCTACTAGCCATTCCTCTAGTATAAATAGAACCTCTCATTCCACTATTCAATCATCCCTCAGTTAACATTCATTCTTCATTTATCATTCTTATCACATTTTCTTCCTTTCACGCATAGCCATCCCCATTTCCCCTTTCCTTTAGCTAGCAATTCCTTGAGAGAAAAGAAAAACACTCTATTGGTCGGCCACCTTGAAGAGCAGTTTGTGGAGGAACAACCTTGAGAATTGGAGAAAGCCTCCACGATTAGTGATCACACTATCAAAGAGTTATTTCTTCCTTTTGCTTTTCCTTGATTATTCATTATGTTGGCAAATTGCTTTGTTGTTTTTTCATTAATGGTGATAGCTTAATTTTGTTTAGCTAGAATGATTACATTTATTTAATAAAGTTCATTGAGTTGTGTTTATGATGTTTTGTGTCTTAATCATTCATGTTTTCAAATAAACTCAAGTATGTATTTCATTCATACGTGATTGAATGCATTAGAATTAGTTGAGCGATCCTAACCAGACGACGGCAAATGGACACAATAATTGAAAAGTGCATGCTTAAATTAGATCCTAACTCGACTAAATTGAAGGTTCATAATAACTCAAAAGAGCTCTATTATCTTGCCTAGGTTTTAGGTTTATGTGATTAAATTGTTTGAAACATAACTCGTCCATGTTACTTCACATGAATTCTAAGAAACCCTTAGTTGAACATGATCAATAAAATGCATTTTTTCTAAGTAAAAGATTTCGAAAGGACTTAATTTTGGTTCCAAAATCATGAAAGATTGAATAGCCCTGGAATATGTTTTCGGAATATTATTAACATGATGAAAATGAACTAAGTTAATTGATGTGATTATTCTAGCCTATGCATGTTATTGTTGTTGAAATCTTGTGAATTTTGCTACTAAATCCACCTCATCCATTTTAATTAATCATCATACTTAGATTAATTTGCATTAAGGACCATTTTGCTGTAGATAATTATTTTAACTTAATATCAACCAATCAAAACTATTGTGTTTTTCTCACCAAATTGTTAACTTTAATTTTACAAAATATTGATTAACATATACAATCCCTATGGTGACGATAACTCTTATGCTTACTTATTACTTGATAACGACTGTTTACACTTGCACAAACCATGCGTTACAATAATCTTCTTCCAATGAGAGAATTTTAAGAACACTTTATCACCAACTTCAAAAAAAAACCTCTTTCCTCTTCAGATCCTCATAAGCTTTGTGATGGTCTTAGGCAGCTTTAAGATGACTACAGATGACAGAAACTTCTTTTCTCTTTCTCGAACTAACTCATGACCTACCAATTTCCTTTCATTAAGATCCATCCAGCACGTGAGTGTTCTACACTTTCTTGCATACAGAGCTTCAAACGAAGACATACCCAAATTGGCATGATTAATGTTATTATACACAAATTCAACCAAAGAAAGATACCTTTCCTAGTTTAGCCCAAATTCAATCATGCAACTTTTTAGCATATCTTCCAGGACTTGAATGACTCTTTCAAATTAACCATCTGCTTGAGGGTGAAAAACAATACAGAATTGCAGCTTGGTTCCCAACGATCCTTGTAATTATTTCCAAAATCTTAATATAAACCTTGGATCTCTATCTCAGACTATGGAAGATGGAATTCTATGAAGGTGCACTATCCGAAAGATATAAAGCTAGGCTAACTTTTCCAGTTCATAAGTGGTGTGAACTGGTAGAAAATAAGCTGATTTAGTGGGTTGATTCACTATCACCCAAATTGAATTCTTCTTTTAAGGAATAAGAGGTAACCCTGATACAAAATTCATGGTGATTCTATCCCATTTCTACTCTGGTATATCCAAATGATACAACTTACCCAAAGGAACTTGATGCTCAACTTTAACTCTTTGGCAAGTTAAAGAAGTTGAAACATATTCTATGATTTCTCTCTTCATCCCAGGCCACTAGTATGAACTTTTTAAATCTCTGTACATCTCGACACCTCCTAGATGGAGTGAAAAGGGTCTCTGATGAGCCTCTCTTAGCAGTTTTTGGCTTAAGCCACTCCCACTTGGCACATACATTCTTCTTATGAATCACAATTCACCATCTTTACCTAACCTGAAGTTTGTTGCATTACTAGACATCATACGTTGCTTATACATATCACACTACATATCTTTTATCCACTCCTCCAGAATTTAAAAGAGAAAAGTTTGCCTAACAGTTAGCTCTACCAAAAATGATCCATCATCAACCATACTTACTCTTGCTCGTAGAGATGTTAGAGCTACCACTATTTTTTTGCTCAAAGCATCATCCACAACATTAGCTTTTCCAAGGTGATACTCTATGGCTAGATCATAATCTTTTAGAATTTCCATCCAATGTTTTGGCCTAGATTCAAGACTTTTCTTCATCATCAAATAATTCAATCTCTTATGATCTGAGAACACACGACACTTTTCTCCATATAGATAGTGTCTCCAAATTTTCAATGCCGAAATCACTACTACTATCTCCAAATCATGGGTTGGATAATTTCTCTCATGTGGCTTGAATTGGTACGATGCATACGCCACAACTTTACCTATCCGCATAAGCACATATCCAAGCTCATTCAATAAAGCATCAGTATAAATAGTATACTCTATGCCAGATTCTGGTTGAGCTAAAACTGGAGCTTCAGTCAAGACTGCTTTTAACTTTTCAAAACTTTGCTGACAATCATCAATCTATTCAAACTTTTCTTTCCTTTTCAACAGACGAGTGAGAGGAGTTGTTAACATTGAAAAGCCTTTCACAAATCTTCTATAGTAACCTACTAAAACTGAAAAGTTACAAACTTTAGTGACATTTTTGGGCAGATTCCATTCAAGTACAGCTTTCACCTTATCAGGATCTACTTTAATACCTTCAGTAGAAATCACATGGCCTAGAAAAAGAACTTCTCTCAGCAAGAACTCATACTTACTAAACTTTCCATATAACTGACTCTTATGTAATGTAAGATTAGATCGAACCTCGGCCTCCTTGATTGAAACAATATGCGATGGATCAGATCATTATTTTGTAACATACACACATGAAACATATCATGTATCCACTCAAGCTTTGCCAAAAATTTATGTCGGTACGCTACAGGCCCAATCCTCTCAGTAACCCCATAAGGTCCAATGAACCTCAGACTCATCTTACCCTTTCATCCGAATCTAAAAACCTTCTTCCAAGGTGAAACTTTCAAAAATACTCGATGTAACACCCTTAACCCGTATCCGTCACCAGAATAGGGTTATGGAGCATTACCAGAAACATTTAACTAAAAATATTCTATTACAATCATTTATAAAACACATAATATTCCATTCAAATACATGCATAATATCCCTTTTTCGAGCCCTCAAGGCCTTAAAAACACTTTAGAAACGATTCAAGACTAAATTGAAAACATTTAGAACTTCATGGTAAAAGATAGAAAAATCATACTACAGGGGTCACACGACGATGTGGCCAGGCCGTGTGACTCACACGGCTAAGACATACGCCATGTCTCAGGTTGTATGGGCATTCGAAGTAAGGACACACAATCGTGTCCCAGCCCATGTCCATGCCTATGTAACTCTCTAACTTGGTTCACACGGCCAAGCCACACGCCTTTGTACTAGGCCGTGTAAATCTCGAAATGTAACCTATAAAAACCTACAGGGGACACACGGCCATGTCGCACATGGCTAAGACACACGCCTGTGTCTTAGGCCGTGTGGATGAAAAATAGGTCACTTTCAAGCCATTTTCCTCACCCAAAACTTGGTCACTTATACAAGCCAAATATACCTATTTTCATGCAACCAAATTATACCTAACACGTGCATATTCAAGCTAGATCATCATAGTATTTTATCATACAACCAATATGCCTAAAAGGTACCTCAATCACAACAATCAAACTTGATTATACATTTGATAAGTTTAGCCATAAATTAACCAACCATTGGAACGAATTCTATGCCAACATTTACCACAATGTTTACATACCAATCATACTCAAATATACCAATTTGACCATTCAAAAACTATCATAACTAAACCTTAGTAAACTTGGCCATATGCCAACCACATCCAAACTTAGCAAATTAGTCATTTATCTACTCAATACTCACTACTTAATTCTATATCAAACCATACCTCAATGACAACCTTTAAGCAGATAAAAAAACATTTTATAGCATGCATTTAACTTATCATTCCATCATTAACCATTTAAGCACCAAAATGCTAAATGTCAACAATTATAACATCACATTTACATGCCAACATAACAACCTATTCATTAATCAAAGTTCCAAATTTACAAGTAATATATATAATGACCGTTTTATCAAACACAAAACACCTATACATGTCATTATAACCATGACTCAAAATCATCAAAATCTACCGATATAGCCAATGAATAGTGTGATAGACCTCTGATTAGCTTCCAACTCGATTCGAGCTTTTGATAATCTGTAAAGTAAAAGAGAAACTACGTAAGCAATGAATGCTTAGCAAGCTCATATAAATTTTAAGCATAATATTTCATTACAATAATAAACTTTATAGAATAAACATAGATCTATACCAACACTATAAGATTCATAAATAGATATGATCATCAACTCACAAATGAGTAAGTTTATTAATGTCGCATATTTATTGACCATTCATAACATGATAGGATTTCATGAGACATAATATATATAATGATCAACCTTTTATAAGATTATATATCTTTCTATTTACTTAATTTCCATTCCGTCCCCAATGCTTACCATAAGCTTAAACAACATTATTAACTCTCAATTCAATGTATTTATCCATGACATAAGTGTATTCATTCAAAGCATAAGCAATTTTCTCACATATAATACATCCCAATTACATACTTACCGTTCCATCCCTTTTCTTACACGTTTCCTATGCATAGTACAAGCATAATCATAAACATCAATCATATCCACAAGCTTGACATAAGCCCTAACACATCAACCACACATGTTAGTTCATTTAAACATAATTCATATGAATTTGACATGGATAAACATTATACTTGAGTATGATTTAATTGGATTTATCATCCATCACAACATATCATGTTTTTACATGTATCGCCATTCTATTGAGTTTCATATAAACATGTCTTAGTTCTCATTGAACACTTACCATTTCATTTGCATACACATAAGACATAAAACCATAGCCACAAGCTAATGATTAAACATCTAACTTAGCAATATCATCACATGGTAAGATATGGTATGTAACATAACATCACTTATATCATACGTTTCATAAACATGAATATTCATACTTTGATCATTGGTACATCATACCTTTCCATATTTGTCGTAGTGAAGTCAATCAGAATCCTTACCAGAGCTCACACAAAGTGTGCTAAACGATGGTTGTAACCGGCCCTTTTCATATTTGATGGTTGAAACCATCCCTTTTCATTAATCGATGGTTGTCACCATCCCTTTTCATAGTTGATGGTCGTCACCATCCCTTTTCATAATCGATAGCTGAAGCTATTCCTTTTCATATTCGATAGCCGAAGCTATCCCTTTTCATATTTGATAGTCGAAGCTATCCATTTTCATATTCGATGGTCATCACCATCCCTTTTCATAGTTGATGGTTGTCACCATCCCTTTTCATAATCAATAGCCAAATCTATCCCTTTTCATATTCGATAGTCGAAGCTATCCCTTTTCATAATCGATAGCCGAAGCTATCCCTTATCATATTCGAAGATCGCCATTGGATTTTTCTGCCGAGACATAATTTTATATTTTAAAATGATAGCATTTAACATAATTTACAATTCTATTTAAACGTACGAACTTACCTAGCTAAATTGCAGAAATGTCAAAGTACATGGGCATTTTGGTAATTTTCCATTCTCCTCGATTTTCCACCTGATCTTGATCTAAATTAATAATTTCATTCAATCTATTAATTTAGACAGTAATAAAATTTATTTTATGAAATTTAGTCACGTTTGACATTTTTACAAAATTTCCCCTAAAGTTTTACTTTTATTCAATTTAGTCCCTGAGCCTAAAACATGCAAATTAACCATTTTTACCTAAGATTGAGCCTATTCGAATACTTATGGCATCCAATAAAACCAATTTATGCAACAAATTCACAACAAATCCTTGTATTTTAAATACTTTTAACAATTTAGTCCCTAATCGGTAAATTCATCAAAAATCACTTAACGAAATACTTTTAAATTCCAAATAATATTTCAAATTCAACATTTAACATAAAAAAAACACTATATTCATCAATGGAAACATTCAAAATCTTTAATAGTTTCAAAATCGAAGGTATAGGCTAGCTGGACCTAGTTACAACGATCTCAAAAACATAAAAATCATTGAAAACGGGTGCAAAATAGACTTACATGCACAAAACGAAACATGGCCGAACCTCACTTCACCATAGCCATGGCTTTTGGTTGAAAGAAAGAAAGCTTAATGTTGAAGATGGCTACTTTTGAATTATTCTTGCTTTATTAACATTTTTACTTTATTAATAATAAATTAACTTATAAAACATATAAAATTAAAAGATTTTAAAGCATCCAACCATCCGACTATTTTAGGTATGGGTAAATTATCCATTAAGGTCATCCAACTATAATTCTTTAAGCAATTAACACTTTTAAACTAATAGCGATTAACTTTTTCAACTTTTACAATTTAGTCCTTTTGCTTAAGTAATTATCGAAATGCTAAATTTTTTTTAACGAAACCTTGATACCACCTTAATGACACTCTGTAAATATTTATAAAAATATTTATGTCTCGGTTTATAGAGACGGGGTCCCGATACCTTATTTTCTAAAACCACTTGACTTAGGGTCATACCACTCGGACTTAATGAATCGCTTAAATAACATAAAATATCAATTTAAAAACCTTTTTAAAACCATGTTTGACTAGTAAATATTAAATAATAATATTTATGAACTTACTCGTTGGATTTGGTGGCCCCGAAACCACTATTTCTAACACCAGTGAAAAACAGGTTGTTACACTCAATCTTTGACTTGAAACTCGATATCACGACATTTCAAATCTGCATAAGATTTCTACCTATTTGAACCAGCCTTCAGTCTCTCACAAATCAATTTCACCTTCTCCTCAATCTCCCAACTCATATCCGGACCCACAATTCGTTTATCATATATCTTAGCTAAACACAAAAGAGTCATACACTCCCTCCCATGCAATGCCTCAAACGGTGTCATTTGAATACTCATCTAAAAAATGTTGTTGTAAGTGAAATCTGCTAAAGGTAGATATTGCTCCCAACTACCATTTAACTTGATGACATAGCTACGCAACATATCCTCCAAGACCTGAATCACCATTTCCGGCTGACCATCTGTCTAAGGATGATAAGCCGTACTAAAATTAAGCTTCGAACCCTAAACTTCTTGAATACTCCTCCAAAACCTTGAAGTAAATCGCAGATCCTTGTAAGAAATCATAAAAATCAGCCCACCAAGAAGTCACATTATCTCTGTTATATACAGTTCTTCTTGAAGACTGTATGCACTGCTAGGAAATGTGCTCTCTTGAAAAATCGGTCAACTATAACCCAAATTGAATCCTTCTTTTTCGGGGTCATAGGCAAACCCAAGACAAATTCCATAGTAATCCTCTCTCATTTCTAGTCCGGAATCTTAATTGATTGAAACAAACCTAAAGGGTGTTGATGCTCCACCCTCACTCGCTGACAAACTAATCACCTCGATACAAATTTCATCACATCTCACTTTGATCTAGGCCACCAATACATCTTTAGAAGATCTCTATACATCTTATTACTACCAAGATGCATAGCATATGTACTACTATGTACCTCAGTCAGAATCGTATGCCTAAGCTCTATATCAACAAGCACGCATAGTTTCCCTCAAAAACTCAGAATACCATCTAAATTCAACTCGAAATCTCCGCCACCACCTTCCCCAACATTTCGGATCTTCCGTACCAAACTATCATCAACCATCTGCCTTTCCTTAATCTGCTGCAAGAAAGTCAGCTTTACCTGAAGTTCAGCCAACAGACCACATCATCGATCACACTAAGATGTGAAAACATAGTTTACAGCTCAGTCATTGATTTCTGGCTCAAAGCATCAACAACATTTGCTTTTTCGGGGTGATACTCAATCACACAATCATAATCCTTAAGCAACTCAACATAATGCCTCTATCTCAAGTTGAACTCCTTCTGGGTAACGAGATACTTAAGACACTTGTGATCATTGTAGAAGACACACCTCTCAACATACAGATGGTGGAGCCATCTTGAGGCAAAGGCCACTATTGCAAACTCCAAATCATGAGCCAGGTAATTACATTCATACGACTTCAATTGTCTCAAGAAATAGGCCACAACCTTACCGTCTTACTTCAAAACACACCCAAGACCCGTATACAAAGCATCACTATATACCGTATACTCTTTCCTAAAATCTGTTTAAATCAACACCAAAGCTTGAATCAAAACTGCCTTAAACTTCTCGAAACTCTTTTGTTGCTCATCCATCCAATCAAAAACCACATTTTTCTGAAGTAGCTTCGTTGAGGGTGCAGCTATGATGGAGAACCTGCATTCCATCAGGAGTCACAATATGACCTAAAAAATGAACTCCTTCAGTCAAAACTCACACTTATTCAGCTTAGCAAATAACTGCTTCTCTCACAAAATTTGAAGAAAAATTCGTAGGTGTACATCATGATCATGCTTAGAATGAAAATACACAAGAATTTCATCTATAAAAAAACTACAAACTGGTCCAAATACAACTGGAAGACTCGATTCATCATATCCATAAACGCTGCAGGTGCATTAGTCAACCCGAACGGCATAACCAAAAACTCGTAATGACCATATCGGGTCCTGAAAGTTGTCTTCAAAATATCTGACTCTTTCACCTCAAGATAATAATTAATATCTAGATCTTAGATCTATCTTCGAAAAAATAGTCGCTCCTCGAAACTGGTCAAACAAATCATCTATCCTAGGCAAAGGGTGTTTATTCTTGATGGTCAACTTGTTTAGCTATCGATAATCAATAAACAACCTCAAGGTACCATCCTTCTTCTTTGCAAATAAATTTGATGCTCCCCAAGGTGACACACTCCGTCGGATAAACACCCGATCTAATAGTTCTTGCAATTAAACTTTCAACTCACTGAGTTCCTTCGGTGCCATATGGTAGGGTGTAATTAACACAGGTACAGTACCAGGATAACCCTTGATACTGAACTATACCTTCCTATGTAACACCCAATTATCTTTACTAACCCAAAATTTAAAGAAATTTAGGATTAGATAGAAAGGATTAACAAAGTCGGACTCCATTGGGAAATTCAAAAATTTTAGTGGTTGAACTGTGATTTGTTAGATCTCAATTCTGGTTCAGTTGGGATGGAACCGGTTGGTTCCATAGTGGTAGAGAAAATGATTAGTGGTGATTAGCTATAAAGGACTGAGGAAACTATGCCAACTTTGGCTATATATATGTAAATGTAAGTGTGTGAAAGATAGAATTTTTCTCAATTCTGTTTACCAATTTTCCTTGTTGTAACACCATATTCTTTTATCACTTCGAAGTAGAAGATGAGGTAGCTGAAGAAAGACTTGCATGTTGTAGTTGTTGTGAGAATTTAAGTTTGGGAACAGGAAATTGAGAAACTGCTGTAAGGACAAAGGAGGTTATGGAGTTTGGACAAGCTAAGCCGTCAACAATAAGGAAGCAATGTGAGTTTTGCACTTAGTTATAGATGTTTGATGAGATTAAGTTGTTGAATGATTTTGTGTTGTGACTATTCTGGGTTGTTGAGTCTGTCACTGTGTGCAAAGTTGTGACTGAGCATGCTGTGAATGCATAATTTTGTTCAAGTTTGTGAGTACTTGTAAAAATGATGATAATGCATGGTGTGTAATATGTGGCATACTTTATTTCATGTACTAAGTATCTACTTTACATGAAATGCATGTATTATATTATTATAACGATGGAATACGGAAGGGATTTTTTTATGGGATAGATGAAGTTAGGATTTAGGAAATGGTGTTTTCGTATACCACCATCCAGTGTTGCTAAGTGCAAACTATGGTGTGCGAAGCTCCAGGCCTTGTGATGGGGACACTACGGTGTTCGAGCATCAAGGTTTTAAGTAAGGTGGTATGGAAGAATGGGCGGATGGATAGGGAAATGAAATTTTCGTTAATATTCCACCAGTGGTGTTGGTGAGTGAAATTGTGGTGTGCAAAACTCCGTGCCTTGCAGAGGAGACACTACGGTGTTCAAGCATCAAGGATAAATATGAGACGGAATGATATCGACTAGCTCACTAGATTGACACCATGATGACTGTTATTAGGTTCCATAGAACAACACAACGATGGCGGTCAGTAGGTTCTACGGGGTGACATCGCGACTACAGTAAGGTCTTTCAAGGCAACACCTCAAAGAGGTTTAGAGTGTGAGACCATAGCTTGGCTATGGTGATCAATAGAGTCTGTCAGGACAGAAAGCACAAGAATTAAGAGGTGTAAGACCATAGTTTGACTATGGTGACCAATAGAGTTTGTTGGGACAGTAAACACAGGAATTACAATGTGTAAGACTATAGTTTGGCTATGGCGATCAATAGAGTCCACTGGGATAGTAAACACAAGGATTACAAGGTGTAAAACCATAAGTCAACTATGGCAACCAATAAGAGTTTGCTAGGACAATAAACATGGGTTCATACTGAGTAAGACCATAGTTTGGCTATGGCGTCAGGTAAAGTCTGCCAAAATGATTGATCTTGAAAGCTAACACAAGGCAAGACAAGAGAGGTCAAGGTACAACTTGCACAGAAGGTAGCATGATAGGACGAATATGGCATGTCTGAGAATGAGCATAAAAAGGGTAGCTCAGGAATCCACCAAAATGTAAGGATAAGAAAAATGAGTAGAAAAGTCTTAAGTTATAGGTAAGTCTCGTAACAAAGATTAACTATGTGAGTTATGAAGAATCCACGGGCATGAGTCTGTAGGATTTGGCAAATAAACCTGAATCGGGGGTTATAATAAATGATTGAGCGAAATCTAATTTAATAAAGGGTCCATGGGTAAAAAGGAAGCCTGAGGTGGGTAAGTCTATTGAGGTTCACCTAGAAGTAATGATTTCTCAAACGGTCTAATTGGTAGTCTATCAAGAATCTACAATGAAGAGTAATGTTGACTAGAACAAGGTGACACTAGTTAGTCCATACAGGGCTAATAGACAAATGAGTATTCGTTAATCCTTTCTAATGAATCTTCGTTACTATTAGAATTGTTGTGGCAAATTCTAGTGAATTCTTCTACTATTGTTTCAATCAAACCAATGGCATGATATTCTTCATTTTTGTCTACACATTTCAAAGCATAAAAAACATTAAAAGTAACATATTGATCTTTTACCCTCATGGGCAGTTCACCTTTCTATAGTCAATTAGAGTTATGCTTGTAGCAAGAAAAGGTCTTCCAAGAATAATTGGGACATTTTGATCAGCTTCAAATTCTAAAATAAGGAAATCAGCAAGGAAGATAAATTTATCTATTCTTACCAGCACGTCCACAATTTTACCTTACGAATGGGCATAGGATCGATCAGTTAATTACAAAGTCACCGCAGTAGGTCTTGCATTCCCAATTCCTAGCATTTTGAAAATAGACATAGGCACTAGATTTATACTCACTCCTAAATCACATAACGCCTTACCAACATAATGATTTCACTACACCAAAATAGGCTTTTAGCGGCATTTTAGCGGCGTTTGGATAAAAAACGCCACTAAAAATCAAGCATTAGCGGCACTTTTCTAAAGACACCGCTAAAGATGGAGCATTAGCTGCGGTTTTTGAAAAATGCCGCTAAAAATAAGCATTAGCGACGTTTTTTGAAAAGCGCCGCAAAAAACCTAAGACCGACGACGCCTTTTTCTGAGTTTTAGGGGCTTTTAGCGACGTTTTTGAAGAAGCGCCGCTAATGATCGGGCCTTTAGCGGCATTTTTGAAGAAGCGCCGCTAATGCTCGGGCCTTTAGCGGTGTTTTTGAAAATGCGCCGCTAATGCTCGTTCCTTTAGTGGCGTTTTGAAAAAGCGCCGCTAATGCTCGGGCCTTTAGTGGCGTTGTTGAAATAGCGCCGCTAATGCTCGGGCCTTTAGCGGCGTTTTTGAGAAAGCGCCGCTAATAATAAAAAAATCTACTAACCATTTCAAGTATCTCATTCTTTGATATATTCTCAAGTAATGTTTCAATTATATATTTTTTATTATATGTTGAAAAATTTAATATTTCGTTGTATTTATTATATAGTGGTCAAATTTACATTTAAATGATAACAAATAATATTTTTAATACAAAATGTTTTTATTAAAGAAAAGTCCTAACTCCTAACTATTTTTTATTATTTTTCAATCACAGTCTATTTAAACTACTTTGCTAGAAAAAAGTATATTTAATTATGAGTAAAATAAAATATCATAAAACTTAAATTTTATTTGTGTTGTAAAGAATAAAAAATAGAATAAATTTTTATAAGAATATAAAACACCAATTTATGCAAATTTTTTAACTATTAATTATTGTTTAATCGATTTTAACTATATTTTATGATGATTAAAGATTTAGGGATTTTTTTTGGATGGTATTTTAAGGATCGAGTAGGCCGGGGTATGGATTTAGGGTTTGGGATTTAAGGTTTAAGGGTTAGGGGTTATGCTTTAGGGGTTAAAGGCTATGCTTTAGGGGTTAGGGGGATTTAGGGGTTATGGGGATTTAAAGGTTAGGGATTTAGGGTTTCAACGGTCAGGTTAGAGTTTAAGTTTAGATTAATTAGTTTTATTAATTTTTATATTAAATATGTTCTTATATATTTGTAAAATAGATAATAATAAATTTAATATATTGAAATTATGAGTATAGTTTATATTATTTAAGAGATATATAATAGATAGATGATCACTTTATGCATGTAGATTGATTGGTTAATTTAGGGTTTAAGGTTTATAATTTGAGACTTGTTAATGATACAATTAATTAATACTTGTATATTTAAAAACATTTAACCCTAACCATTTCATATTTTTGATATGGATAATATATATATACAAGTAATTAATTATTTAAATTGGATAGGACCAAGATATAAGAAAAAATAAAATAAAAAATATAAATCAAATAAAAAAACTAAAATTTATACATGTATCAAATACTTTTAAATAAAACTTAAAATTTTAATAATTATTTACGTAAAATTTAAATGAAAGATACAAAAAATAAATAAATAAAATATGTGAGATTTAGTGGCGTTTTTTGTTACTATATATTAATATTTCCCAAAACGGCACCGTTTCGATAGGAGAATTTAAATTTATTAGTGGCATTTTTATAAAAAAACGCTACAAACATTTATTGCATTTTCTGATATGGTGTCGTTTCAGTTTAGGGATTAAATTTGAGTTCTGGCGTTTTTCCGAAAAACACTGTAAATGATATTTAAAAGTTGGAAAAACGGCGCCGTTTCAATGGAAGGATGGAATCTTTTAGTGGCGTTTTTTATTAAAACGCCGCAAATGTGGATGCAATAGCGGCGTTTGTCCGCAAAATGCCGTAACTCTGAATTAAAATTACTTTAAACGGTGCCATTTTAACTATATTGATAATATTGATTATTGCTACTTTATACAAAATTTTTAACTATTAAATATTGTTTAATAGATTTTAACTATATTTTATTATTATTAAAGATTTAGGGATTTTTTGGATGGTATTTTAAGGAGTAGGGGTATGGATTTAGGGTTTGGGATTTAAGGTTTAGGGGTTAGGGGTTATGCTTTAAGGGTTAGGGGGATTTAGGGGTTAAGGGTTAGGGTTTAAGTTTAGATTAATTAATTTTTATATTAAATATGTTCTTATATATTTGTAAAATAGATAATAATAAATTTAATATGTTGAAATTATGAGTATAGTTTATATTATTTAAGAGATATATAATAGATAGATGATCACTTTATCCATATAGATTGATTGGTTAATTTAAGGTTTAAGGTTTATAATTTGAGACTTGTTAAATGATACAATTAATTAATACTTGTATATTTAAAAATATTTAACCCTAACCATTTCATATTTTTGATATGGATATATATATAGGTAATTAATTATTTAATTTGTATAGGACCAAAATATAAGAAAAAATAAAAAAATATATAAATGAAATAAAAAAACTAAAATTTATACATGTGTCAAATACGGTTAAATATTACTTAAAATTTTAATAATTATTTAAGTAAAATTTAAATGAAAGATACAATAAATAAATAAATAAAATTTATTCAAATTTTAGCAAAAAATGGCATCGTTTAGATAGGAGAATTTAAATTTATTTCTGGCATTTTTAGCAAAAACGCCACAAATATTTATTGCATTTTTTGATACGGCGTCGTTTCAGTTTAGGGATTAAATTTTAGTTGTGGCATTTTTCTGAAAAACACCGTAAATTATATTTAAACTTTGGCAAAACGGCGCCATTTCAAATGAAGAATGGAATATTTTAGTGGCGTTTTATTATAAACGCCGCA
Organism: Gossypium hirsutum; assembly: GCF_007990345.1. Taxonomy (NCBI): domain Eukaryota; kingdom Viridiplantae; phylum Streptophyta; class Magnoliopsida; order Malvales; family Malvaceae; genus Gossypium; species Gossypium hirsutum. The sequence goes on along the minus strand of NC_053439.1, from coordinate 14,317,551 downwards.
AGGATGTTTTAATATTTTGTGGCGTTTTTTGGGAAAACGCCAGAAAATTGCCTTATATTTTAATAAAACGGTGTCGTTTCTTTCTGTACTTGAAATTTTAGTGGCGTTTTTTATTAAAATGTTGCAAATGTTAATGCAATAGCGGCGTTTGTCCTTAAAACGCCGCAAATATGAATTAAAATTACCTTAAACGGCACCATTTCTTAAGAGGACATTTAACTTAAATCTTTTAGTGTTGTCCTTTACCAAATTGAGAAAGAGGGAAACTGAAGAGAGGTTAGCAGAGAAATAGCGAATCGAAAGGGAAGAAAATTTCAAAGAAAAATAGGAAGGGAAAAAAAGCAGAGGTTATTTCAGCAATCAACAGAAACGAAGCAAGGTTGGAATCGATCTTTGCACGATTGTTGGGTAAAGTTGCGAGATTTGTGTCCCAGGTAAGCCATTTCTGTCAATGGTCGATTAAATTTTTAGGTTTTTTTTCTGTCCTAGCTATTTAGGATTTAGGGTTCCAATTAAACTAATTCAACAATGTATTGAAGCTAATTACACTAGGCTTTAGGGTTCCGATACGTTGGATTTGTGGTATCCATGATTTCTCAAAAGTTTCATTACACTGGCACATTTCTTGAGCACCATCTTTTAATCACTATAAAGCATGACTTTATGAGATAAATCCTTCATATTGCATGTCTACAAATGCATTGTCTTCCAATTTGTCATTCTGCTATAATTCATGCCTTGTCTTTTAATCGCTATAATTCATGCCATGTCTGCAAATGCCTTGTCATTCTGTAAATGCATGAATATCTAGCCACATCTTATTTGACATTGCTATCCTATGCTGTGGGGGAACTCATTATTCTGCTACTATTTGATTTAACTCTTGTAAAGCAGTATCAAACTTCACAGACTGCAATTCAACTTAAAGACAAAAGCAACTGGGGTTATCTTCACCTTAATATTATGCTTAGATGACTGCAATTAAATGTGGTTCTTTGCTTTTCTACGGCTATAAATTCTTATAAAAAAATCTTGATTAGGTATTTCTTTAGTTAGCTAGAGGTCTTCTATCTTGAATGGAAAAAAGGTAGCAGTAGTGTTACTTGTAAAACCGGCCTCGCCCCCCAAGGGAGCTCTTCTAGTTTGAATATGGTTCTTTAAGCATATATGTTATCACAACTAATAAAATTATAGTTTAAAGATATTTTTAAAGTTAAAATTTTGAGAAATCATTATTAAAATTATGGTTTTGGTTTAAAGATATTTTTAAGTTAAAATCTCACTATTTATAAATTTTTATTTAAAAAATAAAAGAATTCCTTATTTACTTGTTCCTAAATTTTGCATTTAGGCTGTAGTTTCTGTGTTGCCTTGTTGCTTTGAGATTCTTAGCTGAAACAGTGGCACCCTCATGAAGGCCTTGTTGCCTTGTTGCCTTGTTGCATTGTAGGCCCGAATGACTATGGCTCTAATATTTGTTCATGTGAACTTGTTTGCACATACTGCTTTCGCATTTAGGTTGTAGTTGCTGTTCACTTTTGTCTTATGTTTATTAGCGAAATTTACTTCAGTTGCCTTCTGTTTTGTTTTTCTTACTTCTGTTTTTTTGGTAGTAATGTACTTCTGTCTTTTTTTTTTCCAGGATTTGCTTCGAAATTGAGGAAATATAAGGTATTTATTCCTATGTTTCCCTAATTAGTTTTCTTAAAAAAATGTCCAATTGTTTAATTTTTGTATGGTTATATCTTAGCTTTATAGTTTAATTATTAATTTTTATTTTTATTTTTAGAAGGGAGTTTTAATTAAAGTAGAGGTGGCAGCGAGGGAAGCAGAGGCTGCAGCGAGGGAAGCAGAGCAGAGCAGAAAGTACGACGAACTCCAACAGCAGCTTCAGAATATGATGAAGATGTTTCAGCAGTCGCAACATCCGTCGTCATAGTATATTGTATAAATATTTTTATCATTTTAACTTTTAACATTTTTGTAAAAATAATATGATTTATATTTGATTTATTGATATTAATATTATTTTATTCGTTTAATTTGAAATAATTATATAGATTTATTGCTATATGAGGACTGAAAATATGAAAAATTTTATTTTACAAAAATCCCAAAATTAGTGGCATTTTTAGAAAAAGCGCCGCTAAAGGTCACCAAACAATAGCGGCGTTTGTGGAAAAAGCGCCGCGAGAGAACATGACCTTTAGCGGCGTTTGTGGGAATAGCGCCGTTAAAGAACATGACCTTTAGCGGCATTTGTAGGAAAACCGCCGCTAAAGAACATGACCTTTAGCGGCATTTGTGGGAAAAGCGCCGCTAAAGAACATGACCTTTAGCGGCATTTTTGTGAAAGCGCCGCTAAAGAACATGACCTTTAGTGGCATTTATTTCTATAAATGCTGCAAATGTTAACGACGTCGTCAATAGCGGCATTTTTTACGGCGCTTGTAGAAGCGCCACAAATACTTTTAGTGGCGCTAAAAAGCGCCGCTAAAGGCCTAAAAAAACGCCGCTAAAAGTCTATTTTGGTGTAGTGTTTCTAATTGATCAGGGAACAGTGAAACTCTTTGGATCCTTCAGCTTTGGAGGTAGTTTATACTTCAACATTGTTGTGCACCTTTCAGTGAGAGCAATAGTCTCTAACTCTCCCAATCTACGCTTCTTCGACAGTATATCTTTCATAAATTTCACATAATTGGACATTTGCTCCAAAGCTTCCACTAACGGTATGTTGATGTGGAGTTGCTTCAAAAACATCTAAAAACCTTTTAAACAGAATATCTTGTTTAGAATTCTAGAATTGCTGAGGAAAAGGTAAAAGTGGACATCCTTTAGGTTGTTGATATTGTTTTGCTGTGGCATTTTTGTTGGCAACATTATCTGATTTTGTCACAACATTTCTCTATCTACCCTTTTCAGGTGTTGTTTAATGTTCAGTAGGTTCTGAGATCTTTTCCTGATTACGGCTAGATTTATCTTCCTCTATTGTGGCATCTTGAACAACTTCATCCAACTGAGTCCCACTTCTAAGTGTGATGGTGAAACACCCCAAACCCGGCCTAGACATTATGGTCGTATCTGGTGTGTCACATTGAAGTGTCTCTCAAAACTTAGGCTTGTTGACAAAACTTGTTTCTTAATTTTTGGAAACCTCTTATTAATATTTAACAGAGCACTTAACCAAATGTTTCCCTTGTTAACTGTTTTTTTTGTTATATTAAGTTAATTTATAAAGCGGAAGCATTTTGAAATCTCTAACATTTAAAGCTCGTGTCTTTGAAAACAGTAATTATTTTGAAATTTTGTTTCCACCTAACTAGCCGTATAAAATATGAAAGTAAAAGCCCAATTAAAATTTAAAACCAAATTAAAGGCCTTATTACAAAAACAAAACCCAACTTATTATTAAAAACATAATAAAAGCATATATGAAAAGCGGTGATTGAGTGGCCAACTCCGAGTCTCTCGCAGCTCCGAATCCCTATGGCTGAGGATTACCTGCACAGTTAAATGAGAGAGTGTGTGAGTTTACGAAACTCAATGTGTAATCCCCTTCTAGCTAATCACAATGCAACATGCAAAATCAATCTGGGCCCGAGCCCTATACAGTATCAGTGTAGTGTGGGCCTTAGCCCATTACAGTAACAGTGTGTGAGTCGTAGCCCAATACAGTAATAGTTTCGGCCTTAGCCCAATATAGTAATCAGTACAATGCAGTAATGCAACCCATCCCAATCCAGCTAACACACCACTCCATACCACCAACACACCATGTGGGGATAAAATCAACCTTCCCAGCCAACACACCAATATCGCAGCAAAGCTGCCAGTAATAGTGACGCAACAAAGCTGCCAATAACAGTATTTGTGGCAAAGCCACTAGTACAGTATACTTCCCCCATATCAGAATCTCAACCCCATGTAGTATGTCATGTCATAAATCATACGTGTATGCAATATGTCATACTCAGTAATAGTCATATATATATATCATAGAACAAGTCGGTCATACACACATTTCAATTCCTAGGGGTATATCAATCATTTTACCCTATGGGGGTATTTCGGTCATTTTACCCTTCGAGGGTATTTTAGTCATTTTACCCTTCGAGGGTATTTTAGTCATTTTACCTTTCGAGGGTAATTTGATCATTTTACCCCTCGAGGGTATTTTGGTTATTTTACCCTTCGAGGGTATTTTAGTCATTTTACCCTTCAAAGGTATTTCGGTCATTTTACCCTTCGGGGGTATTTCGGTCATTTTACCCAATAGGGGTATTTCGGTCATTTTACCCAATAGGGGTATTTCGGTCATATATCGACCTCTCGAAAGGTCTGCAGTCGCCTCGAGCGACTCAAGTAATCTAAATGGTCATAACAGTGTAAATGGGCCCAAGGCCCATTACTCGGTCCAAGTGGGCCCACAAACTCGTGCGACCCGTTCAGCCTAAATTTCCCCAAGACTCTGAGATCTACATAGCCCAGTCCAGTATTTGCCACAAATCGTGGATTCCATCCGTGTGGGGCCCACGAGCCCATTAGCCCACACAGCCCATTTTGGCCCAACGTGGCCCATTTTGGCCTAAGCCCATGAGAATGCTCATGGCGGCCTCTACAGTCAAGCACCATGTTTCGTGGGCTCGGATTACCCCAAAGCGCTCGTACGTTCATATGGCCTCGAACGTCGTCATTTTTGGCTTTTCGATTTTTGCCGATTTGCAGTTAAGGGGGTGTGATTACACATACTTCTCGGTATTTCACCGATATCATTTATAGAGTATTGTTACACACCTGATGCGGTTTGATGCCGAAACACTCCCGAGACCAAAAAAACCTAAATTTGAACAATTAAAAGTCCAATCAGTCACTCAATTAACACCTATTCGCAACCCCAGCGAGACGAGCAACCTTTAACAACAACAAAAGTCCTTACCTTTGACTAAACATTGGTGATTCCACACACGACGACTCTGTTAGGCAAGAACTCCAGTCACTTAATCTTCTCCTAACACAAGAAAACCCCTTTAGTAACGATTACCAGAACCTAAATTTCAATCACGTTAACTAAACTTACCAGAACACACACCAAGGACACCAACAGCAATCGAGCCACACCGAATTGGAAAGTGCCAAAGACGAAAGAGAGGAAAGAGAAAGGAAAATCGAGAAAAAGAAAATCAACAGGGGATTAGGAGAATTGAAACGTCTAAAATTTTGGAAAAGAACTGAAAAAGAAAATAAAAATCCCAATTGATAACCCCCAAATCTTTTAATTTTCTACTATTATCACTCTACAACAACAACCTCCCCAAATCCTAATATTCTCTCCTCAAATCTCTCTATGACCAGTTCAAACTCCATTTAGAAGTATTTCAATCCAACTCCACTACCTATACAGCTCAAGAAGCAAAATAAATAATCCATTGCGCAACCCAAGACTTGTACCTCAGACCTCACAGTTACACAACACGCCACCTTGCCACTAGACCATAGGCTCTCTTTGTATCATTTTTGAACCACAATAATTTAAGAACCTACTATCTAGATCCAAAGATTTTATTCACTTAAAATAAAAATTTTGCATAAGCCAAGGCTTGAACCTCTGACTTCTCAAACACTTCCAAACACTCCTAAATCACTTAACCACTGAAGCACACATTCATTTATGTCACTTACTTGCACAACTAAGTATTTATGTGAAGTTCCTAACTGTTCCCTTGCTCAAAACCTATTTCTTCTAGGCCCAAAATTCGAGGTGTTATAGATGGCCTTGCACTGCTCCTTCCTTTGGGTTCTCAAATTTTTAGTATCACTTGGCAATACTCCTTGTGGCCTTGAATTTAGAGCGTTCGCTATTTGCCCCACTTGATTTTCAAGAGCTCAGAAAGACATATCCTGACTCTGAATCATATCATCATTTTTTGTCATATACTACTTAAAAAAAGATTTAATAGAATTAGAAGATGTTACCTGGCCTTGTTGAGCATTTTTCTTCAACATAAGATGATTATAATTGGGCGGTGCATTGTGGATATTTTATCTTGAAACATTGTGTGAACTCTCTACACCTTGATTATTCCAACCAAAATTCAGATGCTGCTTCTACCTCAAATTGTAAGTGTTGGAATAGGGATTATTATTTCAGTTAAAATTACCCATGTAGTAAACTGATGTTGGGTTCGATGGGAATTCGTCAAACACATGATCTTTGCCACAATAAACGCATGACAGTTCAACTGATTTCATCTCTTGGACTACAGTTTGATTTTTTTTATTATTTTAATCATATTAGCTAGAGAAGATACATGGGCTTTCAACGAAGTGATTGCGTTAAGCTCCATGGTACCAGCAGCTCTCTTGTACGTCCTAACTCTTATGGTAGGGTACTGATAGTCATTGTTGGCAATTCTTTTCGAAATCTCATATGCTTCGTTGTAAGATTTATCCAAAAATGTACCATTGGCGGATCAACTACCATTCTCGTATATGCATTCAACCCATTATAGATTATTTACATTTCAGTCCAGCTGAAATCCATGCATCAGGCAGTTCCAAATTAAATCTTTAATTCGTTCCCAAGCTTCATATAAAGTTTCATTCTCTAACTGCTAAAAAGATGTGATGTCATTTCTAATCTTGGCATTCATGTTCGATGGATTATACTGTAGCAAAAATCTCTAGCAAAGATTATTCCATGATGTCATTGTCCTTGACGGAAAAGCTGTAACACCCCTTACCTATATTCGTCACTGGAATAGGGTACGAGGCATTACTGGAGTTTTTTGAATTATTTTTTTTGTTATTACGAGTTAAATACTATTCTTTTATTGAAACATATTATGGCGTCCCTTGGATGGGCCTCCGAAGTCCAAAACAAACATCAATATCAAACCAAATCAACCAATCCAATTCAACATATTTTCAAGATAGATTTATGCATATCCATAAGATAACCTCATCACATACCAAAACCAGGATTTGATAGCCATACCAATGGCTAACTTTACATTCATTTCACATTAACATTTACTTTATCAACTTATACATGCCATTGATTCCAAAATAAAGTTTCTTGATATACCAAAATGTTGAAGTTGATAGTGCGATATGTCTCCGACCGAATTCGACCTCCGAGCTCTTAATCTACAAATCAGGGAAAAAGGAAACAGTGTAAGCACGTTGATTTAGTAAGATCATGTAACAAGAATTATACTTACCTAATATTTTCAATACAATAGAATAAATATTCATACATCCATTCAATTTACCGTTTACAAATCACACAAAAGCTCATCCAAAACATTAATCAAATAGCATCATATGAGTTCAATACAAAGATTAATGATTGATGAGCTCATCAATTCCATGTTTTCTATTTCCCTTATTATTTCTCACATTTATCCCATTGAATTTCTCAGAATTTCAATGGATTTTTAGAGGTGCACTTTTAGCGTACTATTCCGGGTCCGTCAATTCATATTCATGTGCGCACATTTCCATTTCAGAGAACACACTCCCGCGAACCTCATCCTTACAGCGGGATTACCAGTCCAGGCTAAATTTATACCCTAATTCGAATTACTCGTCCAGGCTAAATCCTTTTTAGACATATTCTTTGGGTGGGCTATATCAAGATAGGATCACCCGTCCGGGCTAGATCTTCTTTTACCGTTAATTCCTTTTTAAAAATCTATCGAATTTGCCTTTCATTCACCTGGGATTTCTTCCCCTTTTTATCAAATATATCAATTTCTCATCAATTTTCATACAATGAACATTTAAATCATATTCACATCAATAACATACGTTTCAAGCATTTAAGAATGTAATTCAGGTTACACGAACTTACCTCGATACTTGTTCATATACAAAAATCTACTAATCCCAAACTTTTTCCTTTCTTCGATCTAGCTTCGTATTTGAATTTTCTAGATCTAAATAAATAAATTTAATCATCAATTTAATACATTTCATGTTCATATGTAACATTCTCTATAATTCCACTGTTATTTATAGTTCACTCAAAGTTGTCTACTTGAGCAGTAGTCTCTAAATTATTTATATCTCGAGCTAAAAAATTTCAAATTAAAAACCGCTTGGTGTTTCTAAAACTAGACTCAAATACCTTTTCACCATAAAATTTTCAGAATTTTTGTTTTAGCCAATAACTATAGTAAAATCTTCAAACTTACCTCTGTTCTATTGTCTGATAGCTTCGACCTTTCTTTTCTAAAAATTAATTATCTCTTAGTAAAAAATTTGGATGATGTTTTCGTTTGTTTCTATTGAAAATAGATTCATTAATAATTTAAACATGTGAATTTTAACTCATAATTATTTTTCTCCAATTTTTAATGATTTTCAAAAGTCAGATCAAGGGAACCCGAATTCATTCTCACATTGTCTCACAAAATTTATTATATCTCATGATTTACAATTCCAGTACTTACACCGTATCTTCTATGAAAAACTAGACTCAATAAGCTTTAATTCCATGTTTTTTTCATCCTCTAATTCAATTTCCATAATTTATTGTGATTTTTCAAAGTTAGCCTACTACTGCTGTCCAAAACTATTTTAGTGCAAGATGTTTATTACCATTTTCCCCTAAACTTTTAATAAATGATAATTTCGTCCCTGCTCAATTAACCTCTCAATAGAGCTGATTTTTCCCAATTAACACTTTATTCTATCACTTTAAACTACTTTATAACCTTTGGGAATCAAAATTTCAGCACTAGACTTTAATTCCAACTTTTTCACAATTAGATCCTAAAAATCAAATCTATTGAAATTATCTAATAAAATCATCTCATAAACAAATTAAAGCTTCAATTTCATGCTATTTCATCATAAACTTACAGCACTCAACCATGGTGACTTTCAATTTCATCCATGAAATCAAAAACTAATGAATTTAATGGTAGAACCTGGTTGTAAAAGTCTTAAAAACACAAAAATTACAAGAAAAAGGCAAGGATTAACTCACTTAGGGAAAAAATTATGAAATACTAGCTTAAAGAACCCCTCCTATGGCGTTTTGGCTGATGAGAATGAAGAGAAATCACAAGAAATCTAGATATTTCTACATTAGTCCTAATTTTATTTAGTTAATTATGCAATATTCCAATTTTGCCCTTAAATCATTCATTTTCTTGCTGATTTCATTCCCTTGCCGTCCAGCCCTAAAAATCCTTTCTCATTGGACACTTAAGCTATTTAATCATCCCAGCCACCTTTACACATTTTCCAATTTAGTTCTTTTCATTTAATTGACTACCCAAACATTAAAATTTTCTAACTAAATTTTAATACCACATTACTAACATTTCATAAATATTTATAAAAATATTTTCGACTCAGTTTTACGAGATCGAAGTCTCGATACCTTGTTTTTACCCAATTTCTTCAATAATTTCTTTTTCTAACAAACCACTAAATCGGTAAAATTTTTCTATCGATATTTTCATACGATTTTCCTATCATATCAATATTTATGCAAAATATTAAAATAAATCTCTCTTTAAATTGGATTTGTGGTTACAAAACCACTATTCCGATAACCTTGAATTTAGTTCATTACAAAAGCCTTAAGCCATGCTCTCATGCAATCTCTTAAAGAATATGGAAACAAATTAAATCGCAGGGTGTCTTCAAGAACACCCTGTTGCCTGAACGAGTCACAAACCTCTAGAAAAATTCATAGATGCAATATTGGATCTTCAGTGGGTAGTCCACCAAATTGACCTACTGTTTGCAAAATTTGAAACATTACCGGTTTCAGTTCAAACTGCTTAGCTTGTATTTGTGGCCTGGCTATCCCTGAATTCAAGTCATCTAAAATTGGCACAACATGCTCTCAGATTAATTTATCTCGGTCATCTATCACATGACGAATAGGAGAATTAACATTCTGACCATTTGGATTATCATTAAGACTATGACCATTTAGATTATCGTTGAGACCAGGGTCATTCCCGTTTCTAGAAATTAAATTAACTAAGTTAAATTAAACTCGGTCATCTCTGGCTCGAAAAAAATAATTTCTTCGCAAAGTTCTGTCGATCTCTGGCTCAAAAAAAAGTTTTGTCGTCATGTAGGAATGCCTCTTCTCATACACTATTGGAAAACCTATAGAAATTAAATTAACTAAGTTAAATTAAACTAATAGAATTAAGTAAAATAACCAAACCAAATTTCACCAAATTGCCAATCCCCAGCAACAGTGTTAAAAACATATCGCGTGTGAATGTATTACGCAAATTGTGCAAGTATAAACGTCGGATTAAGTAATAAAGTGATGAGTGAGTATTGTTCCCAAGAGGATCGAATTGAGGCACAAAAATGGTCAAGTTGTTATAATAAAATGCAAATAACACTATGGTAAAGCTATGGCAATAATGTAGTGGCAATTAAAGGAATAGTGATGTGTACAATATGTGAAATTAATGAATACTTGGAAATGTTATGACAATGAGAGTAGAAATTTAATGATAATTATGAGAATTACTACGGGAATATTATGTAAATGAAAAAAAATAACTACGAATGCAATGACAACGATTTTATGACAAAAGATAAGGGTTATGTGATGTTGAGTGGGAAGGTCGGGATTACTAAGAATCTACCTTTCCTATCAGCAATGCCTCAACAAAAAAATACTTAACCTACAACTCAGAAGAGTTCTAAAGTTGTCTGCATCTTTCGAGAGCAAAAACCTCAAGTTACCTTGCCTGTATCTATAGGCCTTTAATATGGTACCCTGCACTATTTCCTTCTGTATGAACGTTGCTCTATGTCTAGAGTCTACTACAAGTATCTGTCGAGTACTTGCTCATATCATTCAACTATGATCTAACTAGTCTAACCATTTTAGACCTTAGATTAATTTAAGGGTATGCTACACAGTCAACTATGTCTAGGGATTGCTCATATACATTTTAAAGAATAAAAAAATTGAAAGAAACAGTAAAATAATTCAGATTTATAATGTTGCCATTAAAGACAGTTAAAGTTTCATCAAAGTAATCCCAACCCTGTGAGATTTAGCTCATAGGTTGGCAAATAAAATTCAACTCAAACATCGTTTTCACCACTTTAATTCATGAAGGAACAGATTAGAAATAATGGAAGAACGTCGGGAAGACAACGTTCGCTTGTCCAATCTACACTCCAGCTACGCAGTAACCTGAGGTGGCTGAGAGTGACTGCCTTCGTTTTTCCTCTATTCAGCCACTACCTTCTATTTTGCCTAAGGATCTCTCCCTCTGTTCGCCCTCTAGGGTTTCCTCATTTAGATTTTTAAATTGTTTTTATTCTTTTTTTCAGGATAATTCAAACAGCCCAAGATTTTTTTTCAGGATAATTCAAACAACCCAAGATTTATCTTCTTCTCTTTTCCAGGCAAATTTATCTGGTACAAGTTGAGTTGGGCTGAAACTGATATGCACTGAATATTGACTAGACACCTTCCCAACATTTCCATGGCATACGAGTTGGCAATTTGACACCCTTTTGCCCTTGCAAAACTTCACTCATTTATAACTCGTTCCTCATCATGCACCCGCCAATACCACAAAACACACTCATTCCACAAGCAATTAAAAGTACCTAATATTTAAATGCAATCCAAGTTCTAATGCAATGCTCAAAATACTAATGAAATTTCCTAAAATGCAACTAGATGGACTTAAGTACAGGTAATTAACTATCTTTATTAACTCAAGTGGGACAAGTTTAAGGAATAATGATGAAATAGTAGTTAGTGTCGTGGAAAAAAGAATGTATAGTGGTGACCTCCTTTGTGTTGTGAGAGGAGTTAAATTGGAGTCCGCTTTTAGAGCTAGCCACAAAAGGAAATTTTGAGGACGAAATTTTCTTTAAGGGTAAGGGAGTTATAACACCAGGTTATCTTTATTAACCCAAAAATTTAAGAAAATTTTGAATTAGATTTAAAGGATTAGCAAATTGTTTAACTCCATTAGGAAATTCAGAAATTTTAGTGGCCAAATTGTGATTGGTTGGATCTAAATTTTGGTTTGGTTAGAATGGAACTGGCTGGTTCCATAGTGGAAAACAAAATGATTAGTGACGATTGGCTATAACGGACTAAGAAGACCGTGCCAACTTTGGCTATATAAATATTTTTATGTATATGTAGGTGTGTGGAAGACAAAATTCTTCTCAAATTTGTTTACCAATTTTCCTTATTGTAACACCATCTTTTTCGATCGCTCCAAAGTAAAAGAGAAGGTAGCTGAAAAAAGCCCTGCACATTGCAGCTCTCGTGAGAATTTAATTTTGGGAATAGGAAATTGTGAAACTACTGTCAGGAAATGAGATTCTAGCATTTGGACAAGCTAATTCGTCAAGAATAAGGAAGCAATGTGAGTTATGCACTTTGTTTTGGATGGTTGATACGATTGACTCATTAAATGATTTTGTGTTGTGAATATTCTAGGTTGTTGAGTCAGTCATTGTGTGCAAAACTATGATTGACCATGCTGTGAATGCATAATTTTGTTCAAGTATGTAAGTACTTGTAAAAATGATCCTTAAATGATAATGCATGGTGTGGAATATATGGCTTACTTTATGTCATGTACTAAGTATCTACTTTGCATGAAATGCATGTATTGTATAATTATAGCGATGGAATATGGGAGGGAGATTTTTTACAAGATAGATGAAGTTAGGATTTGGGAAATGGTGTTTCCGTATATCGCCATCCGGTGTCATTGAGTGCAAACTGTGGTGTGCGAAACTCTAAGCCTTACAGATGGGACACTGTGATGTTTGAGCATCAAGGTTATAAGTAAGGTGGTATGGAGGAATAGGCAGATAGATAGGCAAAATGGAATTTCTGTTAAGATTCTACCATCTGATGTTGCTGAGAACAAATAGTGGTGTGCGAAGCTGTGGGCCTTGTGGAGGGGACACTAGGGTTTTTGAGCATCAAGGATAAACCGTTAAGATTCTACCATCCAATGTTGCTGAGAGCAAACCATAGTGTCCGAAGCTGTAGGCCTTGTGGAGGGGACACTAGGGTTTTTGAGCATCAAGGATAAATATGAGACGAAATGATATTGATTGGCTTGCTAGAGCAACACCGTGATGATGGTTAGAGCAACACCGCGAAGGTGATTAGCAGGTTGAGTGGGGTAACACTGCTACGACAATAAGGTCTTCGAGGTGACACCTCAAAAAGGTTTAGGGTGTAATACCATAGCTCGACTATGACGACCAATAGAATCTGTTAGGATAATAAATAGGGGAATTATGAGGTGTAATACCATATTTTAGCTATGGCAACCAATATAGTCCACCGGGACAGTAAACACGAGAATTACGAGGTGTAAGACCATAGTTTGGCTATGGTGACTAATCGAGTCTTTCGAGACAATAAACACGAAGATTATAAAGTGTAAGACAAAAGCTCGACTGTGGCAACCAATAAGAATCTGCTAGGACATTAAACAAGGGTTCATACTGAGTAAAACCATAATTTGACTATTGCATCAAGTCAAGTCCGCCTAGACGACTAATCTTGAAACCTGACATGGCAAGGCAGGTGAGATTGAAGTACAAGTCACATGAAAGGCAGCATGATCAGATGAATATGCAGCAGATGAGAATACGCGTAAACGAGGTAGCTTAGGAATCTGCCAAAATGTAAGGATAAGAAAAGTGGGTAGAAAAGTCTTAAGTTCCAAGTAAACCTCATAACGATGATTAAATATGTGAGTTATGGAGAATTCACAGGTATTAGTTCGTTGGATTTGGCAAAAAAATCCTGAATCGGGTGCTATAATAGATGATTGAGCGGAACCTAATTCAAAGAGTCCACGAGTAATAAGGCAGTTAGAGGCGGGCGAAAGTGATCATTTATCAAATGGTCTAACTAGAAAAAACTATCAGGGATCTATAGAGAAGAGGAATGTTGACCAGAGCTAGGTGACACCAATTAGTCCACAAAAGGCTAATAGAAAAAGGAGTCCGCCAAAGGCTACAATAGACGAATAATCCGCAAGGAAGTGGGAGGTTATAGTTCGATAGAAATTAGATGCTAATTTCAGTTCTTTGGAAGATTTGAGCGTGGTAAACCAAGAGCCTAGGTTCAGCTTGTAAGGGTGAGGATTCGAAAATAAGGAGAATATTAGTGGAAGACCGCCAGTTACAGGTAATGAACCTTTATCCAAGTATGTGAGGCAAGTCGGATTGGGCACAAAGGAAACTTGAATAAGGTGGAATCAAGACAAGCCCATAGAGATCTCATATAAAAAAAAGGAGGTGTACACGTCTATTTTAGAAAATGAACCCATTAGCGGTAAAGTACAGAAAGAGGCAGGGTGACAACCATGCCGGTAAGATCTGTAGAAGGCTAAGGATAGACAAAGAGTTTGAAATTTTTGATATAAAATTTTGATTCTTAAATTTCATGAAAGATTGTTGTGCAGTAATTCCACAAGATCTCACTAAGTTCATTTGAACTTACGAAATTGCTACTTAATTGCAGGATAAAGGTTGACTCAGGAATTGAAGGGAGGGACCAAGCTAGACACGACCAGTTTAAGGGGTGGACGTAGATGTTGTTTATATGTATAGAGGGGAAAATTCCTATAGGCTACGCCTTAGGGATTAAATCAGATGTATTTGGGTTACAGACTTAAGTCAGAATTGTAAATACTATCAGATCTACTAATGCATTAAAATTATAAGAATTGTAGTGTTGAAGATGAGGATTATTAGCTTAAGCTAAATCTTTTAATTTAATAAAGCCAGAATATTTACAATAAGTCAGACTAGAAGTTATTTTAAGTTAGATATTTGAGTTGATTGTGACATTCGCTACCTAGACCTATCAATTGGGTCAGGTATAAGGTGTTACACCCTATTTGGTGGCAAACCCGACAATTCTTTTGGAAACACGTAAGGAAAATCCTTCGCATTTTGGATATCATAAACTCTTAACTTCTTATCTCCCAAATTTAACACATATGCCAAATACGCCTCACAACCTTTACTCAACATCTTCTCAACCTTGGTTGTCGAAACAATATTAGAGAGAAATTTGAGTCTCTCCCCAACTACCATAAGCTCTAAACTATCACCACCTCACAGGGTAATCCACTTAGTCTCGAAGTCCACCTTTTCCTTGTGCTCAATTAGCTAATCCATCCTGAGAATCACATCGAGCCCGTGAAATGGAAGCTCCATCAAATTTGCAAGAAAAACTAGTCCCTGGATCATTAGAGGACACCTCCAGCATACTCTATCTATCACCATAGTCTCGCCTAATAAACTAGTGACCGTCATACCCCAGCCTAATACTCTCTACCAGAATCCCCAACTCACCAGCCATGTCGCTCTATATATATGACTGCATAGAACCTGAATCTAATAAAAAAAATAAAGGCATGGATCGTAAAGTGAATGTACCTATAATCATGTCAATCGCATTATGCTTCCGTGGATCTTTGACTGCATAGACACGAGCTGGTCCTCCAGTATCTGTCTGAGCAACTACTGTATAGGCAATGGTCCTCTGTCCACTCAGTCAGCCATTACTTGTAACACCTCAGGTCTGACGCATCTAAGGTTTTGACGTATATCAATAGAATAGTCTGTCTGGTGAAGTGTAATCTGTCCAAACGTTTAATTTGGCATATATGTATGGGCGTATAGTAACCGCCAAATAAGTAAGGATTTTATTTCATGATATTTTGTTATTTAAGCGAAGAGAATGGATATTTATGACATGCGTTAACGCTAAAGGTATAGTGCACCTTATTTGTTTGAGGTACTACGTTGGTTAGATTGTAAGGTAACCTGGTTAGGAACCAACTGCATAGCTTCGCCTGATAATTTTCAATGCATGGTACTTATTTATGTTTCTCTTGGGAAATGTAGACCATTAAGAAGGTAAATTTTGAAACGTGTGACTGATAACTCTTGAAAAGAGTTATATTTCATGCCTTTCAACCTAGTTAATTGCTTGTACTTAGGTACATTTAGTTTCACTTTAGGACATTTCATTCGTATTTTCATCATTTCATTTGGAGCTTGGGCTGTGTTTAAATATTAGTTACTTTTAATTACTTGTGGTAGGGTTGTGTTTGGTGGTTTGGAAGGTGCAAGTTGAGGAATGAGAAATAAAATAGTGAAGGTTTTTCGGGGTAAAAGGTTGGACATTTTGTCAGCACAAATGCCGGGGCAATTCCAGGAAGACCGATTCAAAACTCAACACATACCAATTTCAGCCCAACTCTACTTGTACCAAAAAAATCTACCTAAAAAGAGGAGAAGATAATCTTGGGTATTTAAAAAAAGAGTTTAAAAATATGAGAAGATAAACATGGGTTGTTGGATTTACCATAGGGAAAAAGCTCAAAAGAGCCAAAAGAGGAAACCCTAAAGGGCGACCAATAGTGGAGAGCCTTAAGCAAAAATAGAGGGTAGTGGCTGAGTAGAGACAAAAAGAGGAAGGTGAAAGCAATCCCTCTCAGCCATCGCAGGACACTATGCTACTAGATTGTGAACTGGACATGCGAAAGTTGTCTTTCCGATGTCTTTCGTATATCTTATTTTCTTCTTCCGTGAATTGAATGAGGAAAATGGTGTTGGATATTATTTTGGTTTTGAATTTTGTGTCAATCCATGAGCTAAATATCATCAAGTTGGAATTACATGATGAAACTTTTATTTTCTTTAATGGTTGAAGCATATATCCGAATCAGTTTACTGTTTTATTCAATTGTTTTATTTTTAATTGTATACGTGCAATCCCTAGACATAGATGACTTGCCAGTATGCCCATAAACTAAGTCTAATTCTAAAAAAGTTGGATTAGTTGGATCAAAATTGAATGATATGAGCAAGTACTCGATTGATACTTGTAGAAGGCTCTAGACATAAAGCAACGTTCATACAAAAGGAAATAAATGCAGCGTATCATATTAAGGCCTATAGACACGGCCAAGGTAACTTGAGGTTTTACTCTCGAAAGAAGTAGACCATTATAGAACTCTTTTGAGTAGTAAAATGAGTATGATCTTGCTGAGGCATTATTAGCAGTAAGGGTAGATTTTTAGTAATCCCGACCTTTCAAATCAACATCGTATATCCTTTATTCTTTGCCATGGTATCTTTGCCACATCATTATTAGTTATTTATTTGTTCTTTTACATAATATTCCCATAGTAATTCTCATAATTGCCATTACATTTCTACTCTTATTTTACTGTAACGTTTCCAAGTATTCATTAATTCCACATATTGCACACATCATTATTCCTTTAATTGCCACTGCATACTTATAGTTATGTTTCCCATAGCATTAATAACACTCTATTATAATAACTTGACCACTTTTGTGCCCCAATCCAATCCTCGTGGGGACGATACTCACTCATCACATTATTACTTGATCCGATGTGTATACTTGCACAATTCACATATCATAATCACAATTGACAAGTTTTTGGCGCCGTTACGGGGGATAAAAAATTAGTTTTATTTAACTTAGCTATATTTAATTTCTATAGTTTTGTCATCAGTGTATGAGAAGAGGCATTCTTGCTAACAAAGAATGTCCTTTTGACCCTAAGATCGATAGAAATTTGCGAAGAAGGCAAAAAGAACTAAGAAAAATGGCTAGAAATAGGAATGATCCTGGTCCCAATGACAACCCAAATGGTCCCGATCTTGACACAAATCCAATTGGTCGATATGCTAATCCTCCTATAGTTCGTGTGATAGATGACCGAGATAGACCAATTCAAGAGTATGTTGTTCCAATTTTGATGATCTGAATCCAGGGATAGTCAGACCGCACATACAAGCTCAATAATTTGAGCTGAAATTGGTAATGTTTCTAATATTACAAAAAATAAGACAGTTTAATGGATTACCAACTAAAGATCCAAGACTACATTTGAGGCTTTTTCTATAGGTTTGTGACTTATTTAGACAACAAGGTGTTCCTGAAGACGCTCTACGACTTAAACTGTTTACATATTCTTTAAAATATAATGTAAGAGCGTGGTTGAATATTTTACCGTCAGATACAATGGCATCATGGAATGATCTTTGCTAGAGACTTTTGCTACAGTATAATCCCCCAAATATGAATGCCAAGCTTAGAAATGACATCACATCTTTTCAGTAATCAGAGGATGAAACAATATATGAAGCTTGGGAACCATTTAAAGAGTTAATTCGAAAATGTTTGATGCATGGATTTCAACACTAGACTCAGGTGAAGATGTTTTACAATGGGTTGAATGCACATACGAGGATGGTAGTTGAGCTTCTGCCAACAGTACTTTGTTGGATAAATCTTACAATGAAGCATATGAGATCTTGGAACAGATTGCCAATAATGATTATCAGTATCCTACCACGCGAGTTGGGACTGGTAGAAGAGTTGTTGCCACCATGGAGCTTGATATAATCACTTCATTAACTGCTCAGGTATCATCTTTAACTAACATGATTAAGAAAATAAAGAGACCAATTGTAGTTTAGGAGATAAAAGCAGTTGAGCTAACATGTGCTTATTGTGGTGAAGACCATGTGTTTGATGAATGCCTATCAAATCCATCATCTATGCGCTAAATGGGTAATTTCAATTGGAATAATAAGCCCTATTCCAACACCTATAATCCAGGGTGTATTGTATCTATCTATTTATGCATTGAGGATAATGCATCCCTTAAGTTTTGGGGTGTATTGTGCATTTAGGTTGCATTACGTATCTAGCATGTATGTTCATCCTAGTATAGTTAAGTTGTTTGCCAATGTCATGTGATTATTAAGTACTGTTTTATCTACGAGAAGTTTAATATTTACTTGTGATGTTCGATGATAAGCTTATATTATTCAGTATATCTAGAACGTGTGACAGTGGATGAGGCGAGTTTAGCTTAGGTTAGATTGCGTGGAAATTAATTCTTAAAAGTAAGATTTCCTATACTTAGTTTTTTTTCCCTTTTTGATTATAGTGAGTGTTTATTGATGAACTTAAGGTTTTTGAAGCCAAACTCAGTCATTTCTCTACGACATTACTTAAATAAAGGATAATAGGCACTCCAATACTTAGAATTGTTGAGTAAGTCAGCACTACTTAGTTTGCTCTATCGTGCTATTGACTAGAAAGGTAAGTCCAAGTAAGAGTGTGTAATAAAGAAAATGGGCAATCCACTGTAGCAACAGATTGAGTAGCTAAGGAGGTAGTTGAATGCTCCATCCTTCTTTCTAGTCAAAAGCCTTAGCTTCATGAGTGATTTATATTTAAATTGTGACATGATAGAGTACTAGGTAATTCAGTGTATGCTCCATTTTAATTATCAAGTCAAAGAATTTTGTGACATGCTAAATCCCCTAATGTTATAAAAAAAGAAAAAGGAAAAGGAAATACTAATAATAATAAAGAGAAAAAACAAGTACAAATAAATATCTTGAAAAGGCTGTGAGCAAGGGTTACAAAGTAATTTGAGTTTAGGTAACAAATGAACTTAGTGCGTTAGGAGATATTTGCTATGGTCAGAAAGCATACATGGGTACTTAGGGAAATTTTTTTTAGGAACAAATTTTCAGCACTACCTTTGTTGAAACGAACCTTTGACATTCAACTAAGTTTTTAGAGAAAGAAGACTACTGAGAACTAATGTATATGTTTTTTTCTTTTAATAGATTAATATTACAAGATAGTTATACGCAATGGTAAAAATTTGTGCATTCATGCATTCATATGTATTTTGCTTGAGGACAAGCAATAACTTAGGTTTGGGGGTGTGATAACTCTTGAAAAGAGTTATATTTCATGCCTTTCGATCTAGCTAATTGCTTGTACTTTGGTACATTTAGTAGCATTTTAGGACATTTCATTCGTATTTTCATCATTTCATTAGGAGCTTGGACTGTGTTTAAATGTTAGGTACTTTTAATTGCTTGTGGTAGGGTTGTGTTTGGTGGTTTGACAGATGCAAGTTGAGGAATGAGAAATAAAGGAGTGACGGTTTGCTGAGGCAAAAGAGTGGATATTTTGTCAGCACGAATGCCATGGCTATCTAGGAAGACCAAGTCAACACTCAACGAATACCAATTTCAGCCCAACTGTACTTGTACCAGAAAAAGCTACCTAAAAAAAGGAGAAGATAATCTTGGGTTGTTGAAAAAAGAATTTAAAAAGAGGAGAAGATAAACAGGGGTTGTTGGATTTACCCTAGGGAAAAGCTATAAAAAGCCAAAAGAGGAAACCCTAAAGGGCGAACAACAGTGGAGAGCCTTAGGCCAAAATAAAGGGTACCGGCTGAGTAGAGACGGAAAGAGGAAGGGAAAGCAATCCCTCTCAGCCATCGCAGGACACTGTGATTGTAACTGCCCGGTTTAGACCCTAGTCAGACAGTGGTTTCGGGACCACGAATCAGAGTCAAAAAAATATTCTAATATTATTTTTAGTGTCTATAGCATGTTAATTTATATGTGTGAAAATTTCATGTGAAAATTTTATCGTTTGTGTGCTCGATTTTATAAAATGACTTAATCGCGTAAAATGCAAAAGTGACTTGCTAATTGTTAAAGTTCTATATTGATATGGCTTTCATTATATGGGGCTTTATGTTGAAATTATACCATTGAAATTATGGATTGACATAAAAGCCTAAGGTTAGTGGATTTTAAATGAAATTATAAAGGTTAGTCTTGTAAATTAATTAATTATGTTAATATAATAAAACATAAACTAAAAACCATGCATGTTGTTCATCTTTTTGGCTGAACTTACCAAAGAATAAGAAAGAAAAAGAGCCAGAAACATTCGGCCATAGTTCAAGTCTAACACCCCAAAATTTGGGCCTAAAAGAAATAGGTTTTGAACTAGGGAACAGTTAGGAGACTGCACATAAATATTTAGTTGTGCAAGGAAGTGACATAAATGAATGTCTGCTTCAGTGGTTAAGTGATTTAGGAGTGTTTGGAAGTGTCTAAGAAGTCAGGGGTTTAAGCCTTGGCTTATGCAAAATTTTTATTTTAAGTGAACAAAATCATTTAATCTAGATAGTAGGTTCTTAAATTATTGTGGATAAAATATGATACAAAAGAGTTGTTGGTCTAGCGATAAGGGGCATGTAGAGTGTACATGGGGTCTAAGGTTTGAGTGGTGGCGCATCAAAAAGGGAGTATTTATTTTGCTACCTAATTCGTGTGGGTGGTAGAGTTGGATTGAAATACTGCTAAATGGAGTTTGAACTAGTCATAGAGGGAATATTTGGAGAGATTTGAGGAGAGAATACTGGGATTTGGGGAGGTTGTTGTTGTGGAGAGATAATAGTAGAAAATTAAGGGATATGAAATGGATGGAGAGTGTGTAGCCGAATTGGAGGAGGGATTTTTGGGATTTGGGGTTGTTGGCGATTTGGTGAGAGTTAGAATTCGGGTTTCATTCCTTTTCTTTCAACCTTGGCCAAATACAGCTTCTCTCCTCCCTCACCATTTTTTCTTTTCGGTTTTCTCTCCTAGTCAATTCTCCCTTCTTTTTTTAAGCTCTACCGAATAGCTCTCGGCTTTAGCAAGGGTTCGTTGATCAATTGGGAGCACACGGTTTTTCTCTTCCTCTCCCTGAAGTACTCTCCATTGGCCGAATACTGATAGATTAATCTCGATTCTCAATTCTTTGTACGCTACATCTCTGATTTGCAATCTGTTTTATCGTTGTAGGTAAGTGGTTATGGTATGATAAGGAGTCATCTGTTACTTTTTGAGAAATAGCATTGAGTGGTAAGTGGGGTGCAATTGAGATGGTTTTTCAAGTATGAGTATAATATAAAGATGGTGACTTTTGTGTAGGTGGTGGTCAAGGTTGATTGGCACATTGCCTGGGAACCAAGGGTGTGATGATCATTGAATTTCAGAATAAGAGTGTTCGGAACAAAGGGAATTTGCAAATCGCATCAGGTGTGTAAACAACCCACTGTAACTGTAGAACGGAAAAAGTCGATAGACTGTGTGGTAAGCCAAACCCACGAATCATGGGCGATAGACTGTGGATGCCTCTATGAGCATTTTCATGGGCTTAGGTCGTAATGGGCTACGTTGGCCAAAATGGGTCGTGTGGGCTCAATAGGCTCGTGGGCCCCAAACGGATGAAATCCACGATTTGTGGCAAATACTGGATTGGGCTATGTAGATCTCATAGCCGTGGCAAAATCTTGGCTGAACGGCCATCACGAGCATGTGGGCCCACTTAGGCCGAGTAATGGGCCTTGGGCCCATTTACACTGTTATGACTATTTAAGTTACCTGAGTCGCTCGAGGCGAATGCGGACCTTTCGAGAGGTCGATGTCTGCACCGATACCCCAAAATAGGTAAAATGACCAAAATACCCCTATAGAATAAAATGACCGAAATACCCCCATAGGATAAAATGACCGAAATACCCCCATAAGGTAAAATGACCGAAATACCTCCATAGGGTAAAATGAGCAAAATACCCCCATAGGGTAAAATGACTGTTATACCCCTAGGAGATGAAATGACTGTTATGGCCTTATGTTATGTATGACTGATTTGCTCTATGATATGTATGACTATGATTGAGCATGACATTTTGCATACACGTATGATATTATGTCACGATATATTGCATGGGGATGGGTTGTTATATTTGGAGGAAGTGTACCGTACTAATAAGGTTGCATGGGTCGCCCAAGACAACTGTGGACCTACTGATGGCTATATGTTGTTTATTTTATTGGTAGCTTTGCTGCAATACTGTTTAGTACTATAATTGATGGTAATTTTGGTGTGTGTGGCTGGGTGTGTTTGGCAGGACGGAGTGGTGTGTAGAGGCTGGATTAGGTAGGATTTCTACTGCATATCTGCACTGATTAATGATTTTGTATTGTTACTGGATCAATTAATGATATTACATATTGTTCACTGCATGACTGATATCTGTTACTGTTATGGGCCAAGGCCCCACTGATACTATTACTGAAATTCAGCAAAGGCCCTACTAATTACTAGCATTGTGATGGGCTCAAGCTAATCATTTACTATTACGGGAAAGGGCTTAGGCCCACACTAAACTGGTCTGTTACTGAAAATGTGCTCAGGCCCAAATTGCATTTATCTACTGTTTAATTGATTGTTTGCTTGTTAGGGGATTACACACTGAGTTTTCGTAAACTCACCCCTCTGTTTAACTGTACAGGTAATCCCCAGTTTTAGGTGAGTCGGTGATGCGAGGGACTCGATGATGGCCACACAACCACATCAGCTTTCATTTTTAGCCTCTGATTTATAAGTAACTGAATTTGGGTATTTTTATGTAAAAAGGCCTCTTTAAAGTTATAAACTTTAAATTGGGTTTTTTATTTATTTAGTTTGATATAAACTGCTAGTTGTAGAAAAAGACGGGTTTTCAAAAGGTAACTATTTTCAAAGACACCACGTTTTCACAACATTTCCAAAAAATCCACAATAAATGAGATTTTGGAAAATTTATAACGTTTTAAAAGTGATTAGCTTTAAATGATGCACGCTTGGAAATAAACAACCTGTTTTGGAATCACCGTTTAATAACAAAATGATTAATTGATTTTAAAGATTTCAACAACAGCAAGTTTTACACTAAACACCTCAATGTGACACCGCCAGATTCGGTCATAACTCCTAGGTCGGGTTTGGGGTGTTACACCAAGCTTGATTTAAGGTTTATTTTTTCTCGGTTTTTTTATAATTTTTTATGTTTTTGAGATCATTGCTTCGAATACTAGCTTGCCATGTTGAAATTTTTGAATTTGTTGATGTATTCATGATTTGCCACTGATGATAGCTTGTGGTTTTTGTTGTTTGATGATGAAAAATAAATATATGTTGTTAGATTGTCAAGTTTAATTAAGTGATTTTTAGTAAAAATGCATATTTAGGATTAAATTGTGAATTTTGAAAATTTAAGGTTAAAATGTGAAATAAATAAAAGAAATGGGTTGCTAGGGACCTTAGTGAAATTCAACCAAGCTTGAGTGTGGTGAAGTTTTGAATATTTTCTGTTTTGTGAAATAGGGACTAAATTGTGAAAAATGTGAAATGTTAAGGCCTAAAATGCAATTTTCCTATTTACTTGTTTTTGAATGAATTTGAATAATTATATGATTAAACAAGTCAAATTTGTATTAATTTAGATCAAGAAAAGAGGAAATCAGATTTGGATCGAGAGAAATCAAAAGTGGTCGAATAGTCGTCTTGGTCCGTTCGTCTTCGTCCGAGGTAAGTTCATAAGTAAATAATTGTCGTTAATTTGAATATATATATGTATTGTAAATGCTGAATTATTTTATGCATGAGAGAATTGTTTACGAGTTTGATACGATTGAATTAAGACATCCAAAAGCCCTGTACGAACCATAGGATTCTGATATGTAATTTTGTGTAAGACCACGTCTGGGACCTTGGCATCAATTTGAGATTTACGTGTAAGAACATGTCTGGGACATTGGCACTGTATATGATTACGTGTAAGACCCTGTCTGGGATAGTGGCATCGTTATTTGATTACATGTAAAACCACATCTGGGACGTTGGCATTGTACGAGCTTTATGAGCTATCCAAGTATTCTTTTTTATTCCGAATGGTTCTACGGGCAAAGACATGGCAAGACGGAATGTGAATTCGATTTAAACGAATCAGGTAAGTTTGAGTTATATGAATTTTGGAAATAAAGGTAAGTTTTGTGGTATAACATGAAAATGTGAACTAATTGCTTAAATGTGATTATATATATGTGTTCAAGATTGAGAGTATTCGGCCTAATTGTGTGAATTATACATGTTCTTTGATAAATTATTTGCTTATAACTTACTAAGCTATTTAAGCTTACTGTGTATTATATAGATTTTGGAAGCTAGTTACGAGCTCGAGGATCGTCAAGAATCATCGTCACACTATCGACTATCATTCGGTACTTTTAAAGTTTTAAACTATGAACATATGGCATGTATAGGCTAGATTAAATATGTTGGGTTTTGAATTTGTATATATATAAATAGCCATGTGAAAATAGCTTGATCTTAATGCTAATATGCTAATGTTTAAGTAATTTTGGGACATGGTATATATGTGTGGTATGCTTGGTATATGAATTCGGTATGATGAAAAGATGTATATGTATATATGGTTCATGATTAGTTCATTTTGGTAAGCTTGATATAAGGATGATGGATTTTTTTTAGTTGTGTTTTGTTAATGATGCTATGATAGTGATTTTCAGTCATGTATTAGATAAACTTGTAAGTATGATTTATAGTATAATTTATGTGTGAAATGGTTTTGAGATTTAGCTTGATTAAATAGGTAAGAAGATAGAAAGATGAGTATATCAATGAAGGTGTAAATGTTATTTGGGTACAATTTGGAATGGTAATTAACGTATATGTTTTAAAATGGTTTGGTTTGATCATTTGAGGCTAAATTTAATGACTGAATATAGGGATACTTGATTTGTTGTGTTTATGCATTTTGGGGTATGATAATTAGCATGTGAATTAGTGTATTTAAAATTGTTGCTTATATTCAAAAATTGTTTAACGTGGCTATGGTGTAATGCATATATGTTAGTATTGTTTATAATTGTATTTGGTTTTATAATGAAGCTTGCTTATGTTTTATATTTGTATGCCTAATAAGGTTTGTGAAAAGTTTAACCTAAGTAAATGTGCGCATATGCATAACATATAAATTGCAATTTTGTTTATAAATTATTTAATGAGTTGGGTTAGCCATGATTTGGTATTTTAATTTAGAAATGGCTTTGTTTTAAAGTGTTATGCACATATATATAATAAAATGATATGGTTGATACTTAGTTAAAGATATGGATTGTTATGACTTAGTATGCATATGTGCATAGTTTATAAAATAGCGTGGCTAAAAATTTGCTAATGAAATAAATATATGCAATGGATGTTTTGACATGAAATTAGTGAATATGCTGTAATGAAATAAGCTTGAATTTATATATATATATATTAAATATTTGAATGGTATGAATATGATATTAAATAGGTTCGAACAATCGATTTGTAAAGCATGCAATGCTGTATTGATGTATATTAATTGGGCTGAATAGGTGATTAAATTAATAATATTGATTTCTTAAAATTTTAAAACATAAATTGCTTATGTATTATAAGTATTAAGGCATGATTAGTTTTAGTTGGATAAGTGATCTATATGTGCGAATGTGATTTATAGGATTGGGCTGCTAGTTACAACTCAAGTTTAAAAAAAATCGTGCTTGAGTTAATATAATTTGTTCATAAATTGAAATGAATGATTGTTTTGAGTTGTGCTTAGGTCGGTAATGCCTCGTGACCCTAATCCGGCGACGGATACGGGTTAGGGGTGTTACAGTGATGCTGGAGTGTGAACTGGACATGCGAAAGTTGTCTCCCCAACGTCTTTTGTATTTCTTACTTTGTTCTTCCGTGAATTGAATGATGAAAATGGTGTTGGATGTTATTTTGGTTTTGAATTTTATGTACCAAACCATGAGCTAATCTCATCGAGTTGGGATTACATGATGAAACTTTTATTTTCTTTAATGGTTGAAGCATAGATCCGAAATTGGTTTATTATTTCATTCAATTGTTTTAATTTGCAGTCCCTAGACATAGATGACTGTTCAACATGCCCATAAATTAAGTCTAATTCTGAAAAGGTTGGATTAGTTGGATCGAAATTGAATTATATGAGCAATTACTCAACCAATACTTGCAGTAGACTCTAGACATAGAGCAGCGTTCATACAAAAGGAAAACAATGCAGGGTATCATATTAAGGCCTATAAACACAGGCAAGGTAACTTGAGGTTTTGTTATCGAAAGAAGCAGACCATTTTAAAACTCTTCTGAGCAGTAAATTAGGTATGATTTTGCTAAGGCATTATTAGCAGTAAGGATAGATTATTAGTAATCCCGACCTTTCAAATCAACATCGTATATGCTTTATTCTTTGCCATAATATCTTTTCCACATCATTATTAGTTATTTATTTGTTCATTTACATAATATTCCTGTACTAATTCTCATAATTTCCATTACATTTCTACTCTTGTTTTGCCATAGCATTTCCAAGTATTCATTAATTCCACATATTGCATTTATCACTATTCCTTTAATTTCCACTGCATACTTATCGTTGTTTTTGTCATAGCATTAATAACACTCTATTATAATAACTTGGCCACTTTTGTACCTCAATCTAATCCTTGTGGGAACGATACTCACTCATCACATTATTTGTTGATCCGACGTGTATACTTGTACAATTCGCATATCATATTCACACACGACAGTAGCATTTGTTAAGTTCCACTAAGTAAGTTGGATCATATTTATATGTGTGAGATGGGTTATGAAAGGGGTTCTTCTAGTTCCTTACATATTATTCTCTGATTCTTTTCTTAAATCAAATGGTATTTCTTCCTCCTTAAGTTGGAAGCTATGATTCTGGTTTTAATCAATAGTTATTCCATCTTCGGGTAAGTATTTTAGCTCTGCATGTTAAGTTTTGAAAAAAGTAAGATTGTTAGAGCTATATGAACTGTAAGGCATTTAGTACAAGATTTTGCATGAGGTTGTTAATGATTGAGATGATAAGTAAATTACATGTATTAGAGTTGTAATAGTGAAATTATGTTTCTAAGCAGTTATTGTTGCTAGTTCGAAAGGGATGTCTAAGTCTGGAGCATAGAATTGAAGTAGGTAAGAGTCAGGTGAGTCCCCATCCTTACTCTTTTGAATGAACTATTCAAAGAAGAATTATGTATATATATACGCATACACGAATAGGATGATGAAGTCTACGAAAAATGGTAAGGGTATGAGTATAGTAAAGATGTGAGATGTATTGTAATAATATGTATAAAGTTCTGTTAAAAGTATGATGTTTGATAAGCATGTAGTAAAAGTCTAGCATACGAGGTGTATGAGTTAGTAAGAAGGTGATTATCTAGGTAACTAAGTAATGAGAAATGTCCCATTGTGAAGCCTATGGTAGGACAGTTATATTGCTAACAGATTGGCACATCATAGTATGAAAACAAGTGTAAGACCATGAGGTAGAGACCCATGGCATCTTAATGTGATTTGGAACCATTATGGTGTAGCCTCTAGTAAGATGAAACTGGAATGGTAGAACATGATACATGAATGTGTGTAAGACCATGTGGTTAGGACCCATGGCATGATATGATATGATATGTCTGTATGGATTGTTCATGTTATAGCCTTCGATAATGTGTAAATTGAAATGGCAAATCACGATACATGAAACCCTGTATAAGCCCATGAAGGAGAAACCCATGGCATCTCCTGTAAAGTCTGTCAGGATAATAAACACGAGATTCTATATTTTGATTCCTTTATTGCATGTTATGTTTGGCCCTTGTGGCGTGATCTGTCATGTATGTCTGGTAAGATGTGTATGATTTTTTTACGGTAATTTATGGATAAATTCTATTAGTTCTATAATATATATGGTTAAGCTAAAGTAATGATATGCTTAGGTTTAAGGGTTGAGTAAGATAGGTGAAATAATTGAATAAGTTTTTGAAAAGAACTATGTATCTGTATGTTAATAAAGGTATCTATCATAATAATCTGATAATGTTGGATATGGATATATTTGTAGCTATGAGTGACTTAAGAAATTGTCAATATAGATTTGTTTGAGTTATGAAATGGTTGTATAATGACTTTGTCTAAAATCATATGAAATCTGGATATTGATTATTTTGATCATCTGGGGCTCTGGAATAAAATGGCGAGGAAGTCATTTAATTTATCTATGTAGTACACTCTTAGTATCAGTTGTGTGGTATTAATCAAGGTATTAATTGATTAATAGTTTGATGGTACTCAAACCTCCATAGGTATTCACCAAAAGTGTATGCAACTACCCGTGAGAAATGTTGGTGAACAATTGTTTTGAGATAAGTGTAAGTATTAGGATATGGTCTATATGAAACAAGTTCTGAAGGTATGTCCTGCTAAGAAATATATATGTAGCACAGATAGTTAAGGAATGTCTAAAAGGACCTTCAGTTAAGAAAGAATTGGTATATTAGAGTATGATAGTTGGTTTTTATGTGTATCAAAACTATAGTGGTATCAAACCGATATAAGTGATTCAGAAGGATGGTTGGCACATAGACATTCTTCAAATATTATAAAGTATTTACCATGGTGCAATGAAATAAATCTCACTAAGTATTCTTGTACTTAAAAGATTGTTATTTGATTTTAGGTTTTGGGAAGAGTATGCGCCAAGAGCGATGATGCCAAGAGTATGCCAGATTAGTAGCGAAGTGGGCTATTATGCATACAACGAAATGTGGTGTAGTTTTATATTGTAATGATTTGTATCAATTCCGATGTAATAAGTTATTTAAAATATTTCTTTAGTTTTGAGATGTTAAGATTTTCACTTAAAATAATAAATAAAATATGTAAAGAAATGAGAAATTGTAAAATGTTTTATTAAATTGTTAAGTATTTTGTGTGTTAATACTTGAGATCTGGACTCGACGAATTGAGTCGAGTTGAGGGTGTTACATTACCTCCACAACCTTGGCCTTGACCCCTAGCTGATGTGGGTGCAGAACTCTGTGTCTATGCCATTGTAACTCTCGTCGGGCAATCCTTCAACTTATGCTCCTTTGATCCACATACAAAGCATCCCCCAAACAACCTCCAGCACTCACCTGGATGCCTACGGTCACAGTGCTCACAAAACAGCCATCTAGATGCTCCTGATGTACCACCCGTACTAACAACTACACTACTCTACTGCCGAGGCTTACTCTATGAAACCCCCGTTAAACATTTCTACCGGAACTTTGAAACTCACATCCCCTCTTGTTAGGTCGTCCTGCAGCACTCGACTGATCAGAGGTCCTCTTGCTGGACTCAGTTACTTCCAATCTCGATGGCTCCATCAATGTGTCCTCAACAACTTTAGCCTTCTCCACCATATTATCAAAGGCCTCAGTCCTATGTGCAACCAAGCACACACGAATACCCCGATTAAGTCCATAACGAACTCTCTTGCACCTCTCCTTCTCATTGTAGATCATCTCCAAGGCGTATTGGCTAAGATGCAGAAATCCAGACTCATACTCGGCTACAGTCATACTACCCTGAACTAAGTTGCAAAACTCCCTCTTTCGGGCCTTCATGTATTGCTCCCCTATATATTTCCTCCAAAAGGGCTCCAAAAAGAATCCCCAAGTCAGATGATCAGGAGTGGTTCCTTGTCTAACCATGCTCCACCATTAATGGGCCTCACCGTTAAGCAAGGATATGGAGTAGCCTAGCTTCTCTTCTTTCGAGCAATCCATTTGCTCAAGGATCCTTTCCACACTCTTCAACCAATATTCGGCAATAGTTGGATCAGCTCCCTCTGAATTCTTTTCCACCAAGAGCTCGCAGATGCTCAAGTGGAAAACCTCGATGCATAGGCGAAGGACTTCCTATAGCGATCCATTGAAAAGCCCCGATCATAGCTTGTATCAAAGGCTCAACTTTAACATCTAGTATAGCTTGCCTCGAATGAGAAAAACATTTTTAAAGACAACAATGTGAACTTGTTCCTACCCTAAAAACAAGAAATTTTATGCAAGGGTATTTTCATCCAAAGTTTAAAAATTCTCATTTTTATTTCAATACTAAATCAACAATTTTAACTTTAAAGAGAGTTAATAAACTTGACTCTGATACCACCAAATGTGGCACCCCAAACCCGATCGGGATGGTCTGACCTAAATTCGAAACGTCACATTAGCCACTAGCATGACTCTCCGTATTGGACATCCAACCACACCACAAACCACCAAACACACCATGTAAACACATGCTTAGAAGTCAATCAGATAGTTCAAATCAACATGCAAACCTAAATCATTCTTTTCTATCAAACATCAACAAAATACCGATTAAGGGTAAAATCATCATTTTACACAAATTATATTTTTATCCCACAAAACATTAAATTAAACATACAAGAATGAAATGGAGTATTAAATAATTGAACATTTGAAAGAATTATTGAAAACCATTAAGTAAAACTCATTTAATTTTAAAATTAAAGTTTAAGACTAAATCCTAAATTTTGGCAAAATATCCAAAAAAAAATATCTTTTTTATAAAATTTAACATAAAATTGTGAATTTTAACATATAAATATTTGTCATGCAAATTTTCATAGCATTTCATGTTTATTAAAGTGCACAAATGATTTATTACATACCCAATGGTCATTTAAAACTTATTAAGATACTTGCATACAATTTATCATTATCATCCAACTAATATCAAGCATAATAAACATCCATCATTCAAACAATCTAAGCCATCCACAAAACAATTATAAAAGTCTTTAAACAATCTTTAAAATGTCCATTTACAAACCAAAATGATAACAAAGTCTAGTCCCTCTAATAAAGTCCCACATTGCCATCCTTATTGAAGTAAATAACATAACACATACTCAAGAAGGTTTGGCCTTGCTTTGGATCACTTGGATGGCTCACTACCCTCCTTCAATAAGCTATTTATCTACAAAAAATTTATATGAGAGCGTGAGCTTTTACAAGCTCAGTGAGCACATATGAATGACACTTACAAGTCACAATGTTAAGGTTATTAGCAAACATTCTAATTTAATCTTTCATGTCTTAACCATAAACATAACACATAGTATATATAGTGACATATTGGCATAATGTGCCTAGGAAACATGTTTAGAATATAAACATCGGATACACAAATCTCCAAACACAATGAAGACTCAAAGAGTCAAACATATCCCAAGTAAGTGTAGCGATAAACTAATACTATCCAATACACCAAACATATCCCAATGAATGGAGCTATGCTCAACATTCCCTTATCCCTCTGACATATCCTATGGCATAAAGGTGAGTACTCACAAATCTTATGGCATGCCACCTATATCCAATGGTTCCAAGAGATCACAATGCCAACATATCCATGTTAATCATACATATACTTACTGTCTTGTTTTTCCTCTATGCACACTTTTTCATAACATAAATCACATATCATAACAGATATCCGAATCACATTTATTACACTATCAAGTGCCCATATCATGTTCATAGAGCCATATCATAAATGCCTTATACAGTGTGCATAAATTCTAACAAGATCATAACATGTTCAACCACAAAACACATAACATATACATAGTATAACTCATCTTATTCTCATGATGTGCATATTGATAATTAATCGATTTAAGATACTTACCTTCAGAAATTAGGGTAGGGGACTAGGCTAACCTAAGCTCCCTAGTAACGCATAACATTGTGCCTAAAACGACAATTTCGAACACTCACCTTTGTAACCATTGCTACAAAGCCAAAGCTCAAGTAAGCTTTTGCTTACCTTTGACCTTGCTTGTAGAGGCTCCCGATTGGTTCGAAACTTTTCACACACAATAAAAACATTACAAACTCATTATAAACAACCTTGAACACAATCTAACAACAAGGAAACCACAGATCAAGCCTTTCTTATCTCACTACCAAAAACGAACTAGTTTTGCTGAAATAGCGATTTCAACACTCAAATGTCATTTTTAAACCTCAATTTCGATTTCAAACATCCTAAATATCATCTAATTTTAGATCTAAACCATTTATTTTACTTACATCCACATATTTAAATTTTCAAAAAATCAAGCTCTCAAAAACAAACAAAAGATGGAAAATGTTTGATTCTTAAAAATTCGGTGATGATCTATTACATTGAGGTGAAATGCCTTCTAATTAGGTTAAAATGAATAAAAAAATCACTTTGAAACAACCAATTTACTTGAGATTTCAAGATTTTCCATTTTTGAATCAAAGTTTACTTTTAAAACATTATATCTAAATAAATCACCATACAATCGTTTAAAACTCAAATTGATTAAACAACACACTTTATTTAATCATAGATAGTCAGAATATTACCTTGATTTGTTGAAAATGACGACCTAAAACTCTAATTTGAGATTGAAAATAAGAAGAACAATGGAGAATTTGGAGAAGAAATCATTGATTTTCATTGAAATTGAATGTTGTTTTAGTGTTTAAAAGAGTAATAAATCTGAGAGAATGGTTTAATTTTAAAAGAAGCTCTCTAATTTAGAGTTTAGAAAGATTTTGAATGAGGGAGAAAATGAGAGGGAAAGAGAGGGTAGGTGTTCCTAAATAGTTTATTTTTAAAATTTTGCCCTATTGGCCACTCCTTGTTTCTTCCCTTTTTCAATTAGGTCCTAATTCAATTTAAAACCTTTTATATTCAAATTCGACCTCGTAATTAAATTTTGTTTTAAATTAATTAATTACCAATCACTTAAATTTTTTAATTTCCTTATTTAATATATTATTTTATTTCTCGATTATTGTTATTTTAATATTTTAATTAAGTATTTATGACCCTAATTTTTGGTATCCGACTTGAACTGTCAACAATTTAGAAGCAGATTTTACTACTGTTTAAAATGTCCGTCACGATTGAGATAATAGTTGTTGTGGTTTCTGAAGTTAACCTGGTTGAAAACAATGTCGAGTGGATTGTAGACACAGATGCTTCCAAACATTTCTGCCCCAACAGAGAAATGTTCATCGAGTTTGAAAGTGTAGTTGAAGGCAAATAAGTCTACACGGGTAATTCTAGTAGTTCAGAAGTACTCGATAAAGGAAAGATCTTACTTAAACTTATTTCTGACAAAACATTAGCATTGAATAATGTTCTTTAATTACCTGCAATGCGTAGAAGTTTGATCAATGGTAAACTACTAAATAAGGCAAGCATTAAATTAATCTTTGAATCTAATAAACTTATACTTTCCCATAATGGATATTATGTTGGGAAAGGTTATCTGAGTGGAGGTTTATTTGTGATTAAGACTATGTTTACTGATACTAATAAAGCCACCACTTCTGCTTATATTGTTGAATCCCTTTATATGTGTCATGTCTAACACCCCAAAATAGGGCCAAGGAGTTTTAGGAGTATTTTAGGAATTTTGGCCTATATGAGCTCGAAATTTCATAAGGTTGGTTCTCGATAATGTTTTCGACTATGGCATCTTAACTGTCAAATCAATTTTTGAAAAAAATGTTTTAGAAACCTTCAATTTTAGAAGAATGGCTAATTTGTAACATAGTTAAAATAGTGGGCATTTTATGTGGCAATTAAACTAGTTTTTAAAATTCAACCTAAAAGCCACCCTCCACCTACAGTTTTCACGTTAAACCTTCCTCTCCTCTTCTTTGTGTTGCCCTTTGTTCTTTTCCTCACCATTCCAATGGTTTTTTACTCCCAAACCACAATACCTTGATTTCATATCATTCCCAAGTCATTTACCATCATAAATCTTCAAGAAAAACACCCAAAACTCCATAGATTTCACCATCTTCTCCAAATGTGGGTTTTTCGAAGTTGTGTCAAAACTCATCAAATCTTCTACCAAATGTAACATTTCGAATTTCTATGAGTTTCTTATGATATCTAGTCTTTAAAACTGAGTTATTATCCCTCAAATTGCATGTTTTAAATAAAAGCTAAAAATCGAGTCATTAATGGTGGATTTCGAGATTTTGAGTCAAAACTTGGTTTCAAAGTGTTTTTCAAATTGTTCTAGCATGATTAGAAGGTTTTTAAACTAAACTTGACGTTTCGTTGATGATTTCTCATGTTTAAATGAATTTTGTGAAAATTGCCTAAAAGATATCGAAAAATGTCGACACCATGAATTGAGTAGATTTGTCTAGTTTGAAGGTTGCGAATTAGGCATTGATGAATAAGTAAATGAACGGAACTGATTTTAGGCAAAAAGGTTGAGTATAGATCAAGATATTAGTATTTAACGTTTGTTATGTTATTAGTTTAAGTTACATGGGAACTTAGCTTAAGCTTGTGTTTTAGTTGGTTTGAGTGGATTCTTGGTTCATATTTGACTATGGTTATTATATGAATTATGTATGTAAAGCTTCAGATTCGCTAGAGATTGCTACGAGCTAGGGAAGTGTTAATTGAGCTTTCGGTTTTTCGACTAAAGCATAAAGTGGTGAGTGTATGGAATTGCTACTCATAAAATTAGTCATGGTTATTTGGACTAATAATTTTAGCTGTAGGATGATTATTTATCAAAGTAAGTGATGCATGATACTTAGAATTTGATTTGGAATGAGTTCATTGCATATGAAAGCTGCATTTTGATGTCTAGGGGTAGAGATATCGATATTCGAGATTTAAAATCGATACCTCTGTGTTTTAAAATGTGCAAGAAAGAAGAATAGAGATTTGGTATCGATACCTTATCTTGAGTATCGATACTCTGGACTAAACTATCGATAAATTTTAACTAGTACCGATAATTTTCGACAAATGGGATTTTAGATGAGAAACAGTATGCTCTTTTGGTATTGATTTTCCAAGCGGTATCAATACCACTCAAGGAAAATATCGATACCTAGATGTCTATATCGATACCTATGGACACCTTTATCAAAATTTGCTAATTAGCTCTTATGCATGATTCAAGTTGTATGTATGATCGATTAACAAAAGATTTGCATGTAATAATGTTAATTAACTATTTGGACGACTTATAACTTATTTGGTTTAACAAAAGATGATCATGTTTCTTGAATCTAGCTTCCGATTCATTATACATGAGACGAGACGGTGATGTGGCATCCTGTATCTAGGCTTGGCGACCAGGTCGAGAATAAGGTGTAACAACATGCTAGATTAGGTCATATGAATATTCATTCTCTAAAAATCTCATAAAATTGAATCTACTCCCTAATCTAGATGATAGTATCTTTAATAAATGTAAAATTTGTGTTGAAGTCAATCATGCTAGATCTTCCTTAAAAACTCTTACTAATAAGAAGATTGAACTTCCAAAGTTAGTTCATACTAATCTAGAAGACTTTAAAAACACAGAGTAAGAGTGGAAAACACTACTATATCACCTTTGTAGATGACTACTCTATACATACAAAGGTTTATCTTCTAAGACCAAAAGATGAAGCTGATAAAATTTTTCTTCTTTATAAAGCAGAAGTAGAAATCCAGTTTGATTGGAGAATAAAATGTCTTAGATTCGATAGAGGTGGTGAATATGGCACTAATTTCCTTAAAGAGGTTTGTGAAAAAGACGACATTATACATGAGTTTTCAGCTCCTTATTTCCCATAATAGAATGACATAGCTGAAATGAAAAATAAAACTCTAAAAGAAATTATGAATGCTTTACTACTAAGTTCTAGATTACCTGATAGTATGTGGGGTGAGGTTGTACTTTCTACAAACCATATTCTTAATAGAGTGCCCCATAAAAAATTAGATTGTACCTCATATGAATTGTGGAAAGGTTATGCCCCTAATCTGCAATACTTGAAAGTGTAGGGGTGCTTAGCAAAAGTAGGATTGACTGTTTTTAAAAAGAGCACTATTGGATCTAAACTTATTTGGTTGTATTTGTTGGGTATGCTCTAAATAGTGCTACATATAGATTCATGTCTTTGCATGATCATTTCATATGTAAATCTAGAGATGTTGTTTTCTTTGAGAATGTGTTTCCTTTAAAGGAATCTAGCATAAGTATTGATATACAGGTAGATGAGCATATTTCTTCCTCTAGTACACATAATAGAGATGTTCATGATAATGATGTTGAACCTAGGAGAAGTAAAAGACAAAGGGCAGCCACTAGTTTCAGACTTGATTTCCTTACTTTCTTTGTAACTGAGATTAGTGATTTAGACTTGATAAGTGATTTTATTGCTCATGCATTTTTGATAGATGAAGATCCAAAAACCTATAATGAAGTCATAAAATCAATAAATGCTAGTTTTTGGAGAGATATCATTAATAATGAGCTAGAGTCTATTATGTCGAATCACACTTGGGAACTAGTAGACCAACCTAGAGGTTTTAGACCTATTAGAAATAAATGCGTCTTTAAAAAGAAACTTAGACCATATGGATCAATACAAAGGTATAAGACAATACTAGTTGTAAAAGGGTTAACTTAGAAATTTGGAGTAGATTATTTTGATACATACTCTCATGTGACTAAGATCCTAATCATTCATGTTTTGTTTGTTTTAACTTCCATCCACAATTTGTCAATACATCGGATGGATGTAAAGAAAACTTTCTTGAATGGAAGATAAACTTTGCAAACTCAAAAAATCTTTGTATGGTCTCAAACGAGCTCCAAACCAATGGTATGAGAAACCAGTGGTGCAGATTCATGTATGTATTCTAAGATGTTTGGTTCTGATTATGTCATCATAAGTCTATATATGGATGACATGTTAATTTTCAGCACTAATATAGAAGCCATTAACAAAACCAAATTTTTTTATATCTACCAAGTTTGATATGATTGATTTGGAAGAGGTAGATGTAATCTTAGGGGTTAGGGTTACTAAATCAGAAAAGGGATTTGCTTTAAATCAATCTCACTTAACAAAGAACATTTTAAAGAAGTTTTGTAACTCCCTTAACTTGACCCGATTCACCGGATTCGGATTTCAGGTGTTACTACAGAAAACTTAACCATTCAACTAAATCAGTTTATAATTTCTTACTTCTTTAAAACATTTCCTATAGCATTCCAATTGAAATGCTTAATATACGAGGGCAAAGAAAATGCCCTACAATAGTTTATCATTAGAATCTAGATACAAAAATTTATGAAAAGAAGTTTAACAAAATAGACTAAAAGGGGTGTATTCTTAGACTACGCTAAAATTTCCATTGTATGCATAATAGCTCACTTTGGCACTATCTTGGCGAACTCCTAGCGTTGTCCCTTCAGACGCAGACTTTCCTCAATTACCCGAAATGAAATAACAAACTTTGTAAGTACAAGAGTACTTAGTGAGCTTTATAATCATACCTTTGAATGATACTTTACAATTCTTTCATTAATTTCTTTGAGTCGACCATTACTTTACATCATTTACTCCAATTGATACCATTACAGTTTTATCACTCTTATATATACCAGTCATCCAACCCTTTCTATGCTTAATATTTCATATTTAGTAAATTGAGGAAATCTCTTCCATTGTTTCACAAATCTTTCGTTCCATAACACTCTCTTAACAGAAAATTCCCTCAGAAAACCTTTCCAACTATCCATATCTTAACTCATTGTAACACCCCGAACCCGAAACCAACACCGGAGTCGAACACGAGGTGTTAACTGGCTTTAACCCCTTACAAAATTTATTTTCCAGACACTGCCCAATCTGTGTACTAGTCGTTTTAAAAATCATATCTTGAGTTTCGTAACTCGAAAATCAGTTTCGTAATTTTTCCCAGAAACTAGACTCATGTGCCCATCTATGTATTTTTTCCTAGAATTTTTGGTCGGACCAATTAGTACAGTTTATTAGTCAAAGTTCCCCAAGTTGCAGGGGTCGACTACACTGACCTTTGCCCATTACGACTTGTATATCTCCCTGAACAGGGCTTCAATACTGGTGCCGTTTGTTTCTATGAAAACTAGACTCAGAGAGGAATCTGTACATATATGGTACGACCCCTAATTATCTCTGGTTAATTTATAATGAATTTCCAAAGTCGGAGCAGGGAATCCAGAAACCGTTCTGGCCCTGTCCCACTAAAATCTGATTATCTCTTAATATACTGCCCATATGATCTTTTCGTTACTTCCTCATGAAAGCAGACTCATCGAGCTTCGATTACATAATTTATTCATCAATTAATTCCACTCCTACTATTTTTAGTGATTTTTCGATCTCATGACTCTGCTGCTGCCAGCATCTGTTACGAAAGTAACTAGGTCCATTTCATGCCTACCCTTGATCAAATTCAATCGAACATTCGTGCCATTTTCGCATGGCTTAAAGTTTACATGCCATAATTCAAACACAACGTACTAGCTTATACATGCCAAAA
Source organism: Gossypium hirsutum (assembly GCF_007990345.1). Classification (NCBI taxonomy): domain Eukaryota; kingdom Viridiplantae; phylum Streptophyta; class Magnoliopsida; order Malvales; family Malvaceae; genus Gossypium; species Gossypium hirsutum. Next base: position 14,278,526 of record NC_053439.1, on the reverse strand, counting down.
TGATCTTCTAAACACACTAAGAAGAAAGTACCAAAACTTGCTATCCGGTGTGATGACTTCGATGACGGCCCGACCCCGCAAAAATAGATGAGTCCAAGCAACCTATAATGGGTGACAAGGAAACACCGAGTGAGTTTATAACTCAGTAAGTCATAAGCTATGCACTACCATCCATCAATAACATTATCACAAGAGAAAACAAAATGGAACGAGGCTAATTACTCCATCCATTCCGAACCATACCATAGTTCCTCCAACCTATCAATTCAATTTCATATCAATTCATGCATTCACATTCCATATACTCATCAATAGGACATTGAAGCATTTTCATAAATCAATTTATTTTCATTACAATCAAACAACAAAACGGCCTTTCACCCATCCTACGATAAATTTTTATGTACGTGACTTCAAGTATAGTTGTCACATAGGTTCAACTTACCGAGCTCAACACCAAGTATAAGCATAGCACCTATTAGCCATGTACTCAAGACACTTACCCGACCCGCTGTCCGCGATCGACTCAATAGTGTCGCACACATGGTGTCCATAATAATTCACGAATGTATATTGAGCCCGCACACTCAGTGCTATATAATCAACTCGCACACTTAGTGCCACGTAATCAAATCGCACACTTAGTGCTACATAGTCAAACTCACACACTTAGTGCCGCATGATCATTTCGCACACTTAGTGCATCATATTCATTTCGCACACTTAGTGCAACATAGTCATATCGCACACTTAGTGCTGTACAGTTTAATCCCGCGCACTTAGCGCCAATCTCATGGTCATAAATGGTCATCCCGCACGTTTAGTGCCGAGATCAACAACTCGGTACATCTTACCTCTTTTCTTTCATTCAACAATTTCATCATCACATACGTACATGCATATATATATGTATATTTATTCATTCCATTCAGCATCAATACATACACATTATGACCATTTGAAATAATACCAACTACATGCTTAGTGACTTACCTCGTGTTGGGTAAGACGGTTCCAACTCGGCTACTCGATAACCTTTTCTTTGCCTTTGCTCGATTCACCTCCTTTAGCTCCTTGAGCTAAATCAATAATTTAACTAGTTTAACCATCTTGCTAACCATTCATACTTCAATTACACATGCATATGTATGTTTGTATATTCGGCAATGACAATGGTAATTTAGCAACCCTTAGATTAACTCATAATTGTTCATAACACATTTAAAGCATCCACTCCATTCCATCATTTTAAAGCACATACATTACTCAATATTATCCAAATTCACATTCGGCATTTTCACAAACACACATGCCGATTTCATTCACTCATTTCTAATGTTAATTAAGAAATGTCGAATGTCACCAACTAAATGGCATACACACTCACCCACATGTATAAAAATCATCCACACCACCTATAGCTCATTCGGCCTTCACCCTTGCTAGTTTTTCCCATTCTTTTGTTGGTTATATATACATAGTCCTAAGGTAGTATCATGAATGGGCTTACATATATTTGTGTATATATATATATGGCCGAATATGCAAAGCTTAACTCAACATCACCTATGTTCCTAAGTGATGGCCGAATATGTATTTCTATATCTAATCATCAACTATATTATTACCTTTAATTTATCTAGTCACACAATTTCATCTCATGAATACTTGACCCAAGTCTCTCAAAAATGAAACAACATCTAAAATGAACATCCCATTTTACCCCATATGGCCGATTACTACATTAGTTACCAAGCTAACAAATTCAACAATTTCAACCTCATTACAACTTCTACCTATCCAATATAACATGAACACAATCCTCCACCCCTAAATTAGATTCGGCAATCACTTAACCCATTTTAACCTCAACCTTCAAGTTAAAAACAATTAACCACTCACCATATCCTACATTACTATCCATTTTAATGACATTACACATCTACTAAGAGTTTCAAGCTTCTTGGCCGAACTTCAACCTCAAAATCCTAAGTCCAATCTATAGGATGAGTAGAATTTAAACTAACCATCTCAAACATGCATAGATTTTCAAGAATCCTTCAATACATACCTCATTCTAGTTGCATGCATGGCCAAACCTCTTAGAAACTTTTCCCCTTGGCACCGAATATTCAAGAGCTTCTTAATCAACTTGAAGATGACCAAATGCCTTAGCTTCACTTTCTTCTTTTCTTTCCTTCTCAAGTCACGGCAATGGGGGGGGGGAAGAACATGGATGAGACAACTTTGTTCTCATCACCCCTCCCTTTTCATTTCTTTATTACTAACCCTTTATTATATTTTTTTTCCCATAACACACTAACACAACATGTTTCCAACATGTTTCACCCCATAACATTTTGTCCACTCTCATGCACATGGCCGGCCACTACTAATTGGGGGGAATTTGACATGCAAGTCCCTTTTTTCTTCCACATGCACTAATAGGTCCTCATGCATTGACCTATCACATTTCAAAATTTTCTCACATAAGTCCTATTTACTAAAATTCACCTACAATTAATCAAAATTCAAATATGAAATTTTCACACATGCATATATACATATAATAAGCATCAAATATGACAGCTAATTATTTTTATGACTCGGTTTAGCGGTCCCGAAACCACTTCCCGACTAGGGTAAATTTTGGGCTGTTACAACTCTCCCCCACTTAAGAAATTTTCGTCCCCGAAAATCTTACCGGTAAATAGGTTTGGGTATCGTTCTTTCATCGAGCTCTCAGTTTCCCAAGTAGCTTCCTCGATCCCGTGTTCGAGCCATAACACCTTTACTTTCTGTTCGGCATCTTTAATCAAATCAACTCCGAAAATTTTACTTTCACCAAGCTCAGTCCAAAACAATGGTGTGCGGCATTTACGCCCGTACAAAGCCTCGTAAGGTGCCATCTTAATACTTGATTGAAAACTATTGTTGTAAGCGAATTCAATCAAAGGTAAATACCGTTCCCATGAACTACTAAACTCGAGGATGCAACATCTCAACATATCCTCAAGCATCTGAATTATCCACTCGGATTGACCATCGGTTTGGGGGTGAAAAGCGGTGCTAAAATGCAGCTTGGTACCCAAAGCTTCTTGCAATTTCTTCCAAAATCGCGAAGTGAATCTCAGATCTCTATCCGACACGATAGAAATAGGTACTCCATGTAATCTCACAATCTGAGTAACATACAATTCGGCTAGTTTATCCAATGAAAAATCCGTACGTACGGGGATAAAGTGAGCCGACTTAGTCAGCCTATCGACAACAACCCAAATCGCATCCTTCTTACTTGCGGACAATGGCAGTCCGGACACAAAGTCCATTGTGACTCGGTCCCATTTCCACTCGGGTATCATGATCGGCTGAAGTAATCCTGAAGGCACTTGATGTTCCGCTTTCACCTGTTGACATATTAAACATCTCGAAACAAAGTCGGAGATGTCTCGCTTCATACCATGCCACCAAAACCGACGTTTCAAGTCGTTGTACATTTTCGTGCTCCCCGGGTGAATTGACATTCGGCTACAATGGGCTTCGTTCAGGATCATCGGAATGAGTTCCGAATTCCTTGGAATGCACAAACGACTTCTAAACCTCTAACAACCATCATCATCAATCTGAAACTCTGATTCCTTGTTCGGAACACACTCAGCTCGTTTTGCAACCAATTCACCATCGACTTTCTGAGCTTCACGAATTTGATGAGTCAATAATGGTTTGGCTTTTAATTCAGCTACTAACACATTGTCAGGTAGAACAGACAAGTGTACATTCATCGCTCGCAAAGCAAACAGTGATTTCCGGCTTAAGGCGTCCGCAACCACATTAGCCTTTCCCGGGTGGTAACCAATGACAAGCTCGTAATCTTTCAACAACTCAAGCCAACGTCTTTGTCGCAGATTCAAGTCTCGTTGAGTCATCAAATATTTGAGACTTTTGTGATCCGAAAATACATGGCACTTCTCACCAAACAAATAATGTCGCCATATTTTCAATGCAAACACAATGGCGGCTAGTTCGAGATCATGGGTCGGATAATTTCTCTCGTGTGGCTTCAATTGTCTCGACGCATAGGCCACAACTCGACCTTCTTGCATCAATACGCAACCCAACCCAAGTAGGGATGCGTCACTATAAATGACAAACTCTTTACCCGATTCGGGTTGCACCAAAATTGGAGCTTCAGTCAAATGAGTTTTTGTTGATCGAAGCTTTTCTAACATTTCTCCATCCATTCGAACTTAACATCCTTTTGAAGTAACTTCGTCATTGGTGTGGCCATCATCGAGAAACCTTTGACAAATCGTCGGTAATAACCGGCGAGTCCTAGAAAGCTCCGGACTTCGGTAACATTTCTCGGAGGCTTCTAGTTAAGTATGGCTGAAATTTTGCTCGGGTCAACTCGAATACCCGATGCGGATACCACATGACCCAAGAAGCTAACCTCTCTTAACCAGAACTCACACTTACTGAACTTAGCATATAACTGCTTATCCCACAAAATTTGCAACACTTGCCTCAGATGCTCAGCATGTTCGGTCTCATCTCTTGAATAGACCAAGATGTCATCAATAAACACAACTACGAACCGATCCACATACGGCCTGAAGATCCGATTCATCAAATCCATAAACACCGCAGGGGTATTAGTGAGCCCGAACGGCATCACTAAGAACTCGTAGTGACCGTACCTCGTTCTGAAAGCAGTTTTGGGTACGTCCGAATCTCGAATCCGCAACTGATAATAACCCGATCTCAAATCTATCTTTGAAAACACCGATGCTCCCTTTAATTGATCGAACAGATCATCAATACGCGGTAACGGATACTTATTCTTTATCGTCACTTTATTCAGTTGACGATAATCAATGCACAACCTCATGGTTCCGTCCTTCTTTTTCACGAACAATACTGGTGCACCCCAAGGTGAGAAACTCGGTCGAGCGAAACCTCTATCCGTCAATTCTTGCAACTGAGCTTTCAACTCTTTTAACTCGGTTAGTGCCATACGATACGGAGCGATCGAAATAGGCGTAGTTCCAGGTACAAGCTCAATACCAAACTCTACCTCCCGAACAGGTGGCAAACCCGGTAACTCTTCAGGAGAAACATCCGGGTATTCACAGACCACCGGCACCGATTCGGGTTTCTTTTCTAACTCCTTGTCATCAAGTACATACGCGAGGTATACTTCGCACCCTTTCCTTACATATTTCTGGGCCAACATTGCTGATATTACAGCTGGCAACCCCCCTTAAGTCCGCAGATTCAACTCGGATTATTTCGTTATTTGCGCACCTCAAATCGATAGTCTTGCTTTTGCAATTCACAACCGCATCATGCGCGGTTAACCAATCCAAACCAAGAATAACATCAAACTCGTCGAACGGCAAAAGCATCAAATCGGTCGGAAAACAGGATTCTCGGATTATTAGAGGGCATCTCTTACACACTTTATCAACAAGTACGCATTGGCCCAAAGGGTTTGATACTCGAATTACGAGCTCAGTAGACTCAACAGGTAGAGTCTTACTGGTTGCTAAGGTTTCGCATACATATGAATGAGTAGAACCAGGGTCAATCAATGCAATCACATTAGTATCAAAGAGAGTGAAGGTACCAGTGATGACGTCGGGGGAGGATGCCTCCTCTCGTGCGCGAATGGCATATGCTCTAGCAGGAGTACGGTTCTCGGTGCGATCGGCCGTATCAGAGGCCCCCCTCTGACTACCACCCCTGCCTCCTAAAATTCTCGGTGGTCTACCTCTAGATGTCACTCCACTAGGTCTTGCACCTTGAATCTTATTCTTCTCATCCAGCTCCGTGCAATCTCTAATGAAGTGGTCCTTCGAACCGCATCCGTAACAGACCCTGCTAGTAGACTTGCCCCAACATTCACCTAGGTGTCGTCTTCCACATTGGGGACATTCAGGTTTCTCGTGACAATTATTGCCCACACTAGCTACCGAAGTAGCTCGGGAGCCCATCGATGGTCTTGCCCTGATGGAAATTCCCGCAGTCGCCCTCGACTTCTTAATGCCCTCCCTGAACTTCTTTACAGCTGAGAACGGAGCTTTACCCGTCGATCTCTTACGATAATCTCTAGCTTCAAATTCAGCCTTCCTCTTCTCCTTTCCAAGTTCTTCCGCCTTACAGGCTCGTTCGACTAGTGTTACGAATTCTTTTATTTCCAAAATACCCATTAGTAGCTTTAAATCTTCATTCATTCCTTCCTCGAATCTTTTGCACATAGCAACCTCGTCAGCTACACACTTCCGGGCATACTTACTGAGTCTTACGAATTCATGTTCGTATTCAGATACAGTCATACGGCCTTGCTTGAGTTCCAAGAACTCCTTACGCTTCTGATCAATGAACCGTTGGCTAATAAATTTCTTCCGGAATTCCATTTGAAAGAAGTCCCAAGTTACTCGCTCGTTCGGGACTATGGAAATCAAGGTCCTCCACCAATAGTAGGCTGAGTCTCGCAACAAAGATACAGCACATTTTAGACATTCGTCGGGTGTGCATGACAATTCATCGAACACCCGAATGGTATTATCTAGCCAGAACTCGGCCCTTTCGGCATCATCAGTTACTATGGCCTTGAACTCCTCGGCCCCACGCTTCCTAATCAAGTCTACAGGTGGCTTACTCAGCCTCACAGGATCAGCGACTGATGGCATTACAGGCTCTTGGGGTGGATTATTCAAATTCGGGAATTGTTGGACAGCCGGGTTGGTTCGGGCATATTGCGCGACCCACTCATTCATCATGGTAAAGAAGGCTTGTTTAGCCCCCTCACCTTGATTATTCGCAGATGACTGAGGTTCAACAGGCGGCGTCCCTTGTGCAGGAGCAGCCGCTACGCTCTCAACGTCATCCGCTAGGGTTCTTTCCTCACCGGGATCCATTTACTAATCAAAACAAAAACATTTCAACCGTCGGAAGTCATCACACATTTAAACATTAACATTCGGCATGTATAGATAGACTCATACGCGCTATGGTAGTCCTAGAACCGACTAAACCATAGCTCTGATACCAATAAAATGTAACACCCCGAACCCGAAACCAACACCGGAGTCGAACACGAGGTGTTAACTGGCTTTAACCCCTTACAAAATTTATTTTCCAGACACTGCCCAATCTGTGTACTAGTCGTTTTAAAAATCATATCTTGAGTTTCGTAACTCGAAAATCAGTTTCGTAATTTTTCCCAGAAACTATACTCATGTGCCCATCTATGTATTTTTTCCTAGAATTTTTGGTCGGGCCAATTAGTACAGTTTATTAGTCAAAGTTCCCCAAGTTGCAGGGGTCGACTACACTGACCTTTGCCCATTACAACTTGCATATCTCCCTGCACAGGGCTTCAATACTGGTGCCGTTTGTTTCTATGAAAACTAGACTCAGAGAGGAATCTTTACATATATGGTACGACCCCTAATTATCTCTGGTTAATTTATAATGAATTTCCAAAGTTGGAGCAGGGAATCCAGAAACCGTTCTGGCCCTGTCCCACTAAAATCTGATTATCTCTTAATATACTGCCCATATGATCTTTTCGTTACTTCCTCATGAAAGCAGACTCATCGAGCTTCGATTACATAATTTATTCATCAATTAATTCCACTCCTACTATTTTTAGTGATTTTTCGATCTCATGACTCTGCTGCTGCCAGCATCTGTTACGAAAGTAACTAGGTCCATTTCATGCCTACCCTTGATCAAATTCAATCGAACATTCGTGCCATTTTCGCATGGCTTAAAGTTTACATGCCATAATTCAAACACAACGTACTAGCTTATACATGCCAAAATGATCTTCTAAACACACTAAGAAGAAAGTACCAAAACTTGCTATCCGGTGTGATGACTTCGATGACGGCCCGACCCCGCAAAAATAGATGAGTCCAAGCAACCTATAATGGGTGACAAGGAAACACCGAGTGAGTTTATAACTCAGTAAGTCATAAGCTATGCACTACCATCCATCAATAACATTATCACAAGAGAAAACAAAATGGAACGAGGCTAATTACTCCATCCATTCCGAACCATACCATAGTTCCTCCAACCTATCAATTCAATTTCATATCAATTCATGCATTCACATTCCATATACTCATCAATAGGACATTGAAGCATTTTTATAAATCAATTTATTTTCGTTACAATCAAACAACAAAACGGCCTTTCACTCATCCTACGATAAATTTTTATGTACGTGACTTCAAGTATAGTTGTCACATAGGTTCAACTTACCGAGCTCAACACCAAGTATAAGCATAGCACCTATTAGCCACGTACTCAAGACACTTACCCGACCCGCTGTCCGCGATCGACTCAATAGTGTCGCACACATGGTGTCCATAATAATTCACGAATGTATATTGAGCCCGCACACTCAGTGCTATATAATCAACTCGCACACTTAGTGCCACGTAATCAAATCGCACACTTAGTGCTACATAGTCAAACTCGCACACTTAGTGCCGCATGATCATTTCGCACACTTAGTGCATCATATTCATTTCGCACACTTAGTGCAACATAGTCATATCGCACACTTAGTGCTGTACAGTTTAATCCCGCGCACTTAGCGCCAATCTCATGGTCATAAATGGTCATCCCGCACGTTTAGTGCCGAGATCAACAACTCGGTACATCTTACCTCTTTTCTTTCATTCAACAATTTCATCATCACATACGTACATGCATATATATATGTATATTTATTCATTCCATTCAGCATCAATACATACACATTATGACCATTTGAAATAATACCAACTACATGCTTAGTGACTTACCTCGTGTTGGGTAAGACGGTTCCAACTCGGCTACTCGATAACCTTTTCTTTGCCTTTGCTCGATTCACCTCCTTTAGCTCCTTGAGCTAAATCAATAATTTAACTAGTTTAACCATCTTGCTAACCATTCATACTTCAATTACACATGCATATGTATGTTTGTATATTCGGCAATGACAATGGTAATTTAGCAACCCTTAGTTTAACTCATAATTGTTCATAACACATTTAAAGCATCCACTCCATTCCATCATTTTAAAGCACATACATTACTCAATATTATCCAAATTCACATTCGGCATTTTCACAAACACACATGCCGATTTCATTCACTCATTTCTAATGTTAATTAAGAAATGTCGAATGTCACCAACTAAATGGCATACACACTCACCCACATGTATAAAAATCATCCACACCACCTATAGCTCATTCGGCCTTCACCCTTGCTAGTTTTTACCATTCTTTTGTTGGTTATATATACATAGTCCTAAGGTAGTATCATGAATGGGCTTACATATATTTGTGTATATATATATATGGCCGAATATGCAAAGCTTAACTCAACATCACCTATGTTCCTAAGTAATGGCCGAATATGTATTTCTATATCTAATCATCAACTATATTATTACCTTTAATTTATCTAGTCACACAATTTCATCTCATGAATACTTGACCCAAGTCTCTCAAAAATGAAACAACATCTAAAATGAACATCCCATTTTACCCCATATGGCCGATTACTACATTAGTTACCAAGCTAACAAATTCAACAATTTCAACCTCATTACAACTTCTACCTATCCAATATAACATGAACACAATCCTCCACCCCTAAATTAGATTCGGCAATCACTTAACCCATTTTAACCTCAACCTTCAAGTTAAAAACAATTAACCACTCACCATATCCTACATTACTATCCATTTTAATGACATTACACATCTACTAAGAGTTTCAAGCTTCTTGGCCGAACTTCAACCTCAAAATCCTAAGTCCAATCTATAGGATGAGTAGAATTTAAACTAACCATCTCAAACATGCATAGATTTTCAAGAATCCTTCAATACATACCTCATTCTAGTTGCATGCATGGCCAAACCTCTTAGAAACTTTTCCCCTTGGCACCGAATATTCAAGAGCTTCTTAATCAACTTGAAGATGACCAAATGCCTTAGCTTCACTTTCTTCTTTTCTTTCCTTCTCAAGTCACGGCAATGGGGGGGGAAGAACATGGATGAGACAACTTTGTTCTCATCACCCCTCCCTTTTCATTTCTTTATTACTAACCCTTTATTATATTTTTTTCTCCCATAACACACTAACACAACATGTTTCCAACATGTTTCACCCCATAACATTTTGTCCACTCTCATGCACATGGCCGGCCACTACTAATTGGGGGGGAATTTGACATGCAAGTCCCCTTTTTCTTCCACATGCACTAATAGGTCCTCATGCATTGACCTATCACATTTCAAAATTTTCTCACATAAGTCCTATTTACTAAAATTCACCTACAATTAATCAAAATTCAAATATGAAATTTTCACACATGCATATATACATATAATAAGCATCAAATATGACAGCTAATTATTTTTATGACTCGGTTTAGCGGTCCCGAAACCACTTCCCGACTAGGGTAAATTTTGGGCTGTTACACTCATATTCCTATTTCAAACAGTTTTTCATTGACAGATATCACAGGCGGATACTCATACATGTTGGCAAATACTTATATAGAAATAATACCGTTAACAACTGATCAATTCATACCTTGGTTCAATACCACACAAACCCATATTGATATTGTGCTACATAGATCCTTCAGATAAATTTTACATCACTTTATTTCAAGACCTCAGATACTCAAGATAACCAAAACTCAAATTCCATATGAATTCAATAAAAATCATTATACAACTAGAAATGGTAGGTTCCAAGTAAATATAATTCAACCATTACATAACATAGACGAACTCGCATTGACTGCTTCTTAGGTCACACATAGTTACGAACACATTCATTTTCAACACTAGTAGATTATCATGATGATACCCTTCTTAACATACAAATACACATTTCTTTTTAAGAAATCTGCTTTAAGGCTTATTCAATTATATCATGGATCTTATTCAAACCCTGACCTTGGACATATCATAACCTTCTCTTATTAGTAATTATTACAAAACTATCAGAATTTATTTAGAGCTTACCATAGGGGCAGATAAGCAAATTTTACCAGAAAGTCTTAGCAGAATGCACCAAAAAGGTCACACAGAACCCGCCATGAAGGCACTCCTTTCATGTATTACCACAAAGGCATTCCTTTCATGTATTGCCACAAAAGCATTCCTTTCCTAGTGTGTTTACGATATGAATTTGCCTAGACTCACATTTCATGAGGTTTGCCTATCATCGTCCTAGGACTCGCAGAGAAACCCTTTAGGTAATCATCACTCATAATTCCTATTCAAAGGTTACCATACATGTAAGGTTACCAATCTAGGCTAAACCTTTAAAACAACAACAAATTACCAATCCAGGCTAAATCTGAGACACATGTATCTTTGAGTTCGCAACAAATTTTGGAGCTTAGTTTCCAACTAGAATCGCATCATGCACTGAAACAAATTAGCACAATCATCTTAAGTTACTAATAAACAATCATCACAGCACACATCTCACATTATACATTTCGAACACATTGTTACCACTATACTTCAATGTTTTAATACTAAAATAACAAATGATGTATACCTGAACTTATTAGATTTTGTAACACCCCTTACCCGAGACCATTTCCGGAGTCGAGCTCGACGCATTACTTTACTTGTCTTACTAGTTTGGGACATAAAAAGTTACTTTTGAAATCAATTTCCCCATTTACAGCAAAACTGTCCACTCGCGCAGCAGTTATTAAATCATTTATAACTTGAGCTACGGAACTCGAAATCTAAATCTGTAAATTTTACCTAAAACTAGAATCATATATATTTTTACCATAAAATTTTAAGAATTTTTCATTCATCCAATTACTACAGTTTATTAGTTAAAGTCTCTCTTGTTTCACCAATTGACTGCCCTGACCTCTTGCCACTAAAAATAAAATTTCTCATTGTGGGATTTTTATATGGTGTTATCACTTGTTTCTACAGAAAATAGACTCAATAGGGATTCTAGGCATATAAACTAAAACTCATGACTATTTTTTTACAATTTTTAGTGATTTTTTAAACTCAGAATAGGGGACTCCAAAAATAGTTCTGACCCTATTTCACTAAAATTCACATATCTTAAAATATAAATTTCCTTTTTCGACAGCGTTATTTTTCTATGAAAATAGACTCAACCAGATTTAATTTCATATATCATTCACGCTCTAATTCATTTTATACCATCCTAAGTGATTTTTCAAAGTCACGTCACTGTGCTGCCAGAATTCTGTTTCTTTGCAAGATTTTACCCTTTCATGTTTTCCATGCATAATTTATCACCTAGACTTTTATAACAACAAACTCCTTCATACTTAACCGTTTTAATAACCATTCATCAGCAAATACTTACACATCATTCTTTAGCAAAATCATAATTACAAACAAGAAAAATAACTAAATCCCTATACATGCCATGACTCAAACGTTTTTCATCATAAAATACCGAGTACTTGTTCTTGATAGTGTAGACGATCTCCGACTTCTTTAGGATCCCTGAAGCAGCTTTGCAATACTATAAGAGAAAGAAAAATAAAAGAAGTAAGCATTAAGTTTAGCAAGTTTACTAGCAAATAAATAACAACATTTAACATAAATGATTATACTCGAACGTCAAGGTCACTAATTTACTCTTTAATTAATCTCATTCTCATTCTCTTGCTTGTTTACTTAGTTAACTCGTGATTATAACTTACTCTTCCCTTACGGAAACGTTGAGTATCAATTGATAATATCATAAGTTATTAACTCTTATAACTTACCTGAGCTTGCCATTTATGCTTTTAATTGAATTTTCATGAACATGATTTGTTTATTAGCCTGTTGAGCTACATTGGAATAATAAGGATACTCGGGTCTCTTCTGATAATAACATGCCAAAGCCATGTCCCAGACATGGTCTTACATGGGATGTTCTCATATCGGTGCCCATGCCATGTCCCAGACATGGTCTTACGGGGGACCTCTCATCTCGGTGCCAACGCCATGTCCCAGACATGGTCTTACATGGGACCTCTCATCTCGGTGCCAACGCCATGTGCCAAACATGGTCTTACATGGTACCTCTCATCTCAGTGCCAACGCCATGTCCCAGACATGGTCTTACATGGGACCTCTTTACCCAAATGTCATGACATTTGTATCCAATACATTCCTCATGTTTCAACGGGGCCTTTTAACACTGATTCTCTGTCATCTCATACTTGAGTTAACATTAGATATTTTCATGAAATAAATACATAATTTCTGAAAAATAACAACATTAATAATAATTATCAAAATATTTCATTTATTTACCGTAAACTTACCTCGGTACCAATTATAGCCAAATTCACCAACTTAGCCTTCAACTTTATTCTTCCCTTTGTCTAACCTCGAGTTTCATTCTTCTTGATCTAAAATAGAAAATTTAACTTATTTAATACTCAAATTCATCAAACAGCCCTCGACTCTAACTTTGTCAAAATTACGATTTTACCCCTAAACTTTTACATAATTACATTTTTGCCCCAAGGCTAGAAAATTAAACTTTATCTCTTATTATTATGTTTTATAACATGCTGAAAATTTTTCTCTTCTATGACAACATCAAATTCCCACTCAAACACTTACTTATAAATATTAGGTATTTTTACCGATTATATCGTTTTACTCGTTTTCACTTAAAATCGCTTAGCAAAAGTTGTTTAACATAATTCCTAGCTTCATAGTCTACCATAAAACATCAAAATAAACACTTTTCACCTATGGGTATTTTTCCAAATATAAACCCTAGGTTAAATTATTGCTAGAATAAGCTAAATTAAGCTACCAGGATCTCAAAAATGTAAAGAACATTAAAAACGGGGCTTGGGATCACTTACTATGGAGCTTGGAAGCTTGAAAACCCTAACTATGGCTTCTCCCCTTGCTAAATTCGGCCTAATGAAGAAGATGATCAAAAATTGACTTTTAATTTTGTTTTTAATTCATTTTAATAACTAAATGACTAAAATGCCCTTAATGAAAACTTTGGAAACATGCCTAACCATGTCCATTTTTGTCCACCAACTTAAAAATGGTCTAATTACCATATAAAGACCTCCAATTTAAAATTTCATAATAATTGGACACCTCTAACATATAGAACTCAACTTTTGTACTTTTTACAATTTAGTCCTTTTGACTAATTGAGTGTCCAAACGTCGAAATTTTCGAACGAAATTTTCACGAAATCTTTCCGTGAGATTGTAGACCATAAAAATATAATAAAAATAAATTTTTCCTCATCGGATTTGTGGTCCTGAAACCACTGTTCTGATAACCTTAAATTTTGGCCATTACAGATTTACTATTAAAAACACATTATACTCAACAAACATTCATTCATAGATATACTTCATCATCACAATTACCCATGCACTCAGGCTCGCCTTACTTTTCATCAAATTACAAGTTTAATTTATACCCTTTTCTTGATCAGTCCTTACCTATATACACATAATGCTACTTTTCATTTATGTAATTATGCACAAAATAACTTTACTTTGCACAATCCTCTTATGTTTTACTCGTCTAGTTGATACTCAAGTTTTGTCATTATTTAACCGTCTATACCAACAATTTACATGTAAAATTCAAAGTAGAGACTCACGTTCAAGTTGACTAACTCAATTCTTTAATCAAACTATACTTCAATACACATATCAACCATATCAACAAGATCACATTTCACAGTATACATTCCAAACGAATACATACATAGTCATGATTAAATATTACAACACTCATGCACAATTCATCACATACTTAGACTCCACGGATTTTTATCAAATGTCCATGCTATCCTCAACGATCATTCATGCACTCATTCATTTCTTTCAGAACTTATATTATATAGGACTTATCTAAAAGATTTTTAAGAGTCTTCATGAGAGAACTCACATTCGACCAGGCTACTTATTCCTTAACTTAATCTTAACTCAATCCCCATTCTTTTACAAATTTGAAATCACCAAAATTCATATCCCATCGCCAAAATTCATATCCCACACATAAACCTTCATCCTATTATTCGTATAAGTATGAATTCCATACTATCAATGATTATATATCTATAGTTTACTTAATTTCATATAGATATATTTCAGTATGAACAAAATATATATACAAGGATCAGTATAGAAGTTCACATGATCCTCGCCTATTTCCGTTCAAAACTCTAAATTCAACCCTCTTACTAGAAATCACTACTCAAGGAACATAGAAACATCGTCAAAACCCATTCACATACCTTTAACCATTTTTCAAACATGGAAAACCCCGTACAAAGCCTATTTTTCTTTAATCTTAACGTTCAACCAAAATTAACAGCTTACTCTTCAAAATTCCACTTACATAACCGAAATACTCACCGAAATACGAAGTAATATTCTACTTTTGATCTGATCTTTAGTTCCAGCCCAGTTCCAGCCCAAGGGCAGCAAACCCTAGATGGCTTCCAAAGAAAGCCACAGCCATATTTTCAAAGGAAAGAAGAAGATAAAATGTCTTCTTCTCTCTAGCACATTTAACTAATATTTATTTATAGATAAGACCCATGTACCCGTAGAAACTTGACATGTGTCACACCCTTTCAAAATATCTTCATTAATGGTCTACAATTGTAAATGAAAATATAAATAAGAATCCAATATGAACAATACCTAGTTACACTAACCAGAGGGGGTTCTAATTACTATATTCACAATGGAACTAGCATTGTTACTCTAATAACATGGCGTACTATGCCTATGGCGAGCACTCATTTCTAAATCATCTCTCCATCAGGCTGCTATCTCATTAAACAGTAACTAGATACTAGGACTTCACCGAGCAAGCTATTATATACTCTTAACCACTTAATGCAGACTTTTCCTTAATATATGGCAGAAGATCAGAAAATCAAATTCTTACTTACTATTGTGGTGGTTACTATACATGCACACGTGTACGCTAAATAATCATTTGGGCAAATTACATTAAGTCAGACAAACTTTTTACTGCTATGTGCCAAAACTTTAAACCCATTAGGACTGGGGTGTTACAAGTTTAATAGCTTTAATGTAATCTCTATGAAAACTCCTTTTGATTCTAACATACAATTGATAAAGAATAAAGGAAATAATGTTTCTTAATTAATGTACGCTAAAATTATTGGAAATCTTATGTTCTTGATGAACTACACTCGACCTAATATTGCTTATGCAGTTAGTAGACTAAGTAAATATGCCCACAATCCTAACAGTGAGCATTAGAATGCTCTAAAGCTTTTGCTTAAATACCTTAAAGGTGTTATAACTTGGAAGTTAGAATTTTTTGGATACCCTGCAGTCCTAGAGGGATATTGTGATGCAAATTGGGTAGCTAATAATGATGAAGTTAGCTCTACAAGTGGGTATGTCTTTACTTTGAGTGGAGCAACTATTTCTTGGAAGTCTGCTAAACAAATGTATATTTCTCGTTCCACGATGGAATCAGAGTTTATAGTTTTGAACTTAGTCGGCCAAGAGGCCGAGTGGCTTAGGAATCTACTTGAAAGATTCCTTTATGGAAAAAATTGACACCTCTTTTATCTTTATTATGTGACTTACAAGTTGCAATTTGTGTTTCTAAAAGCCAAGCTTACAATGGTGAGAAGAGGCGTATTCGAATAAGACATGAATTTGTGAGACATTTAATAAAGAATGGAGTACTTGCTTTGGATACATGAAGTCTGAAAGGAACCTAGTTGATCAACTAACTAAAGGGTTAATTAGGAAAATAATTCTTGATTCGTCGAGGGGGATGAGTTTTAAGCCTAGTGGTTGAAGAATTCATGGTGGATACCCAACTTAGTTTTCTAAGTTCAATATGGTCAAACGAAACCATGAAAAGGCTCATAGTGTACATTTTAGATATCCCTATGGCAAACGATGTACATGTATAAGGTTGAGTTCTTACTCTTAATGAATTCATATCCCAGGGTTTGGGCGGTCCTATTGAGATGGACTTGATGAATTCACCGAATTTAAAATTGAGAAGATGAGCTTCATAAATGCTCTTAATGATTTCATAGTCTTGATTCGGGTAGTCTATATTAAGATAGACTTGATAAAATCACTTAGAAAAGTGTGAAGAACTAGCCATCTTCTATGAAAGACACTAGGTCGTCTTTCTAGAGTACTTACCAACATCCCGAGGTGTATTGGATAAAACTTGTTGATCTATCGTGGAACATCAATTGGATCTGAGGTTAGTCGTGTGTCATGAGTTAGCCCTTATCTTAACAAGTCAAGATTCATTCACTTGTTAAAGATAAGAATCACTCATTTCACTACTTACTAGTTCAAATCCACAAGATACTAGTACTTAAGCGACTAATTTCGATGTTGTTCTTCTCACGTTTTACCTTTTCTCATGTTTATAAAAAAAATTCAATTCTTTTGCATTAGTGGGCGAATGTTGGTAACGCAAAAAATATTTTTAGAATATTTTCAGTTGCGAAAAACCCTTTGACTGTTATAGAAAATATTTTCAGAATATTTTCGGTTGAGGAAAATCCTCTGCTATTTTTGAAAACTGACACTTCTATTTCACCATTTTGCCCCTTCAGAAAACAATATAAATAATAGGTTGTTCTTCTCATTTTATACAGCACAAGCAAACATCAGTTTTCTTTTTTCTCTCGTCTATTTCATTTATCAGTTTTTCTAGTCAATTTTTTTGACTAAATTTTTGCTTTCTTTTTTGATTCATTTCGAGAAGAGTAATACCAATTGTGTTCCACCTTCTTTATTCGGGTGTACAAATATTGAAGTTCTATGTTAACTTTGAGGGGCGACATCCAGTACATGATTATATCTATCAGGGCAAATTTGCTTCTTAGGGAATGGTTCTTCCGTAGCATAATGATTATTTTATTTGTTTATACATGCCTTGTTTTTAGGGGTGAGCAAAATTCGATTTGATTCGAAAAAATCGAAAAAAATTTTGAATTTCAAATTATTCGAATCGAGTTAATCGAATCAAATCGAATTATTTTTTCGAATTTCGAGTTCTATTCGAGTTGAATTTTAAATTCGAATAACTCGAATAATTCGAATAAACCGAATATAAGCTATATTTTTTATTTTTAAAATACACTACATATATATTTTTTATTTTTAAAATACACTAATACAGTTTAATTTTCCCATTCCCATTTCCCCTCTTCCACCGATCAAAATCCCTAAACCAGTGCCCTCATCCCTTTTTTTCCCAATTCGAAAATCAACCTTCACCTCCACCAATCCACCTCTACCGATCCACCTCCGGTCCTCCACGGCTCCACCCAATTCCAAAATCAGAGGTTAGACGGTGCTTCTACGTCTTCTACCTTTGAATTTCAAAGGTATGTTAACTTTTAAAAGGGAGTTTGCTGCTGTTAACTGTGTTAACCCTAGACATTTAGTTTGATTTTTTCCTCTCTTTTACGGTGCTTCTACCTTTGAATTTTCAGTTCTCGAATTATTTTCCCTCTGTATTTGTAAATCTTCAGTTCTTCACCTTTTCCGCATGTTAATTTGTTAAATTATTTTTCATGTTTTTTGCTTTTTGCTTTTTTATTTTTGGATTGATGAACTGATTGATCTCTGTTATATTAATATGACCAATATAGTGGTTTTCTGATTTTGATTTTAAGAATATAATTTGTTGTTTTTACTCTCCTCTGCTTTGAAGAGATTTTTAGCATCTTCACCTAATTTAGAATTGTGTTCACAAATTGTATGTATAATTGAAGCTAAAAATGAATTATGATGGATTAATGAAACAAGATGTGAACTTGAAGAAAAAAGATGGGTTTTATGACAAAGAAAGAAATCAAACTTGAGTGCAATAATAATGTGATGGATAAAACTTTGAGCCTTTTGTGACAGTCCATTTTTGTTATATGTATTTGGAAACTCTGGAATTTATGCTTTCTGTTATTGCTGCAGATGTAATTGAAGCTCATTTCTAGCTATCTTTTTCTAAATTATAAATGTTCGTTTATTAGAAAAAGAAGTGAAAGTCTCATTCCAATCTTTTGGTTGATTTTTTCTTTCAGAAGAGAAAATGCCTTTTTGGGTTTTCTTAAACCAAACTTAATGTTTGATCATCATTAAAAATAGTGCCTTCCCAAGTTTTACCTGTAAAAAACACTTTCCCTTGATTTGGGGTTACTCGACAAAGTTTGCAAATTCACTGCTTCATTTCCTGTTTCTATGTTCATTCTCCAAATTTTACTGCAAAGTTGGATTTAGATTTATCCAACCCGGTTTCTTAAAGGGTTAGTACTCATGCATATAGTAGAAACATACAATCACACTGTTTAGTATTTACACATAAAGTAAGAGCATATATCACACCCGCACGCATCGAAAATTTACCACTTGTTAGTTAAAAATTGAAATCCAAATAGATTCTATAAGTAAATCTATAAGAATCCTAAGACCAAGTTATCAACTTTATATTTGTATGATATTCGTATAATATATATAATGATAATTATATTTATTAATATTTTAAATAATTTTAATTTAAAATAATTTATATGGTATAACTTCTATGCGACATTCATGTATTCATTATCATTTTGCGTATTATATTTATAGATCCAAATCCAATCTCAAAGCATATACGTATTAACCTAAGTTAGAGGCATAGAGCTCAGTATTCAAGAGGATTAGATTTTTCATGGATTGCCTCGCAATTCTAAATTAGATGAAAAAGCTAAAAAACTCTTCAAAGCAAAGGACATCAAAAAAGCAAAATATAGATTTCATACTATACTATTCAACATTAAGAAGTAGGAATGTAATAATGGAGAAAGTTAATTGCAAGTGGAAATCATGATTTCCTTGGTTGTTATTGTCTTCTTGATTGCTATGCTTTAACCCAAACTTTTTTTATTTTTACTAAAAAATTAAAATGAAAATTTCAATCCGTCATGTGATGATATGAGTATTGTCTCATTAGATTCCAATTTTTACTCCTTCCGACCCTCGTGAACCAATCATTATATGCCCAATTTTAAAATACATTAATTATTCATTTCCTAATTAATATGAAGTCATCTGTCTTAAGGATTAAATGATTAATAAAGTGATTGTTATTTTTTGGAATCTGATTTTAGATTTATTAAAACATTTCTTCTCATTCCTTTTTTTTCTTTACCTAACTTTAAAGCTTAGACTGTAGTTTAACATACTTTTTTTTGTTTAATTTATGCTGCTGTACTATTATATTAATTAATTTTTAATTTAATCGATTTATTAAGTTTGATTTTAAACCAATTTTTGGTCATGGTTAATGATTGCAACAAATGTTTACTTGTAGATGAGTGATCCAAATCGAGATGGTTCAACTCAAAGTTCACAAAATTCTTCCCCAAGTAGAGATGGTCAAACAACAACCAAGGAAAATGTTCGAAAAAAAATTACTCCAAGGGCAGCTTGTTGGAACCATTTCACCAAATTTGTGACTGAAGAAGGGGAGAAGAGAGTAAGGTGCAATGCATGTGATGTTACTTACACAATGGAATCAACTTCAGGTTCTACAACGAATTTGAATAACCATTTGAAAGCATGCCTAAAAAGACCTCGAGGTAATACTTCTAATCCGAAGCAATCATAATTAACATTTGTGAAGGTTAGCTAAGAAACAACGGATTTATCAACTTGGGTGTTTGATAAAGATGCTGTTAGAAAAGCATTGGTTCGTATGATAATTATGGATGAATTACCTTTTAAAATTGTAGAGGGAGAGGGTTTCAAATACTTTCTTTCTATAGCATGCCCACGGTTTAGCCTTCCATCTCGTTGGACAATTAGAAGGGATTGTCTTGATTTATTTAACTCCATGAAGAGTGTGATGAAGAATTATTTTAAAAAAAGATATAAGTAGAGTTTGTTTGACGACAGACACTTGGACTTCATTGCAGAGGATATCTTATATGGTTTTAATAGCACATTGGGTGGATGATGAGTGGAGGTTGCAAAAAAATATTATAAATTTTTGCCTAATATCCGCTCATAGAGGTGAAAGCATAGGTCAAGCCATTGAAAAATGTCTTCGAGATTGAGGGATTGAGAGGGTCTTCACTATTACAGTTGATAATGCATCCGCCAATAGTGTTGCCATTGAATATTTGAGAAAGAAATTGAATCATCGAAATGCTTCTGTTGCAAATAGAAAAATTATTCATATGAGATGTGTTGCATCTTAATCTCATTGTGCAATACGGTATTAAGGATGCTTCTGTGTCTATGGATCGAGTTAGAGGTGCTGTGAGGTATATAAGAGCATCACCATCGAGGTTGACAAAATTCAACCAACGGGTAAAAGAAGAAATGATAGATAGTAAGGCTCAATTGTGTTTAGATGTGCCTACTAGGTGGAACTCAACATATATGATGTTAAAGGTGACCGAAAAATATGAGCGTGCATTTGAATCATATGTACGTGATGACCATAATTTTTTTCTTGACCTTACTGCTGGAGATGGAGTTCCTACATTTGATGATTGGGAAATTGTTCGAAGAATTATAAAAGTATTAAAGCCTTTTTATCATCTTACATTAAAGGTGTCCGGATCTTTGCATGTTACCTCTCATTCACTTTTTGAAGTATTGACGAATGTGCATTGTCTTTTTGATGGGTGGCAAGATTGTAGAGATCTAGACATAATTTCTATGACTTCCAAAATGAGAGAGAAATATAATAGGTATTAGGGTGAAGGAAACAAGATCAACATGCTAGTTTACTTGGCGGTCATCTTTGATCCACGATGTAAAATGAGTTTTTTGGAATTTGGGGTCAACTTGCTTTTTCCTAATGTTGCTAATGACATTATGAAAATGATTGATAAATATTTGCATTGCTTGTTCAATGAGTATTTTTCTAATGCCGGGAGAATTGAATTGTTTGAAGGTAGATCTAGTTCTTCGACAAATCTTTGAAGTTCAATGGAAATAGATCACTTAGAAATGAAAACGGGCTTGGCCAGACAAAAATACCTTAAGAAGAAGAAACAAGTTGGATTAGAAAGCAAATCTGGGTTGGATAGATATTTGGGTGATGATGAAGAAGTAAACAATTCAAGTTCATTTGATTTACTATTGTGGTGGAAAATGAACAGTCCTAGATTCCCTATTTTTGCACAAATGGCTCGAGATATTCTTGCTATTCCTATCTCAATAGTTGCCTCGGAAAGTGCATTTAGCACGGGTGGACGTGTTCTCGATAGTTTTAGAAGTTCTTTAACTCCTCTCATGGTCGAAGCATTGGTTTGCACACAAGATTGGCTTCGGAAATTTAATGATGCCATTAATCTTGAAGATTATGTTGATGAACTTCAAACCATGGAAGATGGTAATATATAAATTTTAATTTATAAAATAAGCTTTTGTATTCTTTATATTAGTAAGCATTCCCATAATTTAACTAACACTTTTGCTTTTAAATTTGCTAGACTTATCCAAAATACCCGAAGATCAAGAAGGTAACATACTTAGCATTAGTTTATAAAGTTAAATGTTTATTTAATTTATTTTTGCAAAATTTTTTTATTATTTAACTAACTCATTCAATACTTTTACTAGATGTTTCAACATTATCAACGGTGTTTGAAGCACAAGAAAAAACTTAAACGTTTCTATAATGGTTTTTGAACTGATCTGCTATTGTTATTAGTTTGGTTTGGTTTGTTATTGTTGTTGGTTAATTGGACTTTTGTTGTGTTCTTTTGGTGTAGGTTTCTATTGTATTTTGGACTTTTGCTTATGTTTTTTTTATTATAATGCTGTTTATTTCGACTCATGCTATTTACTTAAACTTTTACTTATGTTTTTTTACTATAATCTTTTTTATTACTTATCTTTTTTCTATTGTATTGTCGACTCATGTATTATTTTTGTTGTTTATTTGGGTTGAAGTTGTGTTGCTTTTATTTATTTACTTATTTACTTCAATTTTTTGTTGTATGATCATGTTTAAAAACTTTAAAGAAAATTATTTTTTGAAAAATTACATAAAAATAAACAACACTAATTTTATTTTATTTTTAAATTTAACTCGGACAAATATATTCGATTCGATTTGATTCGAATTCTATCTCACTCGATTCGATTCAATAAAATTTCAAATAAAGTTAGGATAATAAAATGAGATTCGAAAACCCAATTAACTCAAAAATTTTCGATTCGATTCGATTCGATCGAATGTTCACCCCTACTTATTTTAATCTCGTTAAAATCATAACAACTCTATCGTATTAAAATGCTTGCATAATTTTATCTAATTAATTTTATTCTATTCCAAATAATTTGATAACATGGTCTATTAATTAACTCCACTTCAGATCCCTCGTTTAATCCAAATTGAGGAAACACCTATTACTCTAATAAGTAAATTCAGTGAATCATTTCTCCTTGGTAAATTGTTTACAGTTCAATACAAGGGTTTATATTAAACGCAATCTATTAAAGAGTTATGTTAAGCTAATGAAGGGGTCGATTGAAGATATATAATTAGGACTTAAACAATTTCCAATAAATTCCAACTCTTCACTTATTGATCATGAATTATTTAGTCACAAAATTATTCCATTAAAATATTAAGACTGAACTTCCCATTATACCCCTATTAATATCAATGGCTCTTTTAGGAGCAGGAAAACGTCTCCAAAAGGAGTTGATTTTATATAATATATAGATAATGTAATAATTAAATCTTACGTACAAAATAACATAAAATAATCATAATTGGTTGTATATGTATATAATTAATATATAAAGAGTAATTTATAAATTAAAAAATTATCTCTTTAATATATAAAGTAAATTTATAAATTTTAAAAAATTATCTCTTTAATAAAGAAAGTAAAAGATATGTACTAAAATAATAGTATTTCATTTTAGATTTTTTCTATGTATCATCAAAAATTTTAATTTTTCGATTATTAAAATATAAACTCTCTTTTAAGTAATACATATAATTAATTTGTGCATCTCACAAGAAAGAAACTAGTATTTATAAATTTCATATTTATTTTAGAGTTTATATATTATATTTTCTTTCAATTTTATAATTTTTATAAGACTATATGCTTTTTTTCTGAATTTTTGTATATTTATTTTCATTTTTAATAATTTTTTAAGGTATATAATTTGATAAAAGAAAAAAATATATTTTTATAAAGGAATGGCACGTGGCATTTTCTTTAGCTAAAATCGTCCAAACTCTTTTTTTTAACATATGTTAAATTAAGGATTAAAAAACAAAATGGAAGCATATATGAAAAAATAGATGGAAAATGACAAATGAGTATGACGTTTGCTATTTCTTTTTGTTTTCTTTTTAACTTAACGGACTGTGTTCTTTTATAACTATATATTTATTTATTTTAGTTTAGTACTTTTTTTTGTTAGCTTCCAGTTCAGAGTAGGGTTGAAGAAGCAGATAGACGCCACCGTTTCTCTCTCTCATAAAACCCTTTTTGTTCTCTCTTACGATTATATTGTTCTTCTAGTAGTTTCTAATTTTCTTTCACGTAGGAAACAATGGGAGCTTCATTGCCTCCGAAAGAAGCTAACCTCTTCAAACTCATCGTTGTAGGGATTCGATTTATTTTTTATCTCTTGTATTTCAATTCGCGTTTCTACTTGTTAGTTATACTCCTATTTATTTTCTATTTACTTTGTGTTTATATGTGCGTACTTCTTTACTCCCTTTGTTTCTTTGCTTGTAAAACACTTGTTTGATACCGATCTGCTTGGTTGCTGAGAAAATTGGTGGATATGAAATGAGAAATAGAAAATTGGATTAGATATGCTTGTTTGCCACGTACACTTTTTTGGCAATTTTTTATGTTATAAAGTTCTTTTTTTTTTCTGTTTAGTTAATGAAGCTTAATTAAGCTTAGTCGTTTTGCTTAATTTATTAGATCAATGAGTTCGATTTTGTTGAGAAGCTACTGTAAAAAAAATGGAATTTTGCTTTGAACTTTTTTTTTTATCATGTTTTTAAAGTAAGGATGCATTTTGCGCTTTCCTTTAGTGACAATTCATTTGTATCATCATGGATAAAATTAATTTAATAAGCGTGTTCCGTTGTCTTGCCATTTTAGCTATTTCTCTTGCTTGTTTACATTTATAAATTCAAGTTTTGTTGGTTCCTAATGGCTAGCAATTAGGGCATTTTGGCTTTACACGCATAAGCATTCAAGACTCTATGGTGCCGTTTGTGAATCAATCTGTGTAAGAATTTGGATTTGATCGAGCTGGTCCTTATTGTAAATGTAGACTTGAAGGTTTAATTTTGAATATGGGTTTGTATTTGATGCCTTGTACACTGAGAGTGAACCTTATTATGACATGTAATTAAAGAACAAACAGTAATTTTTAAGATTCTTAAAAATAAATATAATAGTTACATCTTTTAATAGGCTGCATCATGTGGTTTACTGTAGCATGATGCATCATACATAATAAGTTCTTTGAATATTTATATATTTTAAGAATGTTTTCCACACTTAATTGAGAGTCCACTGCCCCACCCTTTTTTTCTCTAAAAAATTATTTACAGTCGAAGCTAGAGTTTTGACCTGTAAACTCCATTTCAATTTAATTGTAATTAACTGTTGACATAGTTTTTTTTTCTCCTTCCGTACTTATTATCTGTTCATATACTCTCGCCAGTTCTCATGACTGAATTTTTATATTATTGACTTGGATCTCTATGTGCTATTGCTAAAGCTCTTTATATGTTCATCACTGCAGAAATCATATGAAACTAAACAGTACAAGAAAGGACTGAAGGCTGCAGATGCTATACTTAAAAAGTTTCCTGATCATGGAGGTAGTTTAATTTCATGCACCTATTTCTCCCTTTTTTTTTGTTATTGCTTGAAAGTCTCTTAATTTTTTAGTGTCTATAGTTTGCATGGTCTTTTTAAGCGTGCCTGTATAAAGATGGAAAAACTTTGAAGCAAATGAACATTATACTTTACAGGAAAAAGGGGCCATCAGTAGGTAGTTTGTGTTGATATCCATGAAATTAATTTACACAATCTTTACAAAAAGCCTCTGGCATTGACATGATTGTTTCCATGTACTGCTTTCTTGTGTCCTATATGATTTATGTGAATTGTATTTTTGAAATCATTGGCTGTCTAGTGTTTTGTCCATAATGTAATGGTTTTATAGATAAGTGGAACAATGTAGCAGTATCAATGTGGGGATGCTCTTTACCAATTGAACATATTGCATTGCTTTAGGATATATAACTCATTTTGTGACCCATAAGGTTTCAAGCATGCAATATTTTATTAATTTCTTCATATTGGTTGGTTTTGTGTCTTCAAACATGGTTAGTACTGGTATAGTATCTGTAGTTCTCTATTGTTTTATGGGCTTTTGTTCCTTGCTCTCAGAAACATTGTCAATGAAGGGGTTGACCTTAAATTGCATGGATCGTAAAACTGAAGCATATGAGCTCGTTCGGTTAGGTTTAAAGGTTGCCTTGTTTTTCTTTCAGCCTGTTTAATTTCAAAGCAATGTCACTTTTTCCTAACAGTGTTTTATGTTTGTGTCTTTATGTAGAATGATTTGAAAAGTCATGTCTGCTGGGACGTGTATGGTCTCCTCTATCGATCAGATAGAGAATACAGGGAGGCTATCAAATGCTATCGCAATGCTTTGAGAATAGATCCAGACAACATTGAAATACTACGGGACTTGTCACTCTTGCAGGTATACCTTCCTTACCTTATCTGTAATTCCTATTTTTAGACTCAGTATTTAATCTAAGATGTTCATCAGTAGTATGCTTGATCACATGCTCACTCAAATTCTTGACATTGATGCTTGGCGTTCTTGAATGGTTAAAGGAGTTTCTCTTGTAAGCTTTGTGGTTTGCCTTGAAGGTTTTTCAGATTTCATTGTGGAGTTCGATAATCTTAAGGTATTGGGGGTTCTAATTGGCAAGCCAAGGTTGCTACTAAAACAGTTTGAATGCCCACATTTATGCTAAGTTCATGGCCAAGGCTGGTTCATTGTGGTAACTTGGTATAACTGGATGAAAATCCCAAGATTGGGCTAAAGGTAGTTGTGAAAGAATTTAAGCATTTTTTATTGCTTGAGGGAATCTGCTAGTATATGGGATAGAATGGACTAAGCTATGTTGAAATAGAAACAACAGAAATGAAGATATGTGGCTTAAAACAGGGGAATGGTAGATACAGGATGTGT
The DNA here is from genome assembly GCF_007990345.1 of Gossypium hirsutum. Taxonomy (NCBI): domain Eukaryota; kingdom Viridiplantae; phylum Streptophyta; class Magnoliopsida; order Malvales; family Malvaceae; genus Gossypium; species Gossypium hirsutum. The sequence goes on along the minus strand of NC_053439.1, from coordinate 14,251,216 downwards.
TAGATCCTAGAAATAGACTTATAAAGCATACAAGGCAGCTGTTTTTTCTTTTTTGTAACTCTGCAAATTTATATCATAGTTTTTTGTTGCAATTGATGGCCTTTGGTGAAGGGAAAATGCTATAGCGCACTTTGTGTGATAATCTGGCAGCACTTTTTATATTAGAATTGATTCAGATGTAGCATCTTAAACAAAGGTTTTGTTTTGTTGCGCAAACAAATAAAAAGTAATTGAGTCAGAAGCAACCATTTGATTTGATCCGTTCATTCTCATTATTTCAGAAGAATTAACCTCCTTGAATTGATATGTTCTGGTCAATCCAGATCTGCAGCAGATTCTTCTTCTCATTCTACTAGTTCCCTGATGGTTGAAAGTGCTTATAGACCGAATTTTGCTTGGATCAGATCTGATCTGGTGCTTAACTTCATATGCATTTGTGTCTTACTGCTTCAGGGTAGTGAAAAATTCAGTGTCTTTGATGCTGAAATTGTTGAATTTTAAATGGAGATCAGTGATGTTTTGATTCTTGTTTTTCTGGCTTTCATTTCTGTTATTCATTTGCCCATTGTTTGGTGCTTGCCATAACTATGGGCTCTTAGTTATTGATATTTTGATGATTTCAGTCAGAGTCAGCGGTAGCTTTTTTGGGCTTTTTAGTTTATATGGTGTATATACCTTAATCAGTTAAAGGAAAAAAAAGCATGAAGATCATGAGTACTTGTCTTTCTGCTAATAACATTTGAGAGAAGATTTTCAGATTTGATAATGGTTTTAAATTTTCTCATTTGTATTGTTTAGGTTGTTTCAGATTTGATAATGGTGTATATACCTTAATCAGTGATTTTATGAGTGCAAAGCTTGGTGTTTACCGCTCGTATACCTGGCGTAGTATCTAGCCTGCCCATAGGGTACTTGAAGAAGGAGGTGGGTGGAAAGTAAGAAGTGGTGCTTCAATTAAAATTTGGCGGGATTCATGGTTACTAGGGTCTAGACAAAGGAAAGTGATGGGTCAGACGATTAATATCAATTATACATATGTCTCAAACCTAATTAATGTAAATTCTTATACCTAGAAGGCTAACGTAATGGATAGGTTGTTTGATAGTTACCAGATCAAGATAATTTTATCCATTCTGCTGTCAGGTGGATGGATTTGTATGGCGAGGGGATAATACAAAGACCTATTTGGTAAAGAGCGGGTACAAATGACTTTTTTCTAGGGATAAGGGTGTTACAGAGGTTGTGCATACAATGCGAAATACACATTTAAGAGCTTTTTACAAAAGATTATGAAATCTTAAACTGGCCAGTAAAATAAAAATTACTATTATGTTATTACTATGTTGTTATTGTTTGTATATTGTATAACACTTGTTTTATTGTTAATTTTGTTATTATTTTAGATACAAATGCTTGTTAAGTTGCATCTATCTTAGTGTTGTTTAAATATACATATTTTTAAAAACTTATTTTCAATTTGTTAAGAAATATTTATTTTAATATTTTTAATGTATCATATATATTTAAAAATTATATAAAAAAATAATTAATACGTGTGGGACAGGCCGAGTTTAGATTTTAGCATTTTTATCCGGGTTGGGTTTGGGTAAAAATTTAAGCCCATTTTTCGGGCCAGGTCAAACTTGGGCCTAGCAAATAGGCCTAAATTTTTTATTGGGCCTAGACTGAACTTGACCCGGCCCAACCCACGAGTACCTCTATCTGAAAAGTTGCTAACAATTTTATCCCTACTTTAAGTAATCTAGTAGCTAGAAGAGTGGCAGTGGAGAGTTGCTGCCGAGTCTGTCATGGAGCTGAGACGGTCGAGCACTTATATCGTGAATGCCCAGTTACAGTCCAGGTACTGAGTGACTTGATGGTGCCATTTTCCTCCACAAATAATGTAAACAAGTGGAAAAATTGGTTAGTCAAAGAAATTGTTAACTGCACGTTAGATAGATGTAAACTGTGGGTGGTCATATTCTAGGTGGTATGGTTTAATCGGAATGATGTTTACCATGAAGGTATCAACCAACATACGAATGGTATGGTTGCATTTGTAAAGTCATACATGCAAGAATTGGAATGTTTAGATTTTGTTTTACCACATTTTCATAAAGTTCGGAAAGTTGCATGGGAACCACCAGCAGGATTCACAGCAAAGGCAAACTTTGATATAGCTTTTAATTAGATAAAAAATAAGGCTCCAGCGGGTGTTTTAATTAAAAATAAGGAAGCCCTAGTGATGGCCGCTGGTAATTACCCATTCGAGCATATGGCTGACCCAACGGTTGCAGAGGCAAGGGCGTGCCTCAGTGCTGTGATTTTGTTGAACGAGTTAGGATTTCGGGAGGTGGAGGGTGATTCTTTGACAATTATTAAGAAGTTACGGGTCCCTGTAGAGGATAGAGTGGCTATTAGTGATAAAATTGTTCTCAATGTAAAATTGTTCACATTCATATAAAATGTTTACAAACTATTTATAGATTATAGATAACCCTTTAAAACAAAAAATTAAAATCTAATAATAACCAATGACTCTTGATCTTTCATTCTCCTAAACAAAAACTACTAATTTAAACCCATTGAAAAAACAACATAACTCTTGACCTTTCAGCTCTTGACCTTTCACTTACATAACTTTTAACTTTTCATTTAAGTTTATTTAACAAAACTCCCCTGTAAACTTAAATGCTTCTGCCATCCTTCATGCCGATTAATTTCTTGTAGTTGTCGAAGAGTACCATTGGTAGCGGTTTTGTGAAGATATCCGCAACTTGGTCTCGACTTGCCACGTGCACTAATTTCACACTTCCTTCCTTTACATGATCTCGGATGAAATGAAAGCGAATGTCAATCTGTTTGCTTCTCTCATGATTCACTGGGTTCTTTGCCAACTCAATCGCTGATTTATTGTCAACTCGTATCTCAGTTGCACCAAGTTGTTGTTGCTCCAACTTGCCCAACAAAATTCTGAGCCATATAGCATGACATACACACCAAGATGCTGCCACATATTCAGCTTCACATGTCGAGAGTGTCACGATTGGTTGCTTCTTTGAAAGCCAAGTAAACGCCGTGTTACCCAAAAAGAACACATATCCCGATGTACTTTTTCGATCGTCTAAATCTCGACATCAATCACTATCGGAATAACCAATCAACTTGTAATCTTCCATATTTGAATAAAATAACCCGAGTGACACCGTTCCTTGAATGTACCGTAGGATTCACTTCAACGCCTTCCAATGTGAATAAATCGGCTCCTCCATGAATCGACTTACAATGCCAACACTTAGCGAAATGTCAGGCCTTGTGCAAGTGAGATAGCAAAGGCTTCCCACCAAACTCCGGTATTTGCTCGGGTCGACTCGTTCTCCTCCATCGAATTTTGAGAGTTTTACACCTGGTTCCATTGGTGTTGATACCGGGTTGCAATGTGCCATCTTGTATTTCTTCAAAATTTCCTTTGCATATGCCTCTTGTGACACAAAAATACCTGTCTCTTCTTGTCTAACCTCCAAACCAAGGAAATACTTCATTAAACCCAAATTTGTCATCTCAAATTTTTGTGTCATCTTGCTCTTAAAATCTAGTATCATCTCACCATTGTTCCCCATAAAAATAAGGTCATCGCATAAAGAGCAAAAAATAACATATTACCTCCATTCTTCTTCACGTAGAGGGCATGTTCATAAGGACATTGTTTGAATCTGTTCTCCTTGAAGTATGTATCGATACGAGTATTCCATGCCCACGGTGCTTGCTTCAACCCGTAAAGTGCTTTCTTCAATTTTAGCACTTTCTTCTCTTCTTTATTTTTTATGTACTCGGGTGGTTGCTCGATGTAGACTGCTTCTTCAAGCACACCATTCAAGAATGCCGACTTGACATCCATTTGAAATATCGGCCATTTAAATTGAGCTGTTTGTGCAAAGAGCAATCGGATTGTCTCCATTCTTACAACGGGAGTAAATACCTCGTCATAATCAATCCCCTCCTTTTGCTTATATCCCTTTGCAACAAGTCGCGCCTTGTACCGTTCTAACTCGCCTTGAGCATTCATCTTTCTTTTGAACATCCACTTCACACCAATGGGCTGACTTCCTTTCGGTAATTCCGTTAACTCCCATGTGTTGTTACGGTCAATTGCTTTAATCTCCTTGTCCATAGCAGTTTGCCACTTCTTGTCTAGCACCGCCTCTTCAAAACTTATATTCTTGGAATCTGCCAAAAGACATACAATATGTACCTCATTTGTTGAATCATACAAATCTTGCAAACTTCGTATTTTTGGTTGCGGTTCATCTTCATCATCGGTAGTTTCAAGATTTGTCGGTATGATTGTTGGTGTAGCAATTGATGATCCTCCATCTTTGATGATAACCTCCGTTGAGTTATTCCAATCCCACTCGCTTGCTTCATTGAATCGTACATCATGACTTACCACAACATTCTTACTTATCGGGTCGAGTAGCTTGTATCCTTTTGTTTTCTCATCATACCCAATAAAAATAAACCTTTTGCTTTTGTCTTCGAGCTTCGTTCTTCGCTGATCCGGCACATGTGCATAGGCCTCAGTACCGAATACTTTGAGATGAGAAACTGATGGTTTTTGTCTGCTCCAAGCCTCTTGTGGTGTTTGATCATCCAACTTCGCATGTGGATATCGATTTTGCACATAGATGGCACATTGCACGGCTTTCGCCCAAAATTCCTTCGGCATCTTCTTGCTCTTGAGCATTGATCGAACCATGTCGAGAATAATCCGATTCTTCCTATCGGCCACACCATTTTATTGGGGAGAGTATGGTGCGGTTAGGAATCGTCTTATGCCTTGCTGCTCACAATACTCCATGAAAGTCGTCGAAGTATACTCGCCACCTCTATCAGATCGTACAGATTTAATGTGTCTATCAGTTGCTTTTTCCACCATCACTTTGAACTTCTTGAACACCTCGAATGCCTCAGATTTTTCTTTAAGAAAATAAACCCAAGTTTTTCGTGAGAAATCATCGATAAAAGAAATGAAATACCTTTTACCACTAAAAGATTCGGGGGTGATTGGTCCACATATGTCTGTATGAATCAATTCGAGAAGTTGCTTAGCCCAATATTCTGCTTTCTTTTGAAACGAAATTCTCGCATGCTTGCCAAGCACACATTTTTCACAAAATTTTCCCTCATAGTCCATGTCTGGTAGCCCATGCACCATGTTCTTCGCTAACTCGTTTAGACCACCATAATGTAAGTGGCTAAAACGGAGATGCCACAATGACACCTTGTCTTCAACGTCGACTCGCAAACATTTTCCTCGTACACTTCAAATTCAACTTGTACATGCGATTTCTCTCCATTTCAACTAGAGTGACCAAATGCCCTTCCTTATCTTTCAAGTGTAACACTCGATCTTTCACAAATACCGAATAACATTTTTCCATGGGTTGCCCCATACTCAAAATGTTGCTCTTGAGGTCTGGTACGTAATACACATCTTGGATTGACCCAACTAACCCATCTTGTTGTAAATAACAAACGGTACCTTGGCTTTTTACCTCAACCTTCGACGCATCTCCAAACGACACATGTCCCATTTCAACCTTTCGCATCTCTTTGAATAGGTGCTTGTGCCCGCACATATGGTTGCTTGCACCCGTGTCAAGGTACCATACCATGTTGGTGTTGACTTCGTTGTGTGCCATCAAGAGAAAACCTTCTTTTGCCTCCTCATTTTCGGTGGTTAGGTTGGTTGTCTCTTCCACCTTTTTTGAGACGCGACATTCTTTCGCGAAATGTCCCACCTTACCACAATTGTAACACTTATCAGAGTTACAATCCTTCGCATAGTGACCATATTTGCCACACTTGTAGCACTCGACATTGGAATAATTTGACCATCCGCCTCTTCCACGACCACGTCTTCTTCCACGTCAATTTTGTTGGTTTGAATGCTCCTTCTCATAATTCCCTTCTTGACCACAGCCTTTTCCACCACGGCCATTTCCTCGATCTCCACGACCACGGCCTTTACCTCGAAAGCTTTGAGAATAGAGAACCTTTTTATCTTTGATTGATGCCTTGGTTTGAAGTGCTTGCTCGAGTGTCTCCTCTTTCTTCTTCTTCTTACGTTGTTCATGTGCCTCGAGAGAACCGACGAGTTCATCGACTGTGAGCGTTGCTAGATTTTTTGACTCTTTTATGGCACATACGACATTCTCGAAACTATCAGTTAACGATCTCAAAATCTTCTCCACAACTCATGCATCGGTTAACGTTTCTCCGTTTCGGTTGAGTTGGTTCACCACGGTTTGAACACGCGTGATGTAGTCGGAGACACCTTCCGATTCCTTCATCTTCATGCCTTCCAACTCACCACGAAGAGTTTGAAGGCGGACTTGTTTAACTCGGTTAGCTCCTTTGTACACCTTTGCTAAAATGTCCCACACTTCTTTGAAGTTGTCGCACTTGCAATCTTCTCAAAGCCCGACTCGTCAACAGCTCGGAATAACATGTACAATGCCGCCTTATATTTTGATCGCATTTCTTTCAACACCTTGTTTTGAGCTACCGTATATCCCGCAGTAGTTGTCGGTTCTACGAAACCTTTTTGGACCACCTCCCAGCCATCTTAAGACCCGAGCAGAGCTTTCATTTGGATGCTCCAATTCTCATAGTTCACCTTTGTTAGTAGAGGCAATGGCACATTACTAGTCACACTCTCCATAGCTCAGATACCAATTTGATAAAATTGTTCTCAATGTAAAATTGTTCACATTCATATAAAATGCTTACAAATTATTTATAGATTATAGGTAACCCTTTAAAACAAAAAATTAAAATCTAATAATAACCAATGACTCTTGACATTTCATTCTCCTAAACAAAAATTACTAATTTAAACCCATTAAAAAAACAACATAACTTTTGACCTTTCAACTTTTGACCTTTCACTTACATGACTCTTAACTTTTCATTTAAGTTTATTTAACAATTAGTGTGTTGATTAAGGAGATAAGAGTGAGGGCCCAAAACTTTGATTCAGTGGAGTATAGTTTCATACCTCGATAGGGGTACTCAGCAGCGCACACGCTGGCGGTAGAGTGTTGGAGATTTGAGGGGCCTAGGGTCTGGATTGAGGAAGCTCTGGTGGTGGTGGAAACGGAAGCAGATCGGGACCAACGGGTCATGAATTAGCGGGATTGAGTCAACATTTCTAGTGTTAGAGGAATCAATAATTTTTGGACTATGGTAAGAATAGGAATGCAGGAGCAAATCGAGCGCAATAAAGAAAAACGCCATCGCCTGTGGATGGGGATCGGAGCTCGTGTTTTACTCCGGTATGGTGGTACTTGGGTTTTGAAGAATGGGGCGGACCATTTCATTTTTTTTTGGTTAGGTTTTTCCTTTGGGGTTAAGTTTTTAGGCCAGTTTACTTTCTCTTTTTCTGTTTTAATTTTCAAAGACAATATTTATGGCACCGTTTAGGCTTAATGGTGGTGGTTGTAACGGGCTCCCTTCATTAATGTTAATCAGCTGGAAGTTTATTAAAAAAAAAGAATATTGCTTTGCCACTATTTCAAAAGAAAAACTCAATCTACAGAAAACAAAATCATCCCAAAAAAAAGAAATCATGTAACTTTAAACTATCGTGCAACTGGAAAAAAATGTTTTGAGAAGAGTTACGGCTTGATATGACATATAGTGAGCCATGAAAGGTCCCACTTGAATTGTAGTGATGTAAATTGGAAGGTAGAGTGCATGGTATGAGCTGAGACTATTGATGGTTCTCCATAGTTGATACAAGATCAATCATCTTCTTCTTATGTAGGGTAGTGATGAATGGAAAATATTGTTGTCCATAGGGATTGATTGAGGAAAGCCATGATAGTTAAAGGTTTTTTATTTATATATTTTTTCATTTTCAACCAAACGATAGTTCAAAGATATATGGGTCTTTTTTTTTTGAAATGGTTGGATTTTTTATGGGTAAAGTAGAGTAGTGGGTAAATCAGTTGGGTATGATACAATTTGTCTAAATTATCGGTAACTTAACATAAATTTCAACGATGTCATGATTTAAAAAAAAAATTAATGTAGAAAGACTAATTTGGAGCAATTTTTGGTAGAGAGATTCATTGAACTTTACATGATAGTATAGGGAGCCCAAGTAAACTTTGACTAAAATAGTCAAATACAACCAAGAATTACAAGTAGATTGATAAAACCTTGTCTACTTGAGTGGAGAGATCAAAGACTTCACTATCAGAGATTTAATATTTTATTCTAGTTGAAGCGACCATGTCCTTTTCAAGTTGAGCTCAAATACAAATTGGTCCATCTTCCATCCAAAATAGAATAGAGGTCTCAATGAAGCCATTAAGATAAGTGACCATGTTTACATTGCGGAAAACATGATATTTTCCACTTTGAAACCCATGGGCCAACAATCGCCCACAAGAGATAGACAGATTGGTAAACAATCAGTCAAACTTAGTAATTTAATGATTAAACTTACATAATTTCCTTCTAAAATAATAGTTTGAATTCTTAGATATAAGGTCGTACCAAATGAATCAATGGATATCGAGAATGAAGGAGACATGTACTCATAACCTCATCCATATGATTTCGGATAAAAATTTCAACAATAACTAATCCATCTGTCCAGCGTAAGCTAACATTGAAATTTAATCAGTCGGTAACCAAACACCTTAAAGTAGTAACATCTATCTTTTATCTATCATTTTGAAACTTACATGTTTTACATTAAGCATAACAAACTTGGTCTATTCATGTAATTTAATACTATTATACCTACAACCTTGGTTAAAAGTTAACTAGTGAGCTAAGGACATCTGTGATGCTAAAACTTTGTGAGCGATCAACCTCGCAAGCACGCACCGTGAGGGCCACATCTTTTGACATTGGCAAAATGCCTACCACTCTAACATCACATTTACCTATTTTTTTGACATGACAACCCATATATAACATCCTGATTTAAGGTCTAGTCGAAACAATATTTTCGGGACCACAAATTTGATGAGGAAAAATTTATTTTTACTATATTTTTATGGCCTACAATTTCACGGAAAGATTTCGTGAAAATTTCATTCAAAAATTTTGACGTTTGGGCACTCAATTTAGTCAAAAAGACTAAATTGTAAAAAGTGCAAAAGTTGAGTTTTATATGTTAAAGGTATTTAATTGTTATGGAACTATAAATTAGGGGTCTTTATATGGTAATTAGACCATTAGTTAGTGATGGACAAAAATGGACATGAGATAAGTGAAATAGGATTTTTTTAAGTAAGGGCATTTTAGTCATTCAGTAAATTAATAGAATTAAAAGGGAAAAAGATGTGAAAATTGTGTTCATGATCCTTGCTTGTTGCCAAAACTTGAAGAAAGCCATATCTAGTGTTTCTTCACTTTCTCAAGCTCATAATTAAAAAGAACGAAATCCGGAGCTAGATCGGGGAAAGAAAAAGATTGAGGACTAAAGTGTTAGATTTGATCACATTTTTGTACCGAGGTAAGTTTACAGTAAATAAATGAAATATTTTGATAATTATTATTAATGATGTTATTTTCCAGCAATTATATATTGATTTCATGAATTTATTTAATGTTGACTCAAGTATGATACGATAGAGAATTAGTATTAAAAAGTCCCGTTGAAACTTTTGAAATGTATCGGATATAAATGTCATGACATTTGGGTGATGAGATCCCATGTAAGACCATGTTTGGAACATGGCATTGGCATCCTTGAGATCGTGAGAGGTCTCATGTAAGACTATGTTTGGGACATGACGCTGGCACTGAGATGAGAGGTCCCCCGTAAGATCATGTCTGGCACATGGCATAGACATCGATATGAGAACTCCCATGTAAAACCATATCTGGGATATGACATTGGCAGTACAGGAAACATCCCATGTAAGACCATGTCTGGGACATGGCTTTGGCATGTTATTATCAGATATGAGACCCAAGTATTCTTATTATTTCAATGTGGCTCAACGGGCTAGAAAACAAATTATGTTCTATGGAAGTTCAAGTAAATGTATAATTAGCAACTTCAGGTGAATTATAAGAGTTAAGAATATGTTATGATATCAGTGAGAACCAATATTTCAGCAAGAGAAGAGTAAGTTGTAATCTTAAGCTATCTAAATAGGTAAGTAAATAAACAAGTAAATGAGAGTAAGTAAAGAGGAAACTTAAGAACATGATACTTGCATATCATTATTTGTGTTAAATGTTGCTATTTATTTACTTGTAAACTTACTAAGCTTTATGCTTACTTCTTTTATTTCTTTTTCTTTCATATAGTATTATCAAGCATAGTCGGGATCTTGAAGACGTCGGAGAGCGTTCACACTATCAACCACCACAACTTGATATTTTAAGACGATAAATGTTTCGAGCTATGGCATGTATAGGGACTTAGTCATTTTGATTGTATATTCTTAAATTATGACCAAAAGATGATATGTAAATATTTAATGATAAATAGTTATTAAAATGGCTAAGTATGAAGGTGTTTGTTGTTATAAATGTCTAGGTGATAAATTATGCATAGAAATCATGAAAAAGTAAAAATTGGTAGTGAAACAGTTTTGGGACAGCAGCAGTGACGTGACTTTGAAAAATCACCAAGGATAATATAAAATGAATTAGAGAGTGAATGATATATATAATTAAATATTATTGAGTCTATTTTCATAGAAAAATAACAGTGTAGACAAAGGAATTATGTATTCTGAGATATTTTCCTTTTACTTAGACAAGGTCAAAGTGGTTTTTGGAATCCCCTATTCTGACTTTGGAAAATCATTAAAAATTGTAAAAAAATATTTATAAGTTGTAATTTATATTTATAGATCTCTTATTGAGTCTATTTTTTGTAAAAATAAGTTAGAACATCATATGAAGTCTGTACAATGAGATAATTAAATTTTAGTAACGAGAGGTCAAGACTGTCAATCAGTGAAATAGGGGAGAATTTTACTAATAAACTGTACTAATTGGCCAAATCAAAAATTCTAAAAACTTTATGGTAAAAAAATATATGAGTCTAGTTTCAAGGAAAATTTATGGATCTAAATTTCGAGTTTGATATCTTGAGTTATAATTAATTTAGTAACTGGTGTGCAGGTGGATAGCTTTGTTGTGAATACTGAAATTAATTTCAAAAGTAAAATTTTATGCCCCGAACTTTTAAGTTAAGTCAAGTAACACCTCATACTCGACTCCGGAAACGGTTTTGGGTAAGGGGTGTTACACCATACCTACGAGGAAAGGATGTCAGTAGGTCGACTAGACTCCAAGGAGTGCGAAACTAATACAAGAATCACTCATAGAGTTTTAGGGAGGGCTGACAACACACCTTTATAAGACACTCAAGGATTAATGAGTGGGAATCTCTCTCTCTCTCTCTACCCCTAGTCTGAAGTATCTTCATTCCCTTCTTGTACTTTTATCCTCCAAGGAGCTCGTGCTCCGATCATCCTTAAATGCTTATAACTTTCCTTCCATTGGATGAACCCTTATGAATCACAATAGCCTAACTTTGTATCGACAATAGGTGCGGTGAGCGTAGACTCACTTTCGACCTTTTGAACTAGAAATGATGACTTATCCTAACAACTTCTCTAACGACCCAAACTTTCCCGACGTTCAACATTTTTCAAAACTTCCAAAATTATCATAATCAGGCTTGACAAAACTTTGGCCTGTAAGACCAACACCCTTATAACTTGTTTGTGCCATAATAGTATAATCCTTGGTATAATCACTTGCAATGATTTTACAATCCATACTTATAATATCCTTCACCAGCCATACGACATCATACCTCGAACCATAACACTAGTCCCCAATGGATCATGGGATTCCAAGAGTAACTTTGTAATCCACGAGAACAATTCCAACGACAACATGAATTCTAGAAACAATAGTATGAGCGCAACCATCACTAAAAAATATCCTCAAACAACGTATAGAAGAATTGATGGTCTCTTAACGAGCTCCTCGCTAACAAGGATAGACATATAGTGAAGATGGTATGCCTTTTATGTCTAACCAAGAATATGAGTAGAGAAAACTAGCTTGCCAATGTAGTGAAGAAGAATATGTTTCTTAGATAGTCCCCCATCAAAGAAATGTATTGGAGAGAAAGGTGGAGGAACTAAGGAAAGCATGTTATTACATGGAGATTTCTCGACCAAGTGGGGCAAGCTAGCCCCAAGCTCTAACAACCTCTTAGTGCCAAAAGTGGCCAACATTTTTTCCCATAACAACATCAAGTTATTGAAAGAGAAATACAATGGTAATGAGGATCCAGAGAAGCATGTTGAACAATACGACAATTGTATGGAGATATTGCGAGTCTCAGATGTGTTGAAATACAAGGTATTCCTAATGACTCCTAGAAGTCATGTTGAGAGTAAGGCCATCAACTCTTATTTCCTTATTAAATTAACACTTTTTTACTAAAACAAACTTACTTTTGCAACTTTTACAATTTAGTCCTTTTTAATTAATTAACTATTTATACCTTAAAATTTCTTAACCAAATTTTAAAAAGACCCTAATAACACTCCATAAATATTTAATAAAAATATTTACAGGCTCAGTTTATAACAACAAGGTCCCAAAACCTCATTTTTTAAAATCACTTGACTTTAGGGACATACCACTTAACTTAATTATTTGTTCAAATAACATAAATTATCAAATCAAAATTTATTATAAAATTATATTTTATTCATAAATATTAAATAATAATATTTACAGACTCATTCGTCAAATTTGAGGTCCCAAAACTACTATTTTCTAACACCACTAAAAAATGGACTGCTATAGAGTATTCCGAGAATTGAACCCAAGGAATTGCCAAAATTGGTAAAGGACATTATCAAATTAATTATTCCAAAGCTAGTATTAATCTAACAGAATTACAAATTAATAGTGCAATCAAAAAGAAAATTAAGATAAAACTAATCCTCAAATTAACATTTACTAAAAATTAAGGAACTCTCCACTTCATGTTTAAACAATGCTAATAATTAACCTAAAATCAATTAATCAGTAATTGTTAATTAAGCTAACATACTATTTTGATCGAGTTGTTTACTACTCCTAACTATGATTACCTTCTCTATCTCCTTCTAATTAGGAGTTACCACCTAACCTATCTTTTCAGTCTCACCTAGGTATACGACTCTCCCTTTAGTCTCATCGCTTAGCACATTTTTACCAAATCCTTAGGCGATAAATTCTCCTCTCGGTTTCATTTGTCTAAATATTCTTCTAAAGTCGTCAATTCTAGTATTTTTGAGAAGTTTGGCGAAATTGAAAAAACACCCAATCAAATAGAGATGAACACTTAATCAAATAGTCAGTTAATCAATTAACCCATGTAAGAAAATCCTAATAACACATATTTCAAGCCAATTTCGATATAAACATTCTATCAAACACTTGATGAACTAAATATAAAAATAAGAATAAGGAAAGAAATGTTGTAACAACCCGATTTTTAGTGGCGTCAGAAAACACGATTTCAGAACCTCATTTGAAATACAATTATCTAACACATGATTTAGAGCTAGCCGCTGTAGTATTTTCTCAAAAGATCTGGAGGAACTATTGATATGGTGAAAAGTGTTATATCTATACGTATCATAAGAGTCTCAAGTATCTCCTCTCCCAAAAGGAGTTAAATCTGAAACAACATTGCTGGATTGAATTGTTGAAAGATTATGTTTTCATAATTGATTATCATCTTGGAAAAGCGAATGTGGTGGCTGATGCCTTAAGTTGAAAGTTAGCAGTTGAGTTGGGGGCCATTTTCGTTCAGTTGAGTATATAAGATGATGGCATCTTGTTAGTTGAAAGCCACCATGGGAAGCCACAAGGAGCAGCCGCAGATAGCCCCCTATATTTAACTATTTACTCTTTGCATTATGAAATGGTTGTGGATAGCCCCCTTTGCTACTCTTTCTTATCCTTCTCTTTCAGTTAAATTATTTTTTTCTACGTCGGGAGACAAGATTGCATTCATCTTTAGATTTTCAGTTTAATATAACATGGCTTAATTTTGTTTATTCAAAATAGATACTAATCTTGATTTGAGTTCATTAGATATTTGTTTCTTGAATATTCTATGCAAATGATTGTTTCATTCATTTAGTTTTAAAGCATGTTTATACTTGTGAATGTATGACCAACATTTGTAAGTTATTGATTTAACTGTTTAATTTGGGAATAGATAATAGTTAATAGACATAAAATCTAAATGATGATATCATGTCGATTTTGGAAGATAATTGTTGTATGCATAAATTGTGTAGAAGCCCGGGAAGGTGATTTCCAAGTTAGTTTTTTACATAGGGATATTCTAATTAACTTTAAAAAAAATAGGACTTCGGGAGAAGCCTATGTTTTAATTAAAATGAGTTTAATGAATTTTCATATTGTCACGAATTTCTCGTAATATTCTTTTTTATGATTACAAATGATTTCTTATTAAAGAAAAATATTTTATTTTAGTATATTCATGTTATGTAATATTATGCCTTGTGTTTATTTTTTCAATGTATGTTGTTTTGTTTTGTGGGTGTCTAAAAACTGATTTAATTCTTTAATTTAAATTGCAACATTCCATCAAAATTCTTCTTATTATTTTGTTTAACCAAATTGATTAAAATTAACTTTACAAATAATTACCACACAGTCCCTGTGGAGATGATAACTCTTTTACTTACTACTTATTACTTGTACGACCGTGTACACTTGCAAGTAATCATGCGACGAGACAAGTTTTTGGCGCTGCAGCAGAGGACTGTATTTTTTATTATTTGTGAAGATATGTTTTTCAGTTTGGTTTATTTTTATTATATTTATTTTAACTTATTTATTTTTCACGATTTTTCAGGGTTTATGAATATAGATCAAATTATCGATCTATTTCCAGTTGACCTAGAAATTGAACGTACTTTTAGGCAAAGAAGAAGGGAGAAATCAACCCAAAGACAAGTCGAAGAGATGAATCAAAATCTAAGAGAAGACACAACCTATAATAATCAAAATTTGATCCTTGTTGATGATGATAAAGATTGAGTGATTATGTAGTATGCTATTTCTTTGTTTAGTGAAGTCAATGTAGGGATTGTAAGACCCGAGATTGAGGCCCTTCAGTTCGAGTTAAAATTGATGATGTTCTAGATGTTGCAAACAATTGAACAGTTTAGTGGGATGCCTACTAAAGTTCCTCATTTGTACCTTTGTTTATTTGTGGAAGTAAGCGACTCTTTAAGTTACTAGGAGTATCTAAAGATGCCTTAAAATTGAAGCTTTTCCCATATTCGTTACAAGATCGCACATAAGCATAGTTGAATTCCTTACCACCCCGTTCTGTTTTGACATGGTAAGAATTGGAGAAACGTTTTTTGATGATGTATTTTCCACCAAGTAAGAATGCTAAACTTAGAAATGAAATTACTATGTTCTAGCAATCCGATGATGAGTCCTTGTATGAGGCATGAAAATGATTTAAGTATTTATTATGGAAATTCCTTCATAATGGAATTCATCATTTCATTCAACTAGACACTTTCTACAACGGTCTCAACGCTCACACGGGAATGGTGGTAGACATTTTAGCTAATGGAGATCTTTTTTCAAATTCATATAATAAGGCGTGTGAGATTCTTAAAAGAATTTTGAGTAACAATTACCAGTAGCCTATGCATCTAACAGCCACTAGGAGAAGAGTAGCAGGAGTTTATGCAGTTAACGCTCTTACATCTTTAGCAGTGCAGGTATCTACTATGACTTCCATGCTTAAGAATATTTCTATTAATGGTTACAATACTAACGTGACAGGTCAGCAACCAAGTTAGTTCGAAAACATTGCATGTGTTTACTGTGGTGATGGTCACATATTCGAAGAATGTCCATCTAATCTCGAATCTATTTACTATGTGGGAAACCAACATCAAAATAGGAATGGCCCAGGTCCACAATCAAATCACTATAATCCTTCATGGAGAAATCACCCCAATTTCTCTTGGAGTAATCAAGGTAATGGTGTAGGTAATTCCTATATGTATTCTCGTTCAAATCATTTGTCAGGTTTTTCTCAACAAATGCAGAAACCTTAGCCAATCGAGTCATCAAAGATTTTAGAGAACCTACTGAAAGTATATATGGCTAAAAATGATGCAACTTAAGGAATTTGGAGAACCAAATGAGACAGTTACCTACAGAGCTAAGAAATAGACCTCAACTTTCTTTGTCGAGTAATACGAAGAATCCCGGAAGTACAGGCCAAGACCAAGTAACCCTGTTACTTTATGGAATAGAAAGGTGTTAGAACCAGTAGTTGTTGAATCCAAAAATGAGCCTGTTGTTGTCCATAATCAAAAGGAAGTTCAACCAGAAGTTGAATCTCCCATAGTGTAGAATCTTGTTCTTATGATCCCTACTAAGGAATAACCGCAACAAAGTAGTCCTAATGTAACAACCCATTTTCAGTGGTGTTAGAAAATGTGGTTTTGGGAAAGCAATTTTGATGAGTAAATTATTATTTTAATGTTTATTTAATTTCTATAGGACTATATTAAGGTCCTATTAAAATTTTGTTAAGAAATTTTGATGTTTAAATGGTTAATTAAGTAAAAAGGACTAAATCGTAAAAGGTGTAAAATTTGAGTTCTATTAGTTAAAAGGGCTCAATGGCTATGAAATCTTAAACTAAAGGACTTTAATGGTAAATATACCATTAAAGTGTTAGTGGATGTGCATAGATAAGTATTTATTGAAATTTTGATAACTTTTAAATGTTAAATGTGTAATTGGATAATTAAAGCCTAAATTAAATAAAACAAATTGTCTCATCTTCTCTAATCTCCTTCTCCACCGAAATTTGAAGAAATAAGTAGCCATTTTAGGGCTTGAAGTTTCGGCTACCTTTTACTTTACATGATATGTGAATTTGATCCCATTTTTAATGAATTTTTTTTATGTTTTTGAGTTCGTTTTAGCTTAAACTAGCTAGCCCGAGGGTTATTTTGCAAAAATGTTAGAGGTTGAGGGACTTGACATGGATTTTTTTGAATAGGTTTTGATGTTAGATGATGGATTATTTATCTTTGTTGTTAAATAAACATGTTTTGTTAAGTGATTTTTGTTGAATTTTGAAAATAGGGATTAAATTGTTAAATGTATAAATCTATGGGTTTTGTTGTGAAATGTTGGTAAATATGGGTTTTTTCAAGGTCCCTTGTAATATTGGTTAAGTTGGATTTAGGCTAAAATGAGTTATATTTAAGTTATGAGCTTAAGGACTAAATTGTGAAAAGTCAGTATTAGGGGCAAATTCATAATTTTTCATAATTATGAACTATGGATTAAATTGAATACTAGAAGTATTTAATTGATTGAAATTATCTATTTAGAACAAGATAAACCACAATCGGACTTAAATCGGCGAAAAGCCAAAGCTTCAGATTAACTCAACTTTACTATTACGACTTTAGTATCGAGGTAAGCTTGTATGAACTGTGATCGTTTTTAATATAGATAAATTGAATGTTTACTACGTTGTTTTAACATAAATGAATCTATATATAAATGTATCCACGTTATGATGAATTGACGGGTAACGAGTCCCGGTTGAACCTTACGAATTCTTAGGATGCGAATGACATTGCATTAGGGATTTCATGTTTCAGGTGCTGGTCTTGAATGTCCTACCGATGGCTGGGGTCCTACATTTGTTGTGGATTCCCCACAACTTGTGTGAGCACCATCATGTAGCTTATATTCCGACCCACAGCTCGTGTGAACATTGATGTAAAGGAAAGATTATGGTTATATGTAAAGGCACACTGTAACACTCATAACCAGTCTTCGTCGCCAGAACAGGGTTACAGAGCATTATCAAAAAAATGGGATAGTAAACCATTCAAATCATACATTAATACAAACATAATCAAATTTCATTCAAATACATTCATAATTTCCTTTAATCGAGCCCTCGAGGCCCTAAAAATACTATAGGAACAATCCGGACTAATTCGGAAACATTTGGAAATTTTAGGAAAAAGTTGAAAAAAATTAGACTGTAGGGGTCACAAGGGTGTGTGGCCAAGTCATGTGACTCACACGGCTGAAACACACGCCCATGTCTTAGGCCGTGTGGGCTTTTAAAATACGGACACATGGTTATGTCCCAGCTCATGTTTGTACCCGTGTAACTCACTAACTTGGGTCACACGGCCAAGCCACACGCCCGTGTGCCAGGCCGTGTACCCTTTGAAATGACCTCACACGCCTATGTCCCAGGCCATATGTTAGGCCGTGTAACTATCTGACTTGAATGTCTTGAACCTAAAGAGGACACACGCCCGTGTCTCAAGCCTGTGGCCCCAAAATGAACATTAAAACACAAGTTTACCATTTCAAGTTGCTTGGACCTTAAAAAACTCAAATACCAATCAAAATACCAATTCAAAATGATATTAATCAAGCCAAAAACAAATCAAAACCAACCTAACAATTGCCTAACCAATGTACCCTCATTGGTACCACAAATATATACAATTTTACAACAAAATAAACATTGATTCAATTCATCAATTCACTCAAGCAATATCTAATCAAAATCCCTATAAAAGGTACCACAATCACAATAATTCAATTATGTATACACCATACATACTAGCACAACAACTGTACCTCATGCTCATATAATATGTAAGTTGGTTATTTGTACAAATATCATTCATAATATTTACATAAGCCAAACATTAACCAAAACTGCACAAGAGCCTATACATGCCATATAATCTGAAATAAACGTTTCAAAAACTATCGAGATAAGCTGGATAGTGTGACTTGAGTGTTGATCCGATCGTCCAACCTTCCGAGAATCTACAATGACATTAAACAATAGAAGTAAACTTAATGAAGCTTAGTAAATTCGACGAGTTAAACGATAAATCTTACCCAACTAACTATAATAATAATTTAAACAATAATAATAATCTAAGAGAACTCCCTATTATTCACAACTTCAATCGATAAATTCATCCATGTTCAGGTCAATAAGGAATAAATAACATATCTTTTAAATTCATTAAACATGTTACCTTACCGAGATTTCTCATTCGAAGAATGACTTACATGTAAGAGTATGTCATCAAAAGAAGCTCATAGAGTTGGCCCACCCGAACACACCAACGAAAGCTCATAAGAGCTAAATAGAAGCTCAAAAGAGCTGAATAGAAGCTCGTAAGAGCTGATCCACCCTAATCATGCCAAACAGAAAGTATAACGCGAGAGTCTACAAAGATGTTGAACCTCGGCTTACTTGGGTAATATGCCAATATCTCCCTCCAATACCATCACCACTCCAAACACCAGTAATACACCAAAACACAAATGTACTCTATCCCGCATTCAAGTCAAATCGAATATCAAATTGTATATTAGAATTCAAACAATAATTCATTTCCCACAATAGAATTTATATATATATAATACCGATCACCAATTAATACAAATTTTAAATTTTAATCGTACGAACTTACTTGGACTGACTTGTAGTCGTTGTAAAAGTTCAAGGACTATTCTGCTATTTTTCCTTTTCCATGAGTATCTACGAGATTTTGATCTAAAATGTAAAATTCTTCATTTATTATCACATATTTCATTTCCAAACCATTTTAAAATTAATACCATTTACTTTTATCATTTTTACAATTTAGTCCTTTAACCCAAAATTCATCAAATTAGCCATTCAATATTTTATCCAAATATACTAGGCCCCCAAACAGGCCCTAATAAACATCAAATTCACTATCAAACCATAATATTTTGGCATTTTTACAATTTAATCCCAAAATTAAAATCTAGCAAAAATCACTTTACAAATTCATCAACTAATATAATCAAAGCTCCAATTACATAATATTCCTAAAAAAATTCAATATTCAACAATGGTAATGATCTCAAAAACATAAAAATTACAAGAAACAGGCTTAGAATTCACTCACATGCATGAAGATAAAAAATCAAAATGTGAAGCTCTCCTCCAAATTGAATTCATCCAAGATGAAGAAAATGAATAGAAATTATTTTGTTTTTCTATTTGTTTTTAACTAATTTCAAGTTATTTACCATTTTTCCATTAATACTTAATATTTTTATCTTTTTCACTTGCTTAACCGTCCCCCTAATTTAGTTAGGGCTAATTTACCATTTAAATCCCTCTTCAATTAACTTTGAAGCTATTTAATCAACTAAATGCATTAATTACTCAATTTTGCACCTTTTATAAATTAGTGATTTTCTTTTAATTAACTATCTAAGCGTTGATATTCCTAAACCAAAATTTAATACGACTATAATGACTCTATAAATATTATAAAAATAATATTTACGAGTCGATACGATAGAAATTTATGGTCTCGAAACCACTGTTCCGTCACCATTGAAAATCAGGCTATTATACACATTATGTGTGAGTTTTCTTGAGTATCTGATGTAATTCTAGATGGATCAACAGGTAAGAAAAGGAATAGAATGGTAATTTAATGGAAATGTTCATAATTTTATGAAAATGTTGATGCATATGTATTGTGTTTTATGGAATCTACTTGTGATATAAATGAGCTTATATGTGATGTTGATGAACCTACTAACATGTGAGCTTAATGATGTTTGAATAGGCTTATACTAATCTCATGGCATTCGTAATGGTTTATGCTTAATCTATAAATTGTGTTATTTAGGTGGTACGTTATGTTTAATTTTATACGAGCTTACTAAGCACTCGTTGCTTACGTAGTTTTCCCTTTATTTTATAGATTATCAGAAGCTCGTCGGAGACTTATCACACTATCCAGCCATCAACTCGGTAATTTTTGAGTAATTTTGGCCAAGGTTAATAATGACATTTATAGGTTGTTTTGTAATAGTATTTTGAGAACGTGTTAATGGTAACTTGGTATGTTTATGCTTTGAAGTTTATGTTTGATTTGGTGATCTACAATGCGTTACCAAATTATGTCATTTCGGTCACTTTTAAGTGCATGTATATAAGGTTCTTTTGGTATGTTTGTAATGGCTTGATAATGGTCATTTGTGATATGTTTGGTAGTTAATTAAACTAGGCTATTGTGCTTGGAAACATGTCATCTTGACTTATTTTGATAAGTGATGTTTTTGGGTATATTTGTGGTGCCTTTGAAAGACATTTTGGTTAGATGAATTAGGGTGCTTGAAGTGGCATGTTTATGTGTATCTGAATTATGATTAAACCTCTTTATTTTGTACTCAAATGGTTTGATTGGTTAGATATGAATTAGACCTAAAATGACATGATTTTAGGTACATTTTTGGATTCACACAGGCTGTCACACAGCCTAGCGACATGGTCGTGTTTCATTTGAGATTTCTTAGTGTTCCAAGTTAGTGAGTTACACAGCCTAGCACACAGCTTGGCACATGATCGTGTGACACAGGCGTGTGACTCTACTCAGTGAGTTGCACAGGTGAGGACACAGTTTGGGACACGGTTGCGTGTCCTTTGATCGAATGTTACACGGCCTAAGGTGATGTCACACATCCTGGCCACATGGCCGTGTGACCCCTATTTTTTAATTTTTGCATATTTCTTAAAACTTTTGTTTTATTTCAATTTTGTCCCAAATTACTTCGAAGCTATTTTTTAGGGCCTCAAAGGCTTGATTTAGGGACAAAATTCATAAGATTGATTGGCTATTTATATGTTTAAGATATCTAGTGTTATGAAAGTAAATGTTTTTTTATTGTATGGTAATGCTTTGTAACCGTAATTTGGCGACAGAGATAGGTTAGGGGGTTACATTTAGTGGTATTAGAGCTACGATTTAATCGGTTCTCGAGCTAAATGTAGTAAGTATGGAGTCTAGAAATACATGCCATTATAAAACCTACGATGATGTGATATCTTCTGACTCAAATTAAACCATGTTTTCATATAGATAAAAGATGTCATCCAACCAAGCTGGTTTCGATGAGGTTGATAGTAATGTGCAAGCCTCTGTACACGGAGCAGCTAGATGTGGGCCTATAGTTGAGGTCTGGAGAAGTGAGGCGAAAGAAGCCTTCTTCCAAATGATGTCTGAGTGATTCTCTAAGTTCGTGAGAACGAACCCGATGGCTCAACGACCTTCACCCTCTCCCGTACCCTAACCTGTCCTTATTATTCCTCAAGGTTTGGAGCAAGCATGTGTAAACAAGCTTCCGATTGATAAGATTCGTAAGTATGGGGCTAAAGTGTTTTGTGGTACAGCTAAAGACGATCATAAAAAAGTTGAGTTTTGGTTAGAAAACACTGTGAGGGTGTTTGATGAATTGTCTTGTACACCTATAGAGTGTTTAAAATGTGTCGTATCATTGTTGAAAGACTCAACGTGTCAGTGGTGGAATACTTTGATTGCTGTGGTACCTAAAGATTGTGTGAACTGAGATTTCTTCCAAACAGAATTTAGAAAGAAACATATTAGCAAACAGTATCTTGACAAGAAATGGAAAGAATTTTTCCAATTAAAACAGGGTTGTATGACGTAATCGAGTATGAAAGAGAATTTGTGTGACTCAGTAACTATGTTAGGGAATGTATACCCTCAGAGGCTGTTATGTGTACCCGGTTTGAAGACGGTTTAAAAGAAGACATCAAACTGTTAGTTGGAATTCTAAAATTGAAGGAATTTGTAGTTTTGGTGGATCGAGATCATAAGGCTGAAGAACTCAGTAAAGCTAAAAGAAAAGTCGATTTTGAGGCTCGTGACATGGATAAATGACCAATGGGAAAGTCATTTTCGTCTCCATCAAAGAAATCAAAGGAATTTCATAGTCATACATCAGCTTCAGTGGGATTCTTGGGAAAAGATAAAGGAAAGTATCATTCGAGTTTGAGACCTCAGGCTAGATTTGTAGTGAGTGTGGTAGTGTCTGAAACAACAAACCCGAGTGTCAATAATGTAATAGACAACATTTTAGGGAGTGCAGATTGAGAGATGGATCGTGCTTTAAATGTGGTTCCTATGATCATTTCCTTAAAGTTTGCCCTGAAAGATCTAACAAGGAGAAGGCTCAAAACACTCGTCCAAGTAACACATCTACGAAAGTGGAACAAAAGATTCTACAGTTAGATCTGAGACACGGGCACCAGTTAGGGCTTATGTGATTCGAGCTCGAGAGGAAGCTTCAGCACCTGATGTGATCACTGGTATATTTTCTATCTTTGGTACTAATGTTAATACTTTGGTTGGCCCGGGATCAACGCACTCATATGTATGCACAAATTTAGTGTCAGATAAGAAAATACCTTATGAGTCTACTAGATTTGTGGTTATAGTAATGAATCCTTTGGGTTAGTATGTATTAGTCGATAAAGTTTATAAAAATTTTCCTTTCATGATTCGGGATTGCAACTTTCTGGCTGATTTGATGTTATTACCATGTGATGAATTTGATGTGATTCTGGGTATAGACTGGTTAACTCTATATGATGCTATTGTGAATTGTAGAAAAAAGTAAATTATGTTGAAATGTCAGAATGGTGAAATAATTTGAGTTGAATCAGATAGAATGGATGGTACATCTAATGTGATTTTAGCTATGTCGGCACAGAAATATGTTAGAAAGGGCTGTTAGGCGTATCTAACTTACATATTTGATTCCAGGGCTTTAGAATTAAAATTAGAGTCAGTTTTGACTGTTTGTAAATCCTCAGATGTGTTTCCAGAAGAATTACCAGGGTTACTATTGGTCAAAGAGGTTGAATTTGCTATTGGGTTAATACCGGGAACTTCTCCGATATCGATAGCTCCGTATAGAATGGCACCTACAGAATTAAAAGACTTGAAATCACAGTTGCAAGAGTTTATGGAAAGAGGCTTTGTTCGGCCTAGTTTTTCTTTCTAGAGTGCTCATGTATTATTTATTAAGAAAAAAGACGGGTCAATGTGGTTATGTATCGACTACCGACATCTTAATAAGGTCACTATTAAGAACAAATATCCTTTGCCATGTATAGCTGATTTGTTTGATCAACTGAAAGGTGCGACATTATTTACAAAGATTAATCTTTGTTCTGGATATTATTAGTTACGGGTTAAAGATTCAGATGTGCCAAAAAGTACATTTAGAACCAAGTACGGACACTACGAATTTCTTGTTATGCCTTTTGGTTTGACCAATGCACCTGTTGTATTTATAGATTTGAAGAACAAAATATTTTGACCATATCTAGAAAAATTTGTAGTTGTGTTCATTGATGACATTTTGATCTATGCCCGAGATGAAACAGAGCATGCCCAACATTTGAGGATAATTTTGCAGACTTTGCGTTAAAGACTGTTGTTTGCCAAATTTAGCAAGTGTGAGTTTTGCCGTTTCCGTTTTTGAAATAGGTTACAAGATGTTACCGGTCAAGTTGGAAGGGTTAATAATAATTTACATTTTTTAAATCAATTCAATTCCATAATCACAAGTAATATTCAATTTGAAAGAGGTCATTCAGTTTTGGGCCTTAAATCGACCTTTCGAAGCTCTAAAAATAAATTATGAACATTTAGGGACCAATTCAGAACAAATCAGAACATTTAGAAAAAAAATTGAAAATTTTCAAGTCAGTAGTCACACAACCGTGTGTCCAGGCCGTATGACAAAGCCCAACCCGTGTGGCTCCAAACATGGTCGTGTGGCTATCTTACATGCTAGTGTACGACCTCACATGCTCGTGTGCATGGACCGTGTAACTCTCTGATTTGGATACAATCGAAATACCCTCACACGGCCGTGTCGCTGGCCGTGTGACAGCCCATGAATTAGACTTGAAATGGCATGATTTTAGGTACATTTTTGGATTCACACAGGCTGTCAAAGGGCCGTGTGACACATAAGGCCTGGCGACACGGTCGTGTGTCATTTGAGCTTTCTTGGTGTTCCAAGTTAGTGAGTTACACAGCCTAGCACACGGCTTGGCACATAGGCGTGTGACACAATCGTGTGAATCTACTCAGTGAGTTACATGGGTGAGAACACGGGCTGGGACATGACCTTGTGTCCCTTGTTTGAATGTTACTCGGTCTAAGGTGATGTCACATGGCTTGGCCACATGGCCGTGTGACCCCTGTTTTCGAATTTTTGCATTTTTCTAAAAACTTTTTTTTTGTTTCAATTTAGTCTCAAATTACTTCTAAGCTATTTTTTAGGGCCTCAAAGGCTTGATTGAGGGACAAAATTCAGATGGTTGATTGGTTATTTATATGTTTAAGATATTTAGTGTTATGAAGGTAAATGTTTTCGATTGTATAGTAATGCTCTATAACCTTAATCTGAAAGTAGAGACAGGTTAGGGGTGTTACACCTGAAGAATCAACACCCAAGGTAGATTCAAAACCAACACTTCCTCTGAAAAGATGTTCGGTTAAGGTCAAAACTCCACCACTTCTTTATCCGGAAAGATTCCAAAAGCAACAAGAGCTACTTTTTAAGAAATTTTTAGATGTACTTAAGCAATTGCATATCAACATTTCGTTAGTAAAGGCTTTGGAATAAATGCCAAATTATGTTTAATTTATGAAAGATATCCTCTCTAAGAAGAGACGGTTCGAAGAGTTTGAGACAGTGGCTCTAACTAAGGAGTGCAGTGCGTTCCAACAAAATAAGGTGCCACCAAAGAAGAAAGATCCTAGAAGCTTTACAATACGGTGTAATATCGATAATTCCTATTGTGGTATGGTTCTATGTGATTTGGGAGCGACCATAAATTTGATGCCCATGTCTGTGTTTAGACAATTGGGAATTGGTGAAGTTAGACTAACAACAGTGACACTATAGCTAGCAAACCGATCAATAGCACATCCTGAAGGAAAAATTGAAGATATTCTGGTACGTCCTGATAAATTTAACTTTCCTATTGACTTTCTTATTTTAGATTTTGAACCAAATAAAGAAGTCCATATCATTTTGGGAAGACCTTTTCTAGCAACCGAAAGAACATTAATTGATGTTCAGAAGGGAGAGCTTACCATGCAAGTCCAAGATGATAATGTAACTTTTAATGTTTTCAAAGCTATGAGATACCTTGATGTAGGTGAAGAATGTTCTACTATGGATGAGACAGAATGTTATTTATAATGGATGATTCGTTGGAACAACTCTTAGCATCGATGATGCTAAATGATGATGATGAAGGAGATAAAGATCAAGTTGAATTGGAAGCTGAATTAAAGGGATTCATTTCGCAACCCCATTTCGAGTCTTTGGAGTTGGAATCTCGTGAGTATAAGAAATTGAAAGCTTCAACTGAAGAACTGCCCAAGTTAGAGTTAAAGGTACTACCTTCTCACCTTAAATATTTTTTTGGGTAACTCTTCTACTTTACCTGTGATTATTTAAGTTGAATTAACTAAGAATCAAGAAGAAAAGTTGATTAATGTCTTGAAGAAATTCAAGAAGGCAATCAGTTGGATGATAGATGATATCAGAGGTATTATCTCATCATTTTGCATGCACAAAATCATCTTGGAAGATGGCGAAAAAGGCACTATTGATGGCCAAAGAAGATAAAACCCCATCATGAAAGAGGTAGTCAAGAAGGAGATCATCAAGTGGTTAGATTTGAGAATCATTTACCCCATCTTAGATAGCTCTTGTGTGAGCCCCATCCAATGTGTGTCAAAGAAGGGTGGCATCACAGTTGTAAAAAATGAAAATAATGAGTTGATTTCAACTAGAATGGTTACACGTTGGAGAATTTTTATTGATTATCGTAAGTTGAATAAGACAACTCGAAAAGATCATTTCCTGTTACCATTTTTATATCAAATGCTAGACAGACCTGTAGGGCACTATTACTATTGTTTCCTCAATGGATATTCAGGATACAATCAGATCCTTGTAGCCCCAGAAGATAAACATAAGACAATCTTTACATGTCCATACATTACGTTTTCTTTCAAGCATATGCCTTTTGGTTTATGTAATGCACCTGCAACTTTTTAGCTGTATATGATTGCTATATTCACTGGCATGGTTGAAAATTTTTTGAAAGTGTTTATAGATGACTTTTCTGTGTTTGGAGACTCTTATGAAAACTATTTAGATAATTTGGCCAAAGTGCTCAAACGATGCGAATAGATGAATCTCGTTCTCAACTAGGAGAAATGTCGCTTCATGATAAGAGAAGGCATTGTTTTGGGACTCGAAATTACCACGAAAAGAATAGAAGTTGACAAGGCAAAGATAGATGTTATCGAGAAAATCCCACCTCCAGTGTCTGTAAAGGGAATTAGGGGTTTTCTGGGACTTGCTGAATTTTTTAGGAGATCCATAAAGGATTTTTCCAAAATCTTCAAACCACTTTTCAAACTGTTAAAAAAAAATTCAGTATTTATTTTTGATGATGATTGTTTAACAACTTTTGAGGAGTTGAAGAAAAGAATAATTTCATCACCAATCATCATTACCCAGATTGGAGTTCACCGTTTGAACTGTTGTTTTGGGACAATAGAGGAATAAGATTTTCCATCCCATCTAATATGCTAGTTGAACCTTGATGGGAGCACAACTAAATTGTACGGTAATAGAAAAAAGAGCTACTTGCTGTTCTTTTTGCTTTTGACAAATTTCGTTCATATCTTGTAGGTACAAATGTGACAGTTTATACTGATCATACGACCATTAAATATCTAATGTCAAAGAGAGATGAAAAAGCACGATTAATTTGTTGGATTTTGCTACTCCAAGAGTTTGATTTGGTGATACAAGATAGGAAGGGAATAGAGAACCAAGTGGCATACCATCTGTCCAAATTGGAGCAAAAAGATGAAACCCACCCCTCAGTTCCTATTAATGAGTATTTTCTAGACAAACACATCTTCGAGGTAAGTCATATCCATAAAGTTCCTTGGTTTGTAGATTATGCTAACTGTTTAGCTAATGGTTTAATGTCGCCCGATTTGACATATCAACAAAGGAGGAAATTCCTTCATGATGTTAGATATTATTTTTGGGAGGAACCATTTTTGTTTAAGCAATGTGTAGATCAGATGATTAGAAGATGTGTGGCTAAAAGCGAAGTAGCCGACATTCTATACCATTGCCATTCATCCCCAAGTGGGGGACATTTTGGAGGATCATGAACTACAACCAAAGTATTACAAGTCAGTTTCTTTTGGCTGACCCTATTTAAAGATGCATATGCCTACGTGAATGGATGTGATCGATGCCAAAGAGTTGGAAATGTGACCAGGAGGAATGAGATGTCACTAACCAACATACTTGAGGTAGAATTATTTGATGTTTGGGTATTGACTTTCTTGGTACCTTTCCTTCTTCTTATGGTAACAGATACATCTTGGTAACCATTGATTATGTGTCTAAATGGGTGGAAGTCGAGGCATACTCGACAAACGATGCCAAGGTGGTAATGCGGTTTCTTCAAAAACACATATTTACGAGATTTGGGACTCTCATAGCTATAATCAGCGATGAAGGTTCCCATTTCATGAATAAAAGGCTAAAGTGGTTGTTGGACAAATGCAATGTAAAGCATAAAGTTGCTATAGCTTACCATCCTTGGACGAATGGACAAGCTGAGTTTGCGGATAAAGAAATAAAGGGCATACTTGAGAAATTAGCGTGCCCAACTAGAAGAGATTAGTCCCGGAGACTTGACGAAACACTATAGGCCTACTGAACGACATTTAAGACTCCTTTAAGGATGTCTAATTACAAGTTAGTCTATGGTAAGCCATGTCAGTTTCCCTTAGAACTTGAGCATAAAGCCTATTGGGCTCTTAAATAGTTCAATTTAGACCTAAAGACAAATGGATGTTACAACTCAATGAGTTGGAAGAGATAGAGATTATTCTCTAACAAAAATGCCAAAATTTTTTTAAAAAAATATAAAAGATGGCATGATAAGCGCATCTGTCCTCGTATGTTCAAAGCAGGACAACAAGCCCTTCTCTTCAATTCGAGGTTGAAGTTTTTCTCAGGTAAAAATAAATTCCGATGGTTAAGACCCTTTACAATTAATCAAGTTTTTCTGTACGGAGTTGTTGAACTCCAAAACAATAAAGGAGGTATGTTCAAAGTTAATGGTCAACAACTGAAACATTATTGGGCCGATAAGATCGAAAAAGAAAACACTTCGCTCATTTTAACTGATCTATGAAAAATTTTCTGTCAGAAAATTATTACTTTTGTAAATAAATAAATTATATGTTTATGTTTTTTTTTATCTTTTTAATTCTAATTCTAATTTTAATTACATTTTATTTTTAGTTTTAAATAAAATAAATAAATTTTGTAAATAAAGAAATGAGTAAATAGAATAATAATGTAAAAATAATTCCTAATTAAAATTAAGTTAATCTTTTAACTCAAGTAAAATTAGGGTTAGTTTTATTTCTCCCCTATTTTTCTTTTCTTCTCTTTTTTCTTCTTTCAACCGTCACCCACCTCACCTCCGCCATCACCACCAGCTTGGTGCGATCTGAACAACATCAACGCAGCCTCCAGCAGCAGGCCCTTGCGCACTGTCGCGCATCATCAGCCACTATCGGCCAATTACAGTAGTCCTCGTGCACTCTTGGCCTCTGTCGATCAGGCCATCATTGGCCTCTGTCGAGTGCAATCAGCCACCATTGGCCTCTGTCAGGTGAATCCCAGCGAGCCCTGTCGATCACCGTCGATAGAAACCAGACGCCATCGGAAGTAATTGAGCCATGTTCACCAGCAGTCGACGGCATCAGGAGGTTTTTTCGGCAATCCCCTTAGTGATTGTGGCTGACCCCTCAACATTCGACAAAAACTAATTGCTTCCCCTAACCTATCTTGAGGTAATTGTGGGATTTAATTTTTTCTACTAAGTGGTTCTTATCTTGGTTATTTTTGAAGATGAATCGAAAAAAGAATAATTCGGAGATTCAAGAGGAAGAGTTTCAACCTTGGTTCTAAACCCCAGGAATAAGAGCCAGATACATCAGAATATTTAAGAAGAAATCCCTATTTCTAGAAAAGGGTTTTCAACTCGATAGTGAGTATTATGTACCAACACTCATCCAGGACATCATTGAGAAACGAGGGTGGAAATTTCCATGTGATATACGGTCTTCTCCTTATGACAGCCACAGACAGTGATGGGTCAATAAATAAATAAGGGGGTTTTCTTTATTTAAAAACATTTCTTATTTGTTGATAGTTTTTAGAACATTACTTTTACTTTTATTTTTGTTTTAATTTTTTGCAAAACATTGTTCTGCTTAAGTTTGGGGGCGTCGTGCCTCAAATTTTTTTTTTCAAGTGTTGTAGAAGATGAATTCGTGCAGGAAGGCAGAAAAGTGGAAAAAAAAAAGCTCAAAACCAATCGAGCATAATATGTTAGTTCAAAACCAAGTATAATCTTTTATTTATTTCAAGAGTACCTAGATTCACCATAATTGTTTATATTTGTTAGGAATTAAGCATGCATGAGGATTTAGTCTGTAGAATTGGTTTGGTATTTTTCTTGAGGCGAAATCCTAGATAACAAAGCGGGTTTAAAAATGATTTAGACATATTTTCTTTGGATCGATTGAGCTTTCAAGCCTAACTTTTAATTAATTCCTTTGAAAAACTAATTTTGAGCTATATGACCTATATTTTTGAAAATAACCCATGAAATATGTAGCTTATTTTAAATAATCTTAAACCTTGAAATCTTAGCCTTGCTTATTTTGGAAGTATTTTGAAAATTAAATTTGAGGGAGTCCAAGAAGATCATTGGGTGTAAAACACACAAAATATGAGTTATATATACAGAGATATGCTCCGAAAGGTACTTTTTGAGTTCAAAAAAACGTACCACTGGGTACAAGTATTGAAAAGAGTTGATTGGTGATCATAAACTTTTGAAGGCCAAGGTAAGCTAAGTTTAAGGTTATTTGAACCTAAAAATATCTATTCTTTTTCCATACCTTAACCCCAACTCCATTACAACATTTACTAAGACCTATTGATTTAAAGTCGCTAAGTTAACTACATTAGTGGAGAGGGAAATATCAAGTCAACATATGAAGACGTGTTAAATCTGAGGAATGATGCTTAGTTAACTTAGGAATTTAATCTTTTATGGTTGAACTTACTCTACTCTTAAAATTATTTGTTCAAATGATGATTTATTAGCATATTAGTTACTTGAATAAATATTGGATGATATACTGTTTATGAGCTAAACACTTAGAAAATTGATTTGAGAATAAAATTTATGTTTTTCTATAACTATTTGGATGATTAAAAATTCTATAGGTTGACGAGTTTTTAGCATTACTAAGGACGAGTAATGATTTAAGTTTGGGGTGTGTAAACTTCAAAATATATACATATTTAAGCACTCTTTTATTTATAAATTATGTTAATTCCGAATACAAATACAACTCTTTCTATGGTTTTATACTTGATTGTATGAGATTTTATTATTTCTATAAGAATGTGCTAATATTATGAATTTCACGTTAAATGCATGTTATTTTGTTTTTGTTTTTTGGATTAATTGGGCTAAGGGAAAGGTTGGTCGATTTTCTGTTGTATTTGGGTCTTAGACAGGTACAAGTTGAAAGATTAATAGTTCAATCACATGGATTTCAAAGTGGTAATGATCCAGTAAGAATTCTAAGAAGGCCCAGTATTACCTAAACAGAAGGCCCAAAACCATTCCTTTCCTACCCATTTTACCAAGAAAATAAGCTGGAAAATATCCACTATTTAAATAGCATTCCTTAACCAACCCTTCAGATTTCTAAATACAGTAGATATGATAAAAAATTGCACAAAACAAAATTAGCACAATATCTTCTTTAATCAAGCCTTCAACCCTCCAACTACTACTAAAAATAGCAATAAAAAACCACCACACTTGGACCACATGTGGTCGGCCATGCATAGAGGGAAAAAAAATGTAACTTCCTTGCTAAAAATAACAAGGAATACCCATTCTTCCACAACACAAGGTGTAACACCTCAAAACTTAGGGTTAGAAGAATTGAGGTTGGTTGCCTAGGACCAGTGGTTCGGGTGGACCTTTAAGTGAGTTTCTGCATTTTAGAATCAATGATGAGCCTAGTGGTTCAATGGTTAAGTGTTAGTTTTCCTTAGGTCTCAGGTTTAAATCCTTGTATGCACTAGTGGGAATTATTTTTGTTTTTGGTTTTATTTGTTCTTTTAAAAAAATATTTGATTAGTTGTTGTTAAAAGTTATTTTATTTTATTTTATTGAAAACAAATAAATCCCTAAAAAAGATATCACGTTTCTCCATGCTTTCTCCCATGTCTCCCTCTTTCATATTTTGTTATTATTTTATTAGAATAATATTTTAATTTATAGTACTGTTATGTTTTAAGTTATTTCAAGATAACTCTTTTATATCAGATTAGATTAAAAAGTTCAGGTAGGATAAGAATCAGGTTTTAATTGTTTTATTTTATTTTTCCTATTTATTGCGCATCACATGCGCAAATTAGTTTTTCACGCTGGTTTTCGAAATTCAATTGTAAACAACAAATTGAATTGTTCTTTCCTTGCTTGAAATTATGTTTCTCTTTTCACTTGTGTATTGTTGGTCATGATTGTTCTTTGATTCTTTTTCCTTTGTACGCTGTTAAGTCTTAGCCACCTTTGCATTGCATCAATTGTTCGAACGTTGTTAGCATTCACTATTGCTTATCAAAGATTTCGTGTGTTTTTAGTTATTCATTCAACAAGTGTCGGATCGAGTGAGTTTTTGTACGGTTGTGAGTTTTCATTCGTTTGAAATGATTCTTTTTACTCAGTTATGGTAGATGGTTTCTCTAAGGTTGGGGTATACTCGTGTAATCAAGTTTCAAGTAGGTTTTTGAGGGTGTTTTGATCGTTTGTGGGTGCTAGGAATCGCATAATCAGGTGTGTTTCTGAAATTGATGTAATTAGGGGTCGAATTGGTGTTGAATTTCACAATTTTTAGCCAATTTTGAGGTGGTTTTTGAAACACACGGGCAACCACACGACTGTGTGGTCCTATTTTTACAATTTTTACTCATTATCCGTAGAATGATTCGTTTTAGTCCCTCAACAATCCCTTACATGTTTAAGCTTTTATATATGTGTTTAATTGAGTTAATTTAGATGTTCGTTCAAGTTAATTATGTAATGCATTATGCTAAACTCGGAATACAAAAATGATTGGATGCGGTATTTGGAAATTGTTTATTATTGTTCTGCTACTTTGAAACTGTATACGAGTAAGTCTAGTTCTGTTACTGTTAAACTAAGCTAATTTGCAAATATGGTTATTTAATATGGAAACGAAATACGAGTATGCCGACTCTGTAAATTTGTGTGCATTTTGATTTGATATGGTTTGCATCTACATTTGGGATTGAAATTTGATTTCGAAGAGAATGAAGTTCGTATTGGCAGTTTCACAGAACAACTATATTTTAACAGTTTAACCGCAATAATAAAAGTGGCATACGACCATATTGAGGTGAGTTTCAGTTCGATGGGTCCACCATAACCCAAATATTGGTGTGCAGAGGTTAGAAAAGGTCTAGTATGTCCTTATTGGTGTGTGTGTGGGATTTGTGGAGATGGTGTGTAGCGGTTGGCTAGGTGGGATTTTGTATCATCCTTCATCTGATTTCGTTGTACATATCTTTTATGTGTATTCATGATATTATGTGTTACTTTGACATGGTTTCTGTTTCTGTTTCAAATTTTGCTAATGTAAGTTTGTTCGGTTAATTAACTTTGCATTTGAGGTATTACTTTGTTATTGCCTATTTGCGTTTGTTTTAAACTCACACTAAGCTTTTGTAGCTCATACCTTTAGTTTACTCTTTTTCAGGTAACCCTTGTGATTAGGAGCTGGACTCGGTAGATCAAAGGTCTTAGAATGTCTCGCATTTGGTTTGGTTTAAATAAATTTTCATAAGATTTAAATAAGGCATTTTCAATCAATCTGTAAAGGAAATTATATAAATTGTGGTATGGGTTTTGGCTTTTGGGTTCTGGACTTAAATTTCAATTTCATGCATGGATTTTAATCTACCGAAATGACATATTTCATGTTATAAGCACACAATTTTAAGGTAATAACCTATGGGTTTTCCGACTATAAGAAAACATCAAACTTTTCTGTTGTTTTGACGAGGTTGATACTTCAATTTTAAAAACTCAAAATTTAAGTTATTACTTTCATGAATTTCGAATTATAGCAAAATAACAGTTTTTCCATTGCAATGATGTTTTTTTTAATTTTCGAGTAACAATTTGGTTGATTTGAAATGGTTGTAAAGCGATTCAGGAAATATCAACATGGTTAAATTTATTTTTTAACGAAAATAAAATCACTGTTGGTTAGGCGTAAGGTATGTTTATTTTTGGGTTTATTAAACGAGTGAAATAAATGATTTATGAAATGAAATTTTAGAAATTTTTACAGTGTTTTGATTTGGACCACTTCGGTGGCCAATGTGACCTCTGGAATCCAATCATAACTTATAGGCTAGGTTTTGGGGTGTTACACAAGAGACAACAACCACTAAGAGAGGGATTCAAACGAGTGAAAGTCGTATGCTGATCTAAAGCGGAAGAAAATTGAATATTCTGTGACTAAGAAAGTATTTCTAAAGGTTTCTTCATAGAAGAATGTTTTACATTTTGGCCGCAAAAAGAAGCAAGTCCTAGATACATCTAGCCGTATGAAATCATTGAAAGAGTAAGGCCAGTTGCCTACCATTTATGTAACGCCCCAAACGCAATCCTTAAGAAGGACTCAGGGTTGGCATGTCATTGCCTTAAAAATCTTTTTCTTTTTAATTTGTATGGGTGTGGTTTTCATAAAAATACAGTTCAATAAATATGAATTGTAAATCCTTTGTGAAATTAAAGATAAATAATGTTATAAATTTTTGAGGAAAATGAAAAACATAGAGGCTCCACTTGGAGCTTTTAAAATCATATTTGGCACAAACCTATTTTTAATTGTAGCATCATATGCATACACATATATTTAGACAAACATTAATCATTCAAAGTAACTAATTCGATACTTTGTAAAAACATAATCACTTTACTGAGGTTTCATTGAATTAACGATTTCAAAAGACTAGCTTTAAAATACAAAATTAAGTCTTTGAATGCCACCACCCCCATGCCATGCATAATACAAAATACTTAGAAATCTCACAAAACAGATGTCCTCTGGCATTGTCTTCAAAAGTCCTTTACTTCGTCAACGATCATGAAAAGGAATGGTAACTAAATAAGTTCAAAGAACTTAGTGAGTTCAAGAGCAAACATCTCAATAGCTATATAATGCAAATAAACATTTCCAACTCAACAAGTCATACAGTTCACCCGTTGGCGAATACCATACACAAACAGACTTTACTATAGACACTAATCCTTTGGGACATACACTACGCCCATGCTAAGAGCTTTTAAAAGAATAGCACATGAGTGATACTGGTGATGGTGGAGTTGTGCCAACATGGGGAAGGTTTGGTGATCGACGGTTGGGGATGAGAACAGCACTTGTGGTTGTTTAAATGAAAAGAAAAGCTGCCGGTGAACATAAACAACCAGTGGAAGAAAATCCTTTATTTATATTTTTGCCCTAGGTCAAAACATTTTTTAAAAATTTATTTCCGTTGGCTCATAAAAATATATCTTTCTAAAGATAGCAACTGACCAACACAAAACATCTTATGAATCGAGTAAAGTGAGTGAAGTTTTATTCCGCTCAACTTCACTGCCACAATAGTGCTTTAAATGTTGACCATTTACCATAAACATACCTCCCTTACCATATTGCAGCTCGAACACTCCATATGGAAATACTTGGCTGATAGTGAAAGGTTTGGACCACCGAGACTTTAACTTTCCAGGAAACAACCTCAGTCTAGAATTGAACAATAGGACTCGTTGGCCTGCTTCGAACTCATAGGATTGGATGGGCTTGTCATGCCATTTCTCTGGTTTTTCTTTAAATATCTTGGAATTCTCATAGGAAAACATTCTAAGCTCCTTCAATTCATCAAGTTACAACATCCATTTCTCTCCAACATGCTTCAGATCCATATTAAGTTGCTTGAGGGCCCAATAAGCTTTATGCTTCAGCTCCAATGGTAAATGGCAAGCTTTTCCGAACACTAACCGATAGGGAGGCATCTCTAAAGTAGTTTTGAATACTACTTGGTACGCCCACAGACGTCGTCAAGTCTCTTAGACCAATCTCTACGATTCGTCTACACCTCTTTCTCAAGTATACCTTTTATTTCTCTATTTTCCAACTCAGCTTGCCCATATGTCTACGGATGGTAAGTCATATCAACCTTGTACTTCACATTACTTATGAAGTAACCACTTTAGCCACTTATTTACAAAATGAAATCCCTCATCGTTAATTATAATCTTAGGAGTTTCGAACCTAGTGTATACATGCTTATGCAGGAAACACATTACCACATTGACATCATTTGTTGGATATGCTTAAGCTTCTACCCACTTGGACATGTAATTAAAAATCACCAAAATGTACTTGTTACCATATGAAGGAGGAAATGGACCCAAAAAGTCAATGTCCCACACATAAAATAATTCTACTTCAAGGATATTACTCAAAGGCATGTTGTTAGTCCTTGATATATTTCCAACTCGTTGGCACTAGTCACAATTCTTCACATAGGCATACGTATCCTTGAATAAAGTCGACCAACAGAACCCGACTTGCAACAAATTAGTTGCAGTGCGCGAACCCCCAAAATGCCCCCCACTTGGGGATGAATAACAGTGATAAAGGATATCAGCCACCTCACTCTTGGCTACACACCTTCTAATCATTTAATCTGCACACTGCTTAAACAAAAATGGCTCTTCCCAGAAATAATACCTTGTATCATGAAGGAATTTCTTCCTATGTTGGTATGACATTTTGGGCGGATTATTCCAATGGCCGAAAAATTAGCAAAATCAACAAACCAAGGAATTTCATGAATTTGACTTACCTTGAAGATATGCTCATCTGTAAAATATTCATTAATAAGAACAAAGGAGTGAGTTTCCTCTTGTTGTTTCAATCTTGAAAAATGGTATGTCACCTAATTCTCAACCTCTTTCCTATCTTAGATCTCAAGATCAAATTTTTGGAGTAAAATTACATATTGAATCAATCTTGGCTTAGCATCTTTCTTTGCCAACAAATATTTAATTGTAGAATGACCTGTATAGACTGTCACTTTAGTACCTACAAGATAAAAACGAAATTTAGCAAAAGAAAAGGCAATATTAAGTAGTTCTTTTTCAGTTATCGTATAGGTCAATTGGGCCCTTGCAAAAGTTTGACTCGTGTAATAAATTAGATGGAAGATTTTGTTTCTCCACTAACCTATTATAGCTCTAACTGCGAAGTCACTAGCGTCACATGTCAGCTCAAAAGGAGAATTCCAATTTAATGTAACAATAATGGGTGCCAAAATTTACCTTTTTTTAGCTCATCAAAGGCTTTCAAGAACACCTCATCAAAATTGAATGCTATATCTTTTTTCTAACAAAGTACATAATGGGTTGGAAATCTTTAAAAAGTCTTTGATGAACCTTCGATAAAAACTGGCATGCCCGAAAAAACTTCTAATACCTTTTACAGACATAGGTGGTGGCAGCTTCTTTATTACATCGACTATTGCTTTACCAACTTCAATTCCTCGTCTTGATATTCTGTGCCCCAAAAAGATACCCTGTTTAACCATAAAATGACATTTCTTCCAGTTAAGGATATGGTTTGTCTCTTTACACAGTTTTAGCACCTTAGCAAAATTATTTAAACAGTCATCATATGAACCTCCGAACACTAAAAAGTTATCCATGAATACTTACAAAAATAATTCAACCATGTTAATAAATATTATCATCATGCACCTTCGGAAAGTTGTAGGCACATTAGATAACTCGAAAGGCATTCACCGAAAAGAAAACGTACCATTCGGGCAATTGAAAGTGGTTTTATGTTGATGTTTGGGGCTACAGCTATCTGATTGTACCCCGAATAACCATCCAAATAATAATAATAGTCCCGAACCGTAAGTCTATCCAGTATATGGTCCATGAACGGTAGCGGGAAATGGTCTTTCTGAGTCGTTTTGTTCAATATTTTATAATCTACACAAATTCACCAACCCATAATTGTCTTTGTTGGAATCAGCTCGTTATTTTCATTCTCCACAACCATGATTTCTTTTTTTTTTGGTACGCATTGAACTAGACTCGTTTACAAGCTGTTAGAGATGGGGTAAAAAATTCTAGCAGATGATTTCCTTCTTGACTACCTCCTTCATGATTGGGTTTAGTCTTTTGTGTCCATCAATCAATGTCTTCTCATTGTCTTCTAGTAGGATTTTATGCATGCACAGAGACAAACTAATACCTCGAATATCAGCTATAGTCCACTTGATTACCTTCTTAAACTTTTTTAGAACATCAATCAATTTTTTCTCTTACATCTCGATTAACTTAGCTGAAATGATCATAAGCAAAGTCAAAGAATTACCCAAATAAACATATTTCAAATGGGATGGAAGTACCTTTAACTCCAATTTTGGTAGCTCCTTAATTGATGCTTTTGATTGTATATGCTCACAGGATGCCAATTCTAATGATTCGGGTCGAGATTAGGGAATGACTCCCTTCGAATTGGCTTCCAGCAAAGCAAGACATTCCTCATCTTTATTGTCACTTGGTGGATCAGACATTAAGTCTTCATTCTACAGAAACCAATGATTCCATGTCGGACATCGATGAACATTCTTCAACTGTATTAGGAAATCTCATGGCTTTAAATTCATTAAAGGTTACATGATTATCTTGAACTTGCATAGTAAATTCGCCTTTCTACACACCGATCAATATTCTACCATTTTCCACGAAAGTCCTTCCCAGGATGATTGGTACTTCTTTATCTATATCAAAATCTAAATTAATAAAGTTAGTTGGAAATATAATTTTATCAACACGTACTAGTCGATCTTTGATCTTCCCTTCCGGATGTGCTAATGATTTATTTGTCAATTGAAGTGTAACTGTCGTTGGTCTGACTTCACCAATACCCAATCGCCTAAACACAGACATAAACATCAAGTTTATACTTTCTCCCAAATCACATAGTGTCATACCACAATAAGAATCTCCAATGTTACAAGGTATGATAAAACTCCCCGGATCTTTTATTTTTTAGGGCAGCTTGTTTTGTAGGAATGTAGTACACTCTTTTGTTAATGTCATTATCTCAAATTCCCCCAATCTTCTCTTCTTAAAGAGGATGCCCTTCATGAATTTGACATAATTCGACATTTTCTCTAGGCCTTCCACTAGTAGGATATTAATATGAAGTTGTTTAAGCACATCCAAGAACTTCTTGAATTGAACCTCTTCTTTATGTTTCTAGAGTCGTTGAGGAAAAAGAGGTGGTGGGGTTTTAATTTTGTCCTGTCTACCTTCTTATATTAGGACTACTTTTCGGGTCTCACGTGTAGAATTCTCTTTTATAGGAACAAACTTTTATACTATGGGAATTCCAACATCGGGTTGAATTTCCTCATTGTTCTAGCATCAACAGGCTTGCCTTCAGTTTCAATATTCTTAGGTTCCAACATCTTCCCACTCCTCAAGGTAACGACTTTGCAATATTCCTTACCTAAACTTCTCGAGTTTTCAGTGTTGTTTGGCAAAGTACTTTCGGGTCAGTTTCTAAGCTTATTGGCTAGCTATCCCACTTAATTTTCCAGATTACTTGATGTTGTTGTTGGCCTTGGATTAGTGTTGCTTGGCATTGACTCAGGAAATCATTCTTCACCATGTATGCCTTCGAAAAATTCTCGAGACTGCTTAAAGGTTTAGTTGGTGGAGGTTTTTGAGCTTGTTGAGAGTATCTTGGTTGATAGTTTGGTCTTATTGGCATATGATTGTTACTTGGACCAGCCCATTGATTGCCCTGTGAAAAATTCAAATGGTTTGGCCATGAAGGATTGTACGAATTCAACTACGGACCACTCTAATTTTGATTCCCCATGTAATAGATTGACTCTGGATTTGATAGGTAATTATCAAAAACATGACAATCTCCACAATATACAGAAGAGATATTCTCAAACTAGTTCAGTTGCAGATCTATCATGTTACCATTGAAACCATTAACAATTATATTTTTAAACATAGAAAACATAGAATATACCTGGGCTGCCATGAAGTAAGTGCATCAACTTCATGTACTCTTGTCACCCTTCTTCTTGTGGTTGTTCGATTAGTTAAACACTAAAAGTTGTTGCTAGAAATCCTTTCAAGAATTTTGTATGCCTCATTGTATGATTTTGAAAGAATGGCTACATTGAAGCATATACCATAATTCTTGTATGAGCATTGAGACCATTGTTGAAGGTCTCCAACTGAATACAGTATGGAATACCATGGTGACAGCATTTTCATAATAACTCATTGAATCGCACTCATGCCTCATACAGAGATTCGTCATCAAGTTGTTAAAATGTAGTGATCTCATTCTGAAGTTTGACATTTTTAGTGGGAAGAAAACATTTCATCAAGAATCTTTCAGCCAATTCTTGCCATGTGATTATAGAGTCAGACGACAAGGAATTCAACCATGTTCATGCTCTATCTCTCGACGAGTATGGAAACAACTTCAAACGTAAAGCATCTTTGGTCACTCTAACCAATTTGAATGAGTCACCCACCTCCATGAATAATCGAAGATGAAGGTGTGGATATTTAGTAGGCATCCCAGTAAATTGGCCCACCATATGTAACATTTGGATCATCGCTGGCTTTAATTTGAACTGCAGTGCCTCAATTTTAAACCTCACAATACCCGGATTGAGTTTATTGAAAAGAGGAACAATATATTGAAGGATGAAACAGTCTCTATCATCAAAAACAATAACCAGATTTTGAGCATTAGCAACTCAATTTCTTTGATCTTGTTGTGCAGGATTCATTTATTCAACTTGTATCTAGGTCGCTTGTCATCTTCTTCTCCTAAAGGTAAGTTCAATTTCAGGATCGACTAGAAGTAAATCAATAATTCGGTCCACATTCATAAATAGTAGGTATCTGAAGATTCACAAGAAACTAAAGTAAGAATAACATAAATTAAACCAAATTGAAAGGTAATTAACTTCACAAATAATGACTAAGACAGCCCCCAACAACAATGCCAAAAACTTGTTGCGAAATTTTCTAATGATGTGCGAATGTACACAATCATCAATAAGTAATAAAGTAGTAAGTATAGAGTTATCATCTCCATAGGGATTATAATATCCCTAAATGGGTCTAGTAGTTTCGAGTATATTTTTCGGGTTCCGAGCCTAAATTTAAGAATTTATTGGGTTAATAGTAATTTTTTAATTTAATTTAAAAGGTCAATTTCATCTAAAACTGATTAAACAATAATCTGGAAAAATAAAAATATTTTTGGAAAATTAATTTTAAAGTAATTAAATAATTATTAGCGAAAATAATAAACTTGGGTCGAAAAAGAATTTTAAAATAATTTTTATTGGTGGTTAATTTAAGTTAAATTTAGATATTAATTAAATTGGATTTAATTTTAAAATAAGGGAAATTTTGGAGTTTTTATTTGGAAAATAAATCTTTAAATTTGAAATTTTGGAGGGAAAAGATCAATTGGTAATGTAAGAGAAATGTGAGAATGACCATTAGGCAAATTTCCCAATTTTTAAATTTCTGGTAGGTTGTTTCAGTTTTAAACACAATGCATCTAGCCTACTTTTCACACCATTTACATCATATTATAGAGCTATAAATTTCGTTTTTTTTGCATGGTTTTTAAGATCTATCATCAAAGAATAGATTCAATAAATTTCCTTCTCAAAATACTCTCTTTTCACCCGAAATTATTCACAAAAGTAGCCAAAAATATTCTGAAATTTCTCAAGATTCTTGAATCAAGATTTTCAATCAAAGGATTTAGAACGAATCAAAGGTAATTATTATTTCTAAACTTATTTTTATGATGATTAGAAGCATATTTACATGATTTGAGTGATAATTACATGATTTTTTATCAATGTCACCTTCTTCAAAAGCTTAAGGTGCTTTAATGGTGGATCTTGAATCTTGAGAGGAAATCCACAAATAAATGGATGTTTCAACTCAAATTGGATCTACTACAAGGTTTTTGATCTTATTTATCAAGATTAAACATGTTTTGTAAGGTAATTTAAAGAAATTTGAATTTCATCATCTTCATGAATCGATATTTTAGATTTTTGTGAAAATGATTTAAATGTGAAATTGATGCTTAGTATATGTTTATTTAGACTAGTATTGATGTTTAAAAGTGATTAGGAGGGTTGGAGTGATCGATTTTGTGAGGAATCGAGTTTTCGACTTGATGATACAAATTCGGTAAGGTGACTTTGAGTGAGAATTTCATGTAGCCTAGTTAATGAAAATTTTTATTTATTATATCTTTTGAAAGGTGGTAATATTTATTTTATTTCTGTTGAAGCTTTGAATCTTGAAGAGGATCAAGCTAATCAAAATTGAAGCTTGGATTTGCTTGGTTGTGGTTGAGTTAGTTGTGTGGTTAGTGCTATTAAAGGGCGATTTGGTAAATTGACCCTCACTTATGCTTAATTGGATGATTAATTACTGATTGCAAATATTTAATTGAGTTTTGGTTGGTTAATTTTGCAAGATTATTGATATATGTTTAAGTGATGAAATTTTTGTTAAGTGTTGGTAAGTGATATCTAGTGATTTTATGTGCTTGATTTAATTTATTATAATGGTGAACTAAGCAAGCATGCTGGAGTTTTTGGTTCATGGTATGTTAATATTTCAATTGATAAATGAACATTGATAATAGGTAATTGGTATGCTAGATTTAATTTGATGTTAAAATGGCTATGTTACATGATTCACATATGCATTTTGGCACTTTAAATTGAGCACATTTTGACTGAAATTATGTTATGATTGATTGGTTATATTGGCATTATAGCATCGTGGATCCATTGGATATTGTTGGCATGCCATAGGATTTGTGAGTACACTCACCTTATTGATATGTTATTTGTAAGCAATAAGGCTCTAGGTGGACTGATTTGGAGTAGATAAGTGAGTGTTAAGCTTGTGTCTCCACTTAACGAGACTGATTTGAGGCGATATAATGAAAGCGTGTGGCCTAGGCTTGCTCAACCCAGGACTAATTCTGATTCTGATTGGGAGTAAGGAGATCCGTTTATCCGATGTATGATCACTTGATTAAGCCATGATTGTATATGTCAATATAAATGTATGAAATGTTATATGCTAAACTGATGATTATATGCCATGATTAATTATGATTTTTGATACAAGGTTGAGCATATAACATTGAACTATTATGAATTGATATTGTGATTGAAAATTTGTATTTGATTGGTTTCAATTTAAGCATGGTTTGGGTGCTAATTTACTCGTCGTTTTATTAACATTCACTGAGCTTTTTAATCTTACACCTTCACATTCATGCAGTTAACCGATGGGATTGAGGAGCTGAGGAGTCGAGCAAGAGAGTTCCAAGAGATTAAGGCTTGGTAGAGATTTAGTTATACGTTTTAGAGATGTTAATCGGGTATTGTGGAAATTTCGAGACTTAGTTTAATTTTGGATGGTTTTATAATATCATAAATGCATGTTTTAGTTAGATTATTGAATAATTTACGGTGTATTGTTGCTTGATAGCACGGTGATTGATAACATGGTGTGTGAGGCATGATGTTTACACTAACCATTGTCTAAATGAAGCTTCCATGGAGTGATTTACTAGCGACTAAGGTACGTCACTTGTTTGAATTAATCGGTGGGTGATATGCATGAAATTGAATGTTTAATTCTATTTAATTGAGGTTTAATTAGTGTTAATAATTGTAGTTAAATCAGATTTAATTGGCCATTAAAATACTCAAAATCGGGTTTAAAATCAAATTTTTCGCATAAAAAAGAACTACAATGGACTATTGGGAGTTTGAATTCTGGTCTTTTTAAATTGGTTCTCTAGGCCATTCTATATAATAGCACGTTTGGTTCGCTGTAATAGAATAGAGGCGTAATGGAATAGATGCGTAATGGAATAGAGGTGTAATAGGTAATTCTTTTGTTTGGTTGAATGTAATGGAATAGAGGCGTAATGGTATTCTTGTGTTTGGTTGAATGGAATAGAGGTGTAATAGCATAAGGAAAAAAGATAAAATGACTAGAATACCCTTAGCAGAATTTTTTTAAGTTAGATGA
Source organism: Gossypium hirsutum (assembly GCF_007990345.1). Taxonomy (NCBI): domain Eukaryota; kingdom Viridiplantae; phylum Streptophyta; class Magnoliopsida; order Malvales; family Malvaceae; genus Gossypium; species Gossypium hirsutum. The sequence continues at coordinate 14,206,809 of NC_053439.1, read as the reverse complement.
TTATTGTTATTGTTATTAAATTTTAATAAGATTATTAATATAAATAATAAATAATTTAATCATATTTTAACATAATTGTTATAAAATATAATTTAATAAAATTTTTAATAAATATTCTTATATGAATTTACTAATAAAATCATAATATATGATACTAAAATATAATTTAAAATAATTATTATTAAATATAATTTAATAAAATATATAATTTAATAAAATTGTTAATAAATATTCTTATATGAATTTACTAATAAAATCATAATATATAATACTAAAATATAATTTAACATAATTGTTATAAAATATAATTTAATAAAATATATAATTTAATAAAATTGTTAATAAATATTCTTATATGAATTTACTAATAAAATCATAATATATAATACTAAAATATAATTTAAAATAATTATTATTAAATATAATTTATAATCTACTTTATTATTATTAAACTGCAATACATATTTAATGTGCTAAAATATCATTTGTGGAACAAATAATTTAAATATTCTACAATAAAAAATTATTAGCAGTAATAAATAACTTTAGAATTATATTTTGCATAAACATAATAACAATGAATATTAACAAAAGGTAAAATGAGATTCATGAAATTCTATGTCACAATCTATATGTTATACAGTTTTGCCACATCAAAAAGTTAGAACATTGTATATGACATACCATCCCAAATATTACAAACAGAAAAAGTTACGAAAATGTCATCAACAAAACCATAAATTTTAATGGTCAGCAAGAAATCTTCTAACCCATTCCAACCGTACATCAGAAGGTAAACTAAAGAAAACTACCATTTGAGTTGGATGATCCGGAATTTTACTCAATGCTTGAAACCGTTCATCCATAGTTAAACCTTCTATTTCACATAAGGTTGGATATAAATTTGTCGCTTTCTGTTGGATGCCCTGGTGAACTACCACATCGGAGGCAATACTCCTACTGATTTGTTCGCCAATTGCCCGCATGTTTTCAGCCAATAAAGTGGCAGCATCATTAACTGAAGAAGAAAAATGACCACTTGTATCAGAATTCTTTTTTTTCCTCTTTGAAGATGAGGAACCCCCTTGGTTTTTGTCTGTTTACGGCTCCGTGGCAGAAACATCCATGTCATCGAAAGAGACATTAGCATCGCAATCATAGTATTCGTTTCTGTCTTCATTAATATCTGCAGAAGGTACATCCTCAGCATTTATTTCTTCAAGAACATCAGCGGCTGTTTGAGCGTCTTTCCCAGTCGCTCGATCTTTTGCGTATATGGCAGTAAGTTGGTCGTAGTAAGGGAAACTACGATGTTTGAACTGACCGGCTTCTTTATGACTCTACAAAAACGAGGAAATCATATTAGTTATAAGTTTGGTAAGAATAGGATAATAAAGAGTTGAACTCATTCTTACCTTTAAATAAGAGTCCCAGACCGCATCTTCAGCAACAATGACCTGCCTATGGTCGTCCCAACCAAAACCGCTATTGTTTTGGCCATTAAGCATGTCATACACTATTGACCAATCTCTTTTCAGTAACCTAATCCTTGACTCGATATTAGGTCTTGCCTTCAACATCGCATTAGGTAAAGCCTTCTCTAACATTTTTTCTAACTCGTTTAAGTAACCGGCTTTGAACCCCGTATCAGCGTTAAATGTCCCAATATTGTGCAAGTCCACCATGCAGGAAACCAGTGCTGCATCTTCTTCTGGAACCCATTTCCTTTTGGTTCCTCGAGATGATTGTGAAGGAACAATTGATTCTGGAACACCTGACATAATTATCTTAAGAAAAAAAACAAATTAAAATTAACTTTAATATCATGAATCATAATGTGAACACTTTATAAAATTAAAATTGAGTTCAATATCATGAATAAAAAACTCATAAAGAATAAAATTATAACACATGATGAATGAAAAGAAATCAAATTATAATTCAACAAGTTTAGTACAATACAATAAACACAAAAACACCACCAAAGTTTCACAAACTATATACATAAAATAACATAAAAGGGAAAACATGTTGAAAGAATGTTAGGACAGACAATTTTTACCTTGATTAAATTGGAAAGCTTTTCTTGAGGGTTTATTTAGAGATACTTGGGATTGATCTCTCTACTCACTGCATTTATTTAAAAGGGTCACATTTCTCCAATCATAATTTCAATAACAGTACAGTAAACTTAAATAATTTAATTGCCAAGGAACTTACAGTGATTGCGTGAAAAGAAGACGCTCAACTGTGAGTGGAGGAAGCAGTCAAACAATCCAAAAAAGAAGAGGAAGCAATAACACACTATCAAAAAAAACTGAACAATACAAATTTAGAATCATTACAAAGAACAAAATAGAAATTAAAACTATCTTTGCAACAAGAAATTCATTTCTTTATCAATCATCTAAAATTAATACTATTTGATAATCGATACCACATATAATTATACTTGTAATAAATAATAAGGTAGAAACATTGTGATATGGATCATAACAAAAAAACATATTAATTATGAATAAATTTACCAATATTTATTAAGAATAAAGTTTATTATTCATAAATTATCAACTTCACTGGCAATTACATTTTACTGTACTTAAACTAACATATTAATATAATCTACCGATAGATTTCAGGATTTTAGAGATATGATTTAATGAATTGGTGAAATATTGTATTCCCAGTACAAGTCTATGAAGCCTACATAACATTTAACTTCCAACAAAGAGTTTTCTTGGCAATACCATACTGCCACTCATTTCAGTTTTAAATCTAGGATACCTTCAATAACAATATTTTTAGATTATTTTGATGTATTTCAATCATTATCGATTTATATAAATTTTAATATTTTAATTTCATTTTGATGTATTTTGATGTATTTCAATCATTATCGATTATTTTGATGTATTTCAATCATTATCGATTTATATAGTCCAACTTAAACTAGTTACTAATGATTTAAAACCGAAATTTAAAAAATGCAGAGACGAAACAAAATTCATGCTTCCAACCGAAAACTGGATTTTAAAGGAATAATTCATGCTTTTATTCACACCAGTACCTTAAACTGGATTTCCTGTACTATTAACATGTTTTACTGTTTCCCGAGAAATGCATTTTTCATTTCAATAAGTTTTATTTCCATGATTTTATTTTATCTCAGTCCAACCATGCATTTGTACAGACACACACACACACACACACACACACACACACACATACATATCCGTATTAATAAAAAAATTGACATATATCCGTATTCAAAATTTTCAATACCAATAAAAATCAACTTATTACATCACCACTTGCAAAATATAACTATAAAAACATTACTATGGAGTAAGCCATAAAAAAACAGTCCAATTTACTTGAATTGCAACTATAAAATACCTCTTGAATTGCAACTAGAGCTTCAGCTTGCCAACGATTTATGTCTGGAGCAAATCAGTAGCTAACAGTCCAATACCTACAAAAGTTCACATTGAACATCAATTAACTGGAACATCAATACTCTCAAGAATCCCATAAGCAAAAAATTTCAGTCTTTGCAGGGATTGTTTTTTAAACCAGAAAAAAAAATTTAGAATCACATCAGGTAAGTGCTTTGTAAGTCATTTAACCAAAATCCTAGTGATACACTCACAAAAAAGCAGAGCAGTATGATAGGATGAACACAGATGCAGCATTTAACCAAACTCCACATGCTGATAGGATGAACACAGATGATTACATAGACAACATCATTCTTGTAGCAGACACAGAACCATCTTAATTACAACATGTCATATAAAACTGCGCAGTTACCAAAAGGCAACCTAGGCACTTGAGGCAGACATACTTCAGGAAGCATTTCCATGTTAATGGTATGCAGCTAATGCTTGTTTACCAATCTAGTAGTCCATTTTACACACTAAAACCATGTCGGATATATGCTTATATCAAAGCACTTACACAATTTAACATAGAAGAAGGTTACTTGACATAAATAGAATGTCCTAAAAACCCTCTGATTGATGCAAACTTACCTCTTTTCAACTTTCAGGGTATTCCAAGCCAAGACAAGCTAAAATAAGTTATCATACAATTTCGATTCATATCAATGTTATAAATAAATACCCTATCCTTAAGAATGAGAAAGCATCTTAAATCAAAAAATAATGATTCTAAAACTGCTATTGACAATTTATATATAAAAGAGCCAAAATCACCTACAAGTTGAATCACTAGTAGATATAAGGAAGAAAATGAAAGTACATAGAAAAGAAAGCACTAACATAAATCCCAGAAAGAAACATAAATTGAAACGAAAAGAAAAGGTCAACAATTCGGAAACAAACCAGCAATGAACTGAAACAAAACTTAACCAATTAAAGGGTATGATTTTACAATTAAAAGCATCTTACACAGCATTGGGAAGAAGAAGACGAAGAGCTCTCTTTGTCTCTTTTCTATACGCTTTTAACTGTATTTTCCCCGACTCTCGGATTTTCTGATTTGTCTGCTGAAATTGAAAAAAATGATCAAGAATCAAGCCATTACAACTTCTAATTCTTTATCAAATGAATTAAAGTTTTATTTCACGAAAATTGGGATTCATGAATCAGTTCAACTAGTTTAAGCCCTAGTTTTCAAAAACCTTAGATGCCAATTTTTAACGATTATAAACAGAGATTCAACTAATTTGATGAATCAAGTCCTACTAAAACCTCATTTTAAAGGTGAATGCATGATTCAATTTCAAGAAATGTTGAATCTCCCATCATAGACGTAAAAGGGAAAACACGTGACAAAAAAATGTTAGGGCAGATAATGTTTACCTTGCTTGAATTGGAAAGGTTTTCTTGAGGGTTTCTTTGGAGATACTTGTTGGAATTTGAAGAACAGAAGTCTGTTTTTGGACTTCCCTACTCACTGCATTTGAAGAACAGAAGGGTGCGTTTGGTTCGACAAAACAATCAAATGAAAGTGAAACGGGAGCGGTGGAGGTCATTTACTTGGCAGATTCTGTTTGATGTTGGGAGGGAGAGTTCTGGAGGTGGATTTCGGCTTGGGAAGATGAGGGTAAAACAGGGCATAGGAATTGGGAGAATGCTAAACAGGAGCTAAACTGAACAAAGGGCAGGGAATAGAAATCGGTGAGTAAGGAGGAATACGTACGTAACCGATTCGGCGCGTAATGGGCATTACAGCGAACCAAACGCTGGAATATGTGAGGCTCACCGATTCGGTGCGTAATGGTAAACCCATTACATCGAACCAAACAAGCTGTAAAATATAATTTAAAATAATTATTATTAAATATAATTTAATAATAATATATAATTTAATAAAATTCTTATTCTTATATGAATTTACTAAAATCATAATATATAATACTATAAAATATAATTTAAATAATTATTATTAAATATAATTTATAATCTACTTTATTATTATTAAACTGCAATACATATTTAATGTGCTAAAATATCATTTGTGGAACAAATAATTTAAATATTCTACAATAAAAAATTATTAGCAGTAATAAATAACTTTAGAATTATATTTTGCATAAACATAATAACAATGAATATTAACAAAAGGTTAAATGAGATTCATGAAATTCTATGTCACAATCTATATGTTATACAGTTTTGCCACATCAAAAAGTTAGAACATTGTATATGAAATACCATCCCAAATATTACGAACAGAAAAAGTTACGAAAATGTCATCAACAAAACCATAAATTTTAATGGTCAGCAAGAAATCTCTGACCCATTCCAACCGTACATTAGAAGGTAAACTAAAGAAAACTACCATTTGAGTTGGATGATCCGGAATTTTACTCAATGCTTGAAACCGTTCATCCATAGTTAAACCTTCTATTTCACATAAGGTTGGATATAAATTTGCCACTTTCTGTTGGATGCCCTGGTGAACTACCACATCGGAGGCAATACTCCTACTGATTTGTTCGCTAATTGCCCGCATGTTTTCAGCCAATAAAGTGGTAGCATCATTAACTGAAGAAGAAAAATGACCAGTTGTATCAGAATTCTTTTTTGTCCTCTTTGAAGATGAGGAACCCCCTTGGTTTTTGTCTGTTTGCGGCTCCGTGGCAGAAACATCCATGTCATCGAAAGAGACATTAGCATCGCAATCATAGTATTCGTTTCTGTCTTCATTAATATCTGCAGAAGGTACATCCTCAGCATTTATTTCTTCAAGAACGTCAGCGGCTGTTTGAGCGTCTTTCCCAGTCGCTCGATCTTTTGCGTATATGGCAGTAAGTTGGTCGTAGTAAGGGAAACTACGATGTTTGAACTGACCGGCTTCTTTATGACTCTACAAAAACGAGGAAATCATATTAGTTATAAGTTTGGTAAGAATAGGATAATAAAGAGTTGAACTCATTCTTACCTTTAAATAAGAGTCCCAGACCGCATCTTCAGCAACAATGACCTGCCTATGGTCGTCCCAACCAAAACCGCTATTGTTTTGGCCATTAAGCATGTCATACACTATTGACCAATCTCTTTTCAGTAACCTAATCCTTGACTCGATATTAGGTCTTGCCTTCAACATCGCATTAGGTAAAGCCTTCTCTAACATTTTTCTAACTCGTTTAAGTAACCGGCTTTGAACCCCGTATCAGCGTTAAATGTCCCAATATTGTGCAAGTCCACCATGCAGGAAACCAGTGCTGCATCTTCTTCTGGAACCTATTTCCTTTTGGTTCCTCAAGATGATTGTGAAGGAACAATTGATTCTGGAACACCTGACATAATTATCTTAAGAAAAAAAACAAATTAAAATTAACTTTAATATCATGAATCATAATGTGAACACTTTATAAAATTAAAATTGAGTTCAATATCATGAATAAAAAACTCATAAAGAATAAAATTATAACACATGATGAATGAAAAGAAATCAAATTATAATTCAACAAGTTTAGTACAATACAATAAACTCAAAAACACCACTAAAGTTTCACAAACTATATACATAAAATAACATAAACAAATGAACTCAACTAATTTTCTCCTTAAACCTAACTAATGTCTAGATGCTTGCCATTCATCGAACATTTGGTTGGCTAGTTCCATCCTCCAAGTAGCCCAAGCATCCGATGGATGAATATTGACGACATTCGGTTCATCGTCATCTAACACGTTACTAGGTAATCCTTCTCCCACCTCCGCTTCAATAGGATCAATACTCATATGGGTTCGAATAAAATTATGGAGCAAACAACATGCAATAATGATCCTATTGTGCACCCTTACAGGATAGAATGATGGACTCCTAAGTATTCCTCATCTCATTTTTAATAACCCAAAGCATCTTTCAATAACATTACGTGCTGAGGCATGTTTCATACTAAAAAATTCTTGCGGAGTACTTGGCTGATAACCCTGACGCCAATCATTCAAATGATATCGTTGTCCTCTAAAGGGTGCAAGAAATCCCTTACAATTTGAGTAACCAGCATCAACTAGATAATAACAACCTATAAAAAAAATTTCTTAATTATTAATTCCCCAAAAAAGTTTGATCTTAATGAATAATTCAAAGTCCTCTAACTATCCACTTTACCGTGAGGAACTTTTAGTCCATGCCTCCTACTAATGGCATCTCGAAGAACTCGTCCATCAGCAACAGAACCTTCCCAACCAGGAAGAACATAAACTAATTGCATTTCAGGTGTACAAACACCTAGCATATTTGTTGCTATGTCACCTTTTCGCGTTCGATATCTAGGTTTATCAACTGCTGGAACCCTAATCTTGATGTGGGTTCCATCAAGAGCACCTAAGCAATTCTATATCACATGTTATAAAACCTTAAGTTAGGATACTAAATTTAAATCTAAATAAACTAAATTATGTACAAGCTATATATAAAATTTATTCCAATACCTTAAACCATTTCCACCTTGTGTCTAAAGAATCTGCTGTAATTGGCTCTGGCTTTTTAAATAACACATCTTGTAAGCGTATGACAACATTTAAAACACTGTGAAATGATCTGCTAACAGTTTCCCCGGACCTATTGAAGTGATGCTTGATAACTCGATTTTTAAGGTGATGGGAAATGATATGTAAAAACATTGCAACTTGCTCATCAACAAGCATGTGCCTTGACGACTTCAATCCCCCTAACGTTTGTAACATCTCACATAGTTTGAAAAAGGCAAATCTATTCATCCTAACTTGTTCAATACAGGTCTCGTCACTAGCATGTACAAGCCTTTTCACATAATCCCGTTGTGCATAAAAATCTAAAATATAGGACCTAATCCTTGGTCTATAAGTATGAAGGCTATCGATGGCACCCAATGTAAGTATAAACCAACTGACAATGTTACGAATTTCCAACCATATTGTCACTGCAATTCCAATTCTTTTACGCCTCACACTTTGTGCAATTAAAGGCAGACGAGCCATTACTGCAAGATATTAATGTGTTCCATATTGTCAAATTTATTTAAAAGGGTCACTTTTCTCCAATCATAATTTCAATAACAGTAAACTACAATTAAATAATTTAATTGCCAAAGAACTTACAGTGAATGCGTGAAAAGAAGACGGTACACTGTAGGTGGAGGAAGCAATCAAACAAGCTGCTTCAGTAGGAAGCAATATCACACTATCAAATAAAAATGAACAATACAAATTTAGAATCTTAACGAGTACATTGCAACAAACAGTAACTTCAACAAGACAGATGTGTATAAAAACAAGGCTATTCAATAGAATAGGGTACCATAAAAGAGACCAACAGGCAATGATTAAATCAAAAACTTACAGATACTTGAACAACTAATGATGACTAACTAATGAGTGTGATCAGTTAATTACTAGTTGTGGCTCTCCTTAAAATATACAAAGTGATTATATATATAAATATACAAAGTGATTATGGTCAAGTTGAATAAAGTTGGAATACTGCTTTATGACAAAGGTGACAAATAGGTAACTGTGGTTTTTATTACTTTTATTTAATTTTCTGGGAAATTTTCATTCAAAAAAACCACAAAATTAAGTAATTTCTTAAAGAAACTGATTTTCTTTTGTTTTAAAAAAAAAGGGGAATTGGTTGTTTTCAAGTATAAAAAATATGTATAGAAATATATTTGACGTTTTGATTTAAATTTATATAAAATTTCATCTTTTTATTTCCAGTTCAATTCACTATTAACTATTACAACAATCATTTTTATTTTCAGTGTCCATCTTTTTATTTATTTATTTAGTATTAATACTTATCTCTCAAAATAAATAAAGCAATTTAATATTTTTATTGTTTAAAAGTAAGAAACAAATACAATTAAAATAATGTTAACAGTTAATATATAATACCCATTGGTCAAATTTAAGAAAAAAAGGAAAAAATTATGTAATATTAAAAAATTAAAATATTTCAACAATTTAGAATAAATTAAAAAATAAATTACTAATAAAATAATAAATAATTTCCTATGTTTAAAAAAAATACAAAAAATTCCTATTTTTAAAATAAAAATAAACATGCTATAATAATAGAAAAACATTCCTAAAAAATAAAAAAAGTAAACAAATATTAAAAATGCTCAAAATTTCTGCAAAATAAAAAATGAGATATAATTAGAAAAGAAACAAGTCTGGTTTCATTTTCATTTTACACGCAGACAGATAGACAAATTGTGTTTAACAGTCAAAAAAAGGGAGATCACTTTCGCTAGTTTCTATTACTGCACATGGCCAAATTAGTGGCTATATGTGCATGGCAGCCAAAATCTCGTCATCTTCCATTAAGTTTAGGGTAGGATTTATTGTGGCATAATCTAAAGAGTCATTGTCTAGGTTGAAAGTTATATGTACATTGGATTTAAGGGAATCTAAACTCTATACGAGTACATTGCAACAAAGAGTAACTTCAACAACACAGATGTGTATAAAAACAAGGTTATTCAATAGAATAGGGTACCATAAAAGAGACTAACAGGCATTGATTAAATAAAAAACTTACACATACTTGAACAACTAATGATGTAGTTTAACCAAAATAAATTGGGAGTAAAAAAGTACATGGATACAGCCATGGGTAATGTCAAAACTCAAAACAGCACACCATATTCCTTTCTTTCCCTTCTTCCAAAACAGCACAAAATTGCATCTCTTCAAGTCATTCCAATTAATAAACAACAATGCAAATTCAATCATTGAATGAGGAACAAAATGAGCACCATCATTAAGCAACAAAATGCAGAAGGTAAACAAAATGAGGAGCAAAACGAGCACCAAAGTTTGCAGCGTACGGAACAAAATGAGGAGCAACAAAACAGAGAAACATTGGATTCCCAATATGCAAATCCAGAAGGTAAAAGAGCATCATCATTTAAGGATGTATAATAGAAGTAAGAAATTTCAAGCATATACCATCTAGATCATATGATAAGCCCACACAGGAATACAAACACAACTTTTTATGAAGTTCAATTTGGAACTTAACAATGGGTCTAATTTTGTTTCTTTATAAAGGTGTTGGCTTCAGCTATTGCAAATAGGAAAGCATCACTACCAGAGGCAGAGAATACCCAAATTTATGGTGAAAAGAGAAACCATGATAAGTTCATGTATGCAATTAGTTTAACAGAAAAGGCAGTTCTAGAAATGTTGAATCTGTCGTCATAAAAAAACATAAAAGGGAAAACATGTTGAAAGAATGTTAGGACAGACAATTTTTACCTTGATTGAATTGGAAAGCTTTTCTTGAGGGTTTATTTGGAGATACTTGGGATTGATCTCTTTACTCACTGCATTTGAAGAACACAAGTCTGTTATGGTCGACAAAACTGTACATATATAATATACCTAAATGAAATTGAAATAGGCTGAAATAATATATAATTTAATAAAACGGCAACATTGTTTAAGATACAGACCCAAATGCTCTTCAATCCTCCTTCAACATTAACAAGTTCAAAGAAGAAAGATGATTAAAGCCTAAACTAGCACAACTAGAACATACGATACATTAAACAGGTGGAAAACATCACAACTTCAGACAAGCCTTCAGCAAATTTAAACCGATTTGATATTAACTTAAAAGTTCCTTGAAATCTTCAAGCTTCGTTTAACTTCCACTATCCTGTTTATAAAGGGAGCTTTCCAATTGGTTGCTTAGAAATACAATAATAATTTAAATAATCTATTTTTTTAATGAGCAGTTCTAAAGAATTGCTAGAATTAGATACTTTTCTTTCCATATTTCTCTATTTTCTCAAAACACAAACAAGTATCAAGCCTAAGAACCACAAAATCTTGCAAATCTGAAATGATCCAAGCAAGAAAAAAAATAGCAAACCAGAAAGAGGAAAAAAGAAAAAGAAGCAGATATACCAAAACTTTCTATACTTGCCTAAATAAAATATTTTTTTTTAAAAAGGAACTACTTCAAAATCCAAGTGAGTAATTGAAAGCTTTGATCGATCTCAAAACCGTAGAACAGCTCGAGAGTCCAAATAATTAAGACTAGTGCAGAAGCAGCAGATGAAAATGCTGGAAAAAGCCAAATTTTCTCTTCTTTAAGTTAAAACCTTCAAAGAAGCCAAGTGTGTATACTCATTCAAAAGAGTAAAATAATTGTGTAAGGATGTGTTTGGTTGCTGAGAAAGCGCAGAGAAAAAATAAATAAATAAAATACAAAATTCAGAGGCGTGAGGAAAAGGATGCAGCTTTTTTGCTTGCCTCTCCTTTTTTTTCCTGCTTAACACAAAAATGAAATTCCTTTTATTTGGGTTTCAAATAAAAGAAGAGGAGGATTATACAAAATTAGCTACCATTGTTCGCATGCAATGGCGCCGAAGATCCTTATGTAACAGCTTGTAATGAGCCTTTCTGATTTTTCAAGATTTGGAAATATTTGTCGTCAGGATTTGGATTTCACAAAAATACAAATAAAATTAGCACAGAGAAACAGAGAAATACCATTCAATTTCCATGAAAATCAATCAAGAAACCAATGCAGTTGGTAATTTCCATGAAAAGCAAACATTGTTTTTTACAAGTTTCAAACAAAAAAAGAATTCAAAACATACCCAGAAAGGATGGAGATCAACGCAACCTTGTCGGAATGTGGAGATCAATAACCTTGACAAAGCCCTAGTTCTTGCTCGAAAACGATGAGGCCGGAAGAAATCAGGAGGGAGAGGGTGGAGGTGGAGGTGGCTTTCGGGTTGGGAGGGTAAAACAGGGAAGAAGGATTCGGGACAACCTAAAACGCAACTAAACAGACCTTTCCATCCGGAATGGAAACCATCAAATATGACGAATAAGGGCGTAATGTAATCAGCCCGTAATAGGGCATTACGTCCAACCAAACGTCCGAATAGGTAGGGCCCACCGAATCGGGCTGTAATGGTATTCCCATTACATCCAACCAAACGGGCTCTTAGAGCCTTAAATGATAAGGAAACTTGATAAAATTTTAGGATTAGACTTGTAATTGATAAAATTTATTAGAAACACACTCAATTTAATATTCGGGTATGGTACCAATAGTTTGAAATTTTTATGATTTAGTCCTTCATGATAAAACTTGAATTAGACATAGAAAATAAACTCGGATTAAGCTGAAATTTTTAGGGCTTATTTAAATTGACTAAAAGAGGGTTGGTAAGCGTATAGATCTAAATTCAGGTTAGTTTAACTATAGGTGGTAAAATGATAAAAGTGTTCTTAGGTTAAATTACTTATAAAAAGTTTAAAATTGGTTCACAAATTGCTTCAACATTAATAAATAACTAATAAATGGATAAGATTGAGGTGTTATAAGGTCGGGGTGTGTCTTGGGAGGTCGTTAGTCAGAGAGTCACTTAGGTGGCTAATGTAACGCTTCGAATTTGAGCCAGTCCGTCCCGCTCGAGTTTGGGGTGTCACTGGGACTATATAAGTAAGTCAATAATTGCAAAATTAGTTATTAACAATTTGGTAAGTAATAAGATTTGGTTGTGAGGATTTAATTAAGGAATTAAACTAAGTATACAAAGCAAATTAAAATGTTAACACAGAATGTAAGCAACAAATACTAACAAAAGTTTTAATCACAATGACATGAAGGTCTAGAATAATTATTTCCCCTTAACTTAGAATTATTTAAAACAATGCCAAAGAATGTTACGATGATCTCGTGGCAAATTGGTAATTTACTAACCCAAAATCTACAAGTTGTAGGTTGATTGTGACTGTTTAACCTTTTAGTTTCTTTTACACATGTCTATGTCTAATTAACTTCAAGGTTACATATTCAAGCATCATACTTAAAGGTTATGCAAGGTAACAACATTTCTCGATATTATTACTAATTCGATTATTAAGAAATCAAACATGCACCATTCAAGTAGTATGCCCATTAATTATCATCTTTTCAGATCGATCAATAAATTAATTCATATACTTACCCATGTTATTGATGCATTAAAAAGCGTGATCATGATAATACTTAAATGAGTAAAGTACCAAATAAACCGAACATCTTCAGCAAAGCATTAATAACTAAAACTAAGGAATCATAATTATTCTAGCATCAATAAAATTAAGCCATAATAATTAAATTAAAAAATAAGGAAATAAGTTACAATCATGTTTATCAGCACAAAAGAAAGTAATAGACAAAGGAAGGAAAACTGGAAAGCCGATCTCGATGGTTCTCCGTGGCACTTGTCACGATTCTCCTTCTCCTCTCTCTTTCTTTTTGTGTCACTCTGAGCACTAATGCTCTCAAGTTTTGCTAACTTCTCTTCTCTCAACTTTGTCTATTGCTGGCTCACTTTCTTGTGTTGTGTAATGTCTTTTCCCTCAAGCATATGCCCCATTTTATACTAGTTTGAGCCCCCTTGAATCCTTCTATTTTTGGCGTCACCCCCCTGATTTTGTTCCATGTAGGTTGATGGTTTCTTGATTTGGGAGAGAGGTTGCTTGATTTTCTCTACGGCTGATTTGGTGGTTGTTTTATTTTTGCTTTTCCACAGTAGACTAAGTCTTTCTTGTGCGTGTTGGAGTTGGCTAACTGTGCAACAGTTCGCACAGATGGCGAGCTAGAAAATGGCAAGCTGACATTGCAAGCTGTGGACTGCAAGCTTCATTCCTGCTAATAGTGAATGTGCCACAACTCACATATCTGGCGAACTGCCAGATTGCGAGTTGAGAACAGTAAAGTGTGAGCTACGTGTATACGACATGTGAATTGCGAGCTACATTCCAGTAAGCAGTGCTTGCAACCTTAGAACTATGGACTGCATGCTGCGAGCTACCTTTCGCGAGCTGTGTACTGCGAGCTTGTGAACTAAGATGCTTCGAACTGATAGCTGTGAGCTGGTGAAGTGCAAGCTATACATGCGTGCTGGTGAAGTGCAAGTTACACGTGCGAGCTACGCTCGCATCAGCGAGGTAATAACTACGAGCTGTACGTAAGCTAGCTATGAACTCATGTGATGCATGCGAGCTTGTACCGCAAGATGCAATGTGTGCGATCTGTCTCCAAGCAATGCATGCGATCTGCAAACAGGGGGCTTGCAGACTGGTGAAGTACGAGCTGAAGAGCTGCGAGCTCCATGTTGCGACATTAGCATGTGACAATGATGAAGAAATCATGTGTTTAGCATATAAATCAACCAAAATAACAAATTTGCCCTATTATTATTTAACAAAATAGAATTTATAATAAAAACTATTAAATTTGCTATTACCTTCTCATAAGTTGCATGAATTATTAGTCTAAAAATACCAAAGGTAACTCTATATTCTAGAGTTATTAGTATACAATTATAATAACTAGTGATTCAAACATAAATTCTAAAAACATATATAATTTTGATCAAAATTTTGCAATATTGTTTGAATCAGATTTGACTGGCTGGATTGAGGTATCGATCCAAATAAAAGAGCTTAGACTAGTTGACCCTCGAATCGATATGGACTGATTGAACGAGCTACAAAATTGATTGAACCGATATATTTAATCAAAGTGAATAAATTGATTAAACCGAAAATCGATGATCTAATCAGTTCGACCATAGATCTTGTTCTCTAAATCTTAAATTTTTATTTGCTTATCAAACTTTAAAACTCTTTTTAATTTTAATAATACTTTTTTAAAGAATTCAAGGTGAGAATCTTTTGACCAAAGGTAATAATTAAAATACTCAAATAACTTTAGTTAATTACGATAAATTAAGATTTGGTGAACTAAGAGAACGTATATTTTAAAATATTTTAGATCAATATTTATATATTTTATAATTAAATTTAAATAAAAAATTTTATTTTGGACTGAACTGTATTGGCATGATAGTGAAAAAATAGTTTGTCCAAGATTTATAATGGACTTGTTTCTAATAATTTGTTTTTTCTCATGAATTTTTATTTATTTTTTGATATAATGTCTACTTTTACTTATAAATTCTTCAAATCTTTAAAGTAAAGGCAAATATGTGCTTAATCATATCCTCTTAATTATTGTAATGACAACAGTGTGAATTAATTAAGTTAATACTTGATTATTATTTCATCATTACTCATTTGCATTAAAAAAATATGAAACATCATACATGTATAGAAATAAAGCACATTATACTTAAAAGAATACATTTTCCAACTTTAAAGTTTAAAAAAATAATCAGCCACATAGGAGTAGGTAGAGGTGTCCATGGGTCAGGCGGCCTGGCCCGGCCCAACGGCCCGCCCGAAATATGGGAGGGTTCGAGTAAAAATATAGGCTCGAAATATGGGTTTGGGCAAAAAAAACGAGGCCCGTTTAGAAAACAGGCCGGGCCTCGGGCACCACTTTTTTGGTCCTGGCCCGACCCAGCCCGAATTTAATAAAAATATATTTTTTATTTTTATTTTTTAATTTTAAAATATTTTTTTATTTTTTATTTTTAAAATTATTTTTTAGTGTTTATTAAAAATGGGTCGGGCCGGGCCGGGCTCGAGCTTAGGATTTTATTCCCGGGCCAGGCCCATAGACACCTCTAGGAGTAGGTAGAGGACTGGAAATTAAAATAAAATAAAATATATAAAAATAAGCTTTATGGTACGTAGATGCAAACGTTATTAAGGTGAAAATAACAGGACAAGATATTCACATGAATCTAAACATAATTATTTTTATTGTCATTTGCGACCTTATACATGAACGTTATCTAGTTGTAAAGAATCTTAATAAATTAAGAATATCTATTTGGTTGCACTTAGACACTTCCATTTTTATTTTTATTGGGAGAATTAACGGAAAAATGGACAAATTAAAAATAAATAAATTTCACTAATAGTCATCTAACTAATAATTATTTTTTTCTATTCATCTAACTTACAAAATGGTCACTTAAATATTGGTAAATTTCTTTTTTGGTCACCCAACTATGACAATTGCAAAATGATCACCCATTTATTCAATTTTATCTTTTTTGTCACCAACTAACTAATAGTGACAACTTTTAAAATTGATATAATAGTAACTTTAACCCTTAACATTTATACATTGTGTCAATTTAGTCTTGACCCTAAAAAATCTAACCCTCAACATTTACACATTGTGCAGTTTGATCATTTTTATAGTTTTGCTTTTCTTTGTGTCCCTTTCAACTAAACAACTAAAAAAATTATCAACTATATTTGTTGGGAAATATACAAAAAATGAAATCACCCCAAAATTCAAGATAATAATTTTAATATTTTCTCATATATTGTTTTAAAATTAACCCTCAATGTCACAAAGAAAAATAAAATTGTAGAAAATAAATATCAAATTACACAATGTGTAAATGTTGAGGGTTAATTTTTTTAGAATCAAAATTAAATTGACATAATTTATAAATGTTGAGGGTTAAAGTTACAATTATGTCAATTTTAAAAGTTGCCACTGTTATCCTGCTAGTGACCAAGAATGACAAAATTGAATAGTTGTGTGACCATTTTATATCCTTTCATAATTAGATGACCGGAAAAAAATTACTAATAATTAGATAACCATTTTATAATATTTCTTAATTTAATAATAAAATTTCTTAATAATAATTAAATGAATACTAATATAATTTAACCTAAAAAAAACCAATCAAACCCAACTTCATTAAAAGTTTATATCTACACGTGCAATTCGGTATGTGAATTATTTGTATCATTGCAGACTTTTCATTGTATAGAAAGACAAATTTTATATAACCATTATATTAGCCTTTCATTTGCTGCATTTTTTTATACAATTATTCTGAAAGTGGGATATGTACTAATATATTCTCTTAAATCGTGTTGGGTATAAATTAATACTTGTAGGTAAAATACAACAATATCGTAATAGGTTTATATAGTTTAGTTTTCTTATATTGCGGAGCTTTACTTAGAGAGAATATTCATCATTTTAAACAATAATTTTCAAGCTCTAATATATAAATATCTCCCTTTTAAGTTTTTCCACACAAACCAAGTCACACACTTAATTATTTCACTCAATGTACTTAAATAAACGCTCCACAATGAACAAGATAAATACATTACCTATACAAGTCTCCTCAATATATAAATATTTGAGACTTGCTAACATACTACATCTTTTACAATCAATCTTCCCTTGAAACAAAAAGGATAATATGTAAAAAGAATATCTTTAACTACTTAGGATAAGTCCTAAACTTTTTTTAATGGTTGAGTTAATTTTTTTAATAATTATGGGTTACCTTATTTGTTTTATTTAAGGGTAATTATATTCGGTCGCACATGGTATTTATGTAAACCCTTTCGAATTGAAATTTGGTCATTACATTTTCAATCCAATTCGAATACTCTATAAGTAGGTTTCAAGTCTTCCATTATTGTTTACATAGGAAGACGGAAGCAAAGATGAGTTCAGAAACTGCGGTTAGGCTCCCGGTCATAGATTTCTCAAAACAAGAGCTGAAGCCAGGCAGTCCTGAGTGGGATTTGGTGAAACTCCAAGTCCGGGAAGCACTGGAGGAGTACGGTTGTTTCGAGGCTTTGTTTGACCAAGTCCTGGAGCTTCGACACGCAGTCTTTGGAGCCATGGAAGAGCTGTTTGACCTGCCTTTACAAACCAAAAAGCTCTATGTTTCAAGCAAGCTATTTCGAGGTTATTCTAGGGACGCATCAGGACTGCATGAAAACATGGCCATTGATGATGCACATATTCCTGAAAACATTGAATCAGACCTCACTAACATCTTGTGGCCTCAAGGAAACAAAAGCTTCAGGTTTCGAATAATAACTCTTTGGATTTCTTTCATTTTTTTTTAAGTTCTGCATTGAACTCTTACTTTTGGTAGAGACTTTCTAATTTTCAGGAAAATTTGACGGAAAAATTGTCTTATTTATTCATTTTGAATTAAAATATTTTGGTTTTACTAATCAACTGCACTGGGTTTGACAGTGAAACTCTGGTATCTTTCACACAGCTAGCATCAGGATTAGAGAAGACAATTAGGAGGATGATTTTGGAGACTTTTGGTGTGGAGAAATATGTGGATGAGTTCATTGACTCCACAAATTATATTCTCAAGGACATGAAATATGAAGGGTCTCAAAGCAGCAAGCCAAGCCTTAGGGCTCACTCGGATCAAAATCTGGTGACCCTTTTGTATCAAAATGAGGTTAATGGATTAGAGATTCAAAACAAAGATGGTGAATGGATCAATGTAAAACCATCACCTAACACGTTCTTTGTTATGACTGGAGAGTCCCTCAGCGTAAGTCACATAATATAAAACTAAAAATGAATGGATAGAGAGAAAATAAAGCTATACAATTTAATAATTACTTGTATACATAGATTATAAATTTTACAGTGGAAATAATATTATTGCAGGTATGGTTAAATGGCGGATTGTCTTCTACTTATCATCGCGTCACGATGAAGGAGAGCAAGGCAAGGTATTGCGTGGGATTGTTTGCAACGCCTAGAGGAGGGTACCAAGTAAAGGCTCCAAAAGAGCTTGTGGATGACAAAAATGGCTTACTCTTCAAACCCTTTGACTACGAAGAATTTTTGGGATTTTACTCTATCCACGCCGCTCGAGGAGCTCTTGAGTCTGGTCTTAAGGCTTATTGCAGTGTCTAAGATTTTACAATCAATAATTTATGTGAAACAATAAATTTTGCTATCAAAACTTGAAAACAAAGTTTCTGAACCTTGAGGCTTATCCCATAGTGTTTTACTTCAATTTTTTTATTACTATTACTAGTGGTACTTTGATTTTTTCTTTTTAAATACAAATTTTATAGGCTTATAAATTTGTTGAAGCTTGATGGTTCTGGGTGAAGAAGACGAAGAAAAAAATGAAAATAAAAAATATCTTTGTCTTTTAATTTAATTATAAATACTTTTTTTCAAAAATTTTAAAAATACCACATGTCAAAATATCATTGGCTCAGATAATTTTTTTTAATAGAACAAAGGATTGAACCAAAAGTGATAATGAAATCAATGCTCAAGTAACTACGAGGAAAAAATGCTATAGCTTAAGGGTAAATATTTCATTTAAGCTTATCTTAACTAGGCTGATTGACAATCAACCCATATTACACTTTATTTATGTATGCAATAAAAATATTAATGTATGTACGAAAATTAAAAATAAAAAATGGTTTTAAGTTTTTCTAAATAAATAGCACGTTACTTTAACACCCTAATCTATCTTATTAACATTCATAAAAGTTACTATGAATCTTTACCACTATTTAAGATCATTAGGTAATGTTTGGTTCAATATAATAGCTATACCGTTACAAGTCTATTCTGCAGGCCCACACAAACAACTGTTTGGTTCAATAGAATGCCCGATTACGGGTGTACTCCATTCCGGGCTTATGCAGGAAAATTTGTTGGTTCAATAGAATGTTTTATATTATTCCATCTGTTAATTATTTAGAAAAATGACATGAGCAATTGTAAATGAAAAGTTCTATGAACTTGAATAGTTGGATTTTGAATTAAATTTCATGCATGTTTATGATGATAGTTATGAAAAAAAATTACTAATTTTTCATTATATCATATTTTTATGTTTGAGATGTGACATTTATTAATATATTTAATATAGGTTTGTTTCTATACATGACCTAGGCAGTTATTCTTGGTAGTTAACTGATTATGCAAAACTCTTGTTAAAAGGGTTTTAAAAGTATTTTGAATCAAACTTGGGACTTCTCGCATTTGAAGCGAGAATCATACCACTAGACCAAACGCCCTGCATTTGAAGATTTAGGCATATTCCCTGAAGCGAATATTGTATATAATTATTTAGAAATTATTGTAATACCCCTTACCCATGTTCGTCGCCGAAAAAGGTATGAGGCATTACCAGATTTTACCGAATAATTTTTTTGTTATTACGAGTTAAATACTATTCATTTATCGAAACATGTCATGATGTCCCTTGGATGGGCCTCTGAAGCCCAAAACAACATCGGGACCAAATCGGGATTAAATTGAAACTAATTTTTTTTCGCAAAATCCCAAAGTTTTTTTTTAACTCAATATAACCCCTTTATAAATATCTAATCTTCCTTGCAATTTTAAACCGAGACCAATCCAACACAACCAATCCATTTCAACATATTTTCAAGATAGATTTAGCATATTCATAACATAACCTCATCACATACCAAAACCAAAATTTGTTAGCCATACCAATGGCTAACCATACATTCATTTCACATTAACATTTACTTTACTAGCTTATACATGCCATTGATTTCCAAAATAAAGTTTCTTTATATACCGAGATCTTGAGGTTGATAGTGTGATGCGTCTCCGACCAAATCCGACCTCTGAGCTCTTAACATTACAACACAGGGGAAAAGGAAACAAGGTAAGCACTTTGTGCTTAGTAAGCTCATATAACAAGAATTATACTTACCTAATATTTTCAATACAATGCAATAAACATTCATACATCCATTCAATGCATTATTCCCTTAACATGCACAAACTTAACATTCAAGTTAGTCCAATAATTTCCATGTATCAATAATATATATACCATGATTGATGAGCTCATCAATTCCATGATTTCCATTCCCTTGTTATTTTTCCATATTTATCCCGTTGAACTACTTGAAATTTCGATGGATTTTCAGGGGTACACATAAGTGTACAAATCCGGGTCCGTCAATTCATATTCATGTGCACACATTTCCATTTCAAAGAGCACACTCCTGCGAACCTCATCCTTATAGCGGATTACCAGTCCAAGCTAAATCCCCTAAAATATAAACTCATAGATTATTGCCGGGATTACTAGTCCAGGCTAAATCCCCTGCAATGACAATTACTCTAATGAGCTTGGAATTGAATTACCAGTCCAGGCTAAATTCAGACTCTAATTCAGATTACCCGTCTAGGCTAAATCCATTTTCCATATATTTCTCTAGAGGGCTATATCAGGATAGAATCACCCGTCCGAGCTAGATCCTTTTATAGTCAATTCCTTTTCAGAGATCCATCGAATTTTCCTTCCATTCAACCGGGATTTATTCCCCTTTTTTATCAAATATATCAATGTTTCATCAATTTTCATACAATGAACATTCAAATCATATTCACATCAATAACAAACATTTCAAGCTTTTAAAAATATAATTCAAGTTACACGAACTTACCTCGATACTTGTTCGTATGCAAAAATCTACTAGTCTCGAACTTTTTCTTTTCCTCGATCTAGCTTCGTATTTGAATTTTTTGGATTTAAATAAATAAATTTAATCATTAATTTAATACATTTCATATTCATAAATAACATTCTCTCTAATCCCGTTATTATTTATAGTTCATTTAGAGCTGTCTCCTGGAGTCATAGTCACTAAATTATTTATATCTTGAGTTATGGAACTCTAATTAAGATTCGCTAATTTTCTCCGAAACTAGACTCACATATCTTCTTACCGTAAAATTTTCAGAATTTTTGGTTTAGCCAATAAGTACAATTTATTCTTTAAAGTCATCCCTATTTTGCTGTCTGACAGTTTTGACCATTCTTCACTAAAAATTAATTATCTCCTAGTACAGAATTTAGATGATGTTCTCGTTTGTTTCTTTTGAAAATAGAATCATTAAGGATTTTAAGCATATAAATTTAATCCCCTAATTATTTTCCTCCAATTTTTTATGATTTCCAAAGTCAAAACAGAGGAACCCGAAATCATTCTGACATTGTCTCACAAAACCTATTATATCTCATGATTTACAATTCCATTGCTTACACCGTTTCTTCTATGAGAAACTAGACTCAATAAGCTTTAATTTCATATTTCATTTATCCTCTACCAATTTCTACAATTTATGGTGATTTTTCAAAGTTAACCTACTGCTACTGTCCAAAACTGTTTTAGTACATGATGTTAATTACCATTTTCCCCTAAGCTTTCAATAAATGATAATTTCGTCCCTGCTCAATTAACCTCTCAATTGAGATGATTTTTCTCAATTAACACTTTATTATATCACTTTAAACTACTTTATAACCTTTGGACATCAAAATTTTAGCACTAGACTTCGATTCCAAACTTTTTAACAATTAGGTCCTACAAATCAATTTCTATTGAAATTACCTAATAAAATCATCTCATAAACAAATTAAAGCTTCAATTTCATGCTATTTCATCATAAACTTACAGCAATCAACCATGGTGACTTTCAATTTCATCCATGAAATCAAAAACTAATGAATTTAGTAATAGGACCTAGTTGTAAATGTCTTAGAAACACAAAAATTACAAGAAAAATGCAAGGATTAACTCACTTGGTGCAAAAATTATGAAATACCAGCTTGAATAAACCCTTAGGACGTTTTTGGCTGATGATAATGAATAAAATATGAAGAGAATTCTAGATATTACAAGTTGGTCCCAATTTTATTTTAGTAAATTTTGTTATTTTCCCATTTTTCCCTTATTTCACCAATTCTCCTGATTTTTCTCAGCTTATGCAGCCCAAAATATATTTCATCAATTCTTCTTTTGGGATTATTTGCAATTTATGTCCCTCCTCATTTAACAATTGAGCTATATAATCCTTCTAGTAACTTTTACACCCTTTTCAATTTAGTCCTTTTTACTTAATTAACTACCCAAACGTAGAAATTTTCTAACGAAATTCTAATAACATATTACTAACACTTCATAAATATTTATAAAAATATTTTCGACTCGGTTTTATGAGATTGAGGTCTCGATACCTTGTTTTTACCCAATTTCTTCAATAATTTCTTTTTCTAACTAACCACTAAATTGGTAAAATTTTTCTATCGATATTTTCATATGATTTTCCTATCATATCAATATTAATGCAAAAATATTAAAATAAATTTCTCTTTAAATCAGATTTGTGGTTACGAAATCATTGTTCCGCTAACCTTGAATTTAGGTCATTACAATTATATTTATTGACTTAGTGGCATTTTTGACTTCACATTGATTTAGACATGTCCAGTAGTAAATGTCACAATAGTATTTATATATGAATACAAATTAAAAGGAATTATAGTAAAAGTATCAATTTAGTACAATTGAAGTACAATTGAAACACATATTAAAGTAAACCAGAAGTTTAGTGATACAAATACATTTACTACTTGGCGTGACCAGTTAGACCATTCTGGATCATATATGATGTGAAAATTAATTGAGAATTCATATGGACATTCATTACAGAACCAGAAGATTCTTTAATTTAAAGAATTCTCATTTGTTCCTTGTTCTCAATGAAAATTGATTGTTAGAAACTCATTAGCTAAAGTTAAGATTTAATGTCTCGCATTTTTGAAATGAATATGGGCATATTCATCCACCATGTTGATGGTTTTGATCTTATATGATTTTGGTAGATGTATCTACAAAATAATCATGTATGTGTTATCAACTTGTAACTTGTCGTTTGCAAGATTGCTTGTTTAAATAATTAATTTCAAATAATGCAATTAAGACAATTCATCTTACTAATGCTGATGAGTTTATATCTCAGTCTTTTATTGATTGAGTTTGAATTTTTTTTGTAAAAGTTTATTATTTATGCGCATAATAGTTTAGAGAAATTATTAATTGAACGCCTCTGGTAAATATCTAAACCATTACTTATGAGAACTAAACTTCCTATTTCAACATGAGATTATGTTGATTTATGTGTTGTACACATCAAGCTAATAAGTTATAAATACTCTCCATTATAATTGGTTTTTGATCAAGAGATAAATATTTCTCATCTTTGAATTTTTGTACGTGTATATATGTTCCAATTGCTCCACCACAACACAAAAGATGAATGAATCCTCAAAGAAAGTTGTGAATATATATTAATAACAAGTCTCTTTATATTATTAGATGTTTTGAATGTATTGGAGATTCAATTATGATATGATTTGTGATTACCATTTTTATTCGATAGTTTTCCCGACATTAGGGGGAGATAAATAATAACTTGTAATGAGTTAGGGAGAGAGTAAATTGAACCAAAAGTTTAATAATGATAACTTATTACAAGTTAACTGTCAGATGTATTTACAAACTTAATGAGAATAACCAAGTTTTATATACCATCTAATATTTTAATTTGAATCAAAGTCCCAGTAGGACAATAAGTTAGAATAAATAATAGATTGATCGGTTCCAAAGATGAAAATTCTTCTAAATGGTCATATAGTGGAGGTGAGTGCTCCAGAAAAGACCCAAGACATAACTAATAAGTTAAACTCTAGAAGAGATTCTGATACCTGAAATTGAATATTAAAATAGTGAAAATAAGAGATCTCGATAAATTGAATATTAAAATAGTGAAAATAAGAGATCTCGATAAGTTATATCAATTTGAGAAAATGTCGAACCAATAATAAAAGTGGTCGACAAAGGTTTGGCATGCAATATTATTTTTGAAATAATGAAATAAAAGGAAGATCTTTAATAAACCTATTGAAAAATATAGATATGGAATAAATTGGTCACAATAGAAAGACGCAACTCAAGTACAATTAAACTTGTGAAATTTTTGGACCAATAGTCCAAATATCTAAAGGTATAAAGCTAGTGATGGTGCAAATGAAGTAGTTTTGCAAAAAAAAGAATAAAAATATAAAGTTTTTCTCTCAGCTCCGGCATTGACTATGAAAATATATAATATTCTTTTGTGGTGGATACAATAACCTTTAGATATATTATTAAACTGACAGTTCATAAAAGATTTAACTTGTGTCTAATGGTTGTTGTTACAACCATGAAGGATTTAGAATGCCAAAATCATATTAAAATTGTCAAGAAATTATTCATTTATATGAATTGAAATAATTTGAATATATGTGGTAAATTTGACTTAGAGAATACAAGTTGAAGGAGGATTATAAAATGATCCAAAATACCTATTTTTGTTTTTATAGAAGAATCATGATTAAAGTTTTCTATGATTATTATTGAAACTTCTAAAGAGATCAAAATATATTTCTCCCAAAATTTTTCCTTACTCGTGACTTTCTAAAGAATGTTGATATAAATGTTTAGTAAATAAATTCAAATGGTCATTTGAAAATCTAGTATTCAAGATTGAATACATAGAATATATGATATTATGTGATGTTTCCATGAGAGGGAGTAAATACGCGTTGTACTTTTTTTCTCTTAATCGAGGTTTTGTCCTATCAGGTTTTCCTGGTAAGGTTTTTAATGAGGCAGCATATTATGTGTATTATAGATATGTGTACTCTTTTTCCTTCACTGGGATTTTTTTCCCATGGGGTTTTTATCTTAGTGAGATTTTAACGAGACACATTATCTACAAATGGATATCCAAGGGGGAGTGTTATGAATATCTTATTAAGTGGATGTCCATCAAGATCAAGATAAATTTTGATGTACTTTAAATTCTAATAGTGATTAGAAGTAGATCTTTACTTCATTTATATTTCTTATGCCTATAAATAGAGACTTTGGAGAAGCTTTGTAAATGTTCCGATTGATTAATAAAATACGTTCTCTCTTTGCTCTCCTATTCTCTTTGTTCTTTACTCTTTGTCTATTTATAACAAGAAAACCTTTTTCTTTTTTCTTATTAATATATTGACTTTGATTTTTTTATATATTTTAATCAATTGAGTTGGACTAATTTTGACCCGTAATACTAAATTTATATATGTACAGATGTACTGATTGATAATATTTGAATATGCCCCTAATAAAAGAACTTACAAGCATATCTTATTTATAATCGACTTTGAGAATTTTGGAAGGAGCCTCTTTCTACATTGGTTACACTGTTGTGATTCAATTTCATTTTGGTGTGGTGCATGATGGCAGATGTTCAACCATGGCACAAGTAAAAAATATTTAATTTTATTGATGTTATTTGTGGCACATTCAGTAAGGTAGTTTACGGAAGGATTCCAAGCAACAATCTTTATGGCCGATTGGCTTGCTAAATTGGGTGTTGATAGAGCTAGGGTTCTTATTGGTTGTGGCTTGTTGTGAATGTTGTGTTAGAGACAAAAAAATAGAAGCTAGAGAGAGAAAGCTTTATAAAGGTTAATAATGATGTTTTCATCTTTTTTAACTTGATATTTGTTATGAACTGTTATGAAAGAGCTTGGAGAGCTTAGATGCTATTTTTTTTATTATATTTTTGTGTATAGGAAATCGAGAAATGATGATAAGTGAAATTTTAAGCTTGTTTGAGAATGAATTCAAGTTTATGGAGGCATGATTTTTTGTTTTAGAGTGTCTAAAGGTAAGTATTATTGGATACTCATACTTCTCTTATGCTATTATGCGTAGAAAATTAGGGTAAGAAAGTTATAAATATGAGCTTTATCTTGTAAGTAAAATATGAAAATTTTGTGGCATAAGAATATATGAAATAAGTCATTAATAAGTTGTGGTGAAAATGCTTGGTCACGAAATGCTATTAAGTAATTATGGGATATGAAATCTTTAGTTTCCATAGAAGTTTTAAAAAGCATGTTAGAATATGATAGAACATGTATGAATCATGTCATTTATATGGAAAATGGTAATAATGTCACTACGACCAAGTATGGGATGGAATCGTTAATTCCTACAATGTAACACCCAACACACGATCCAATCGTCAAATCCAAATGCGTGGCGTCACATTACGTTGTCGAGGCAACTCAAACTATTTCAAAAACCATTTCAACAATAATATTGATATTCAGTCATATTATAAATCATATATAGAACAAACATGTTTAGTTCAAATCAAATGAAGCCACAAAATTTTTTTTACAATTAAGCGGGGTCAAAACCTAAATTAGTATTCTAATCCAAACTCAATTGTCAAGTTTTAATGTTGTGTCTCAAGACAACTCGAGACAGGCCTTATTTTATTTTTTATATTTTAAGCTTAAAAATCAACATATCTCGAGATACTAGAAGTTGTGTCTCGAGCCAAGGCCTCTAATGTCTTGAGACTAGGTCTCAAGGTAGAGCCCCTCATTTCTTGAGACTAGATCTCGAGATAAACCTCCTCTTTTTTCCTATTTTTGTTTCAATGTTTGGATGCCTTGAGACAAGGGGTTCTTGTCTCGAGACCTGGAACATGATAAAACTTATTTAGGTTTGATATTTACTTGTCTCAAGACCATGGGGTACATGTGCTGAGGCTTACAATTCATTGTCTTGATGCTTGTTTACAATGTCTTGAGATATTTGCCCAGAAATGCATAAATTGATCATTTTTATTCATACTATCTCAAGACTTAACTAATGTGTCTCGAGACCTATGTGCCAAATGATCCAAAATGCAATATTACAAGTACGAAAATGATACCTAATTGTCATCTAAATCATACTATTATCATATCAAGCTATTGCACAATCATTTAACTTATGAAACTACATTCTAACAACTTACGATCATGGCATTATAAACACCAATTTATCCTAAATATGAAAAGATAGTAAAGTAAGTTAAAGCATGCTTTTAACCAACCAAAACAAGCACCTAAGTTCACCAAATTAACAACACATATACTATTAAGATATTTACAACTCAAAATAATAAGAAGACTTCAAAATGCTCACAAAAGACTTAGGTACATGCCATGAAAAACTAATCAAAACAAGATCACTACAATGATTAGTTGAGCTAAGAGTTGGAAATTTGGATGCTGACGGATCCTCAACCATTCGAAAACCTAATTATAATATGCGTATGAAAAATAAACCATTCGAAAACCTAGTTATAATCAGAATGACATTTCATCGACAAATCAAAATATCATATCGTTTTCAAAATCAGACTAGCATATAAAATATTTTCTTTTAGCCCTTATTAACTGGATGCAAACCTAAGTACGGGTACACGGTTTTAACCCCTAACACTTCATAATAAGCATCGAATTTGACCATTGTGCCTTTTATTCCAATGCAAAATTTGACTATAGTGTGAATCGTCTAACCATTGTCTCCATCACCTCATATGTTATGGGAGAAGAGATTGAAGTTTCTCACTCTATCCTTACGGAATGCCTTCTATTCCCAACGAGGGTGATGGAAACACCCACGATCTCTTCCCTCATGATCTTGCAACCCCTCATAACTATATTGGTGACCTACCATTACATAATAGGATCTTCCATCTCATTTTTTCTTGGATAGTTGCTCTAACAAACAAACATTCAATTTTTGAATTTTCAAGTATTGGATGCTTTATTATTTCCATACCAACCATCGTCTTAACCTTGCCTCTATCATTTTCCTTAATATTATTAAAGTGGTTTGCCTAATGGTGTCTAGTAACAAAACACTTAAGTATGGCACATTTCTTTCTCACCTATTTCATTATTTTAAGTTGAAAGTTAATATTGACCCCAATCGAGCCATTACCTCTTTCCTCGATGTGTCGACTACTCATAGTTGTGGATGGGTTAAAACTAATGACGTATTGAGTTAGAAATCAACAATGCACTCAGAAGCCCAACTAGCTTGGCAAGCCACTGTCGATTTACAAAGAGATGGTGCTCTACAAGAAGACGAAGCTCAACCACTGATTGTGGATATTCCCACTTTGGCTCCTCCTCCGTCACCTTGCAGCCTTTCTCTTCTCGATGTTATTCATGGTTTGTCCTAGTGTGTTGATACTTGATTTGGTTCTTTAACAGACCATGTTAATGATCGATTCAACATCTAGGAGGAGCAAGTAGGGATCATTCATGTCGCTTCCCACCAACTCCAAACGCTTAACTTGTTTCTTTGTTTGATACTCTTATGGTTGTTGGTTTAGTTTGTGTTGACAACTTATCTCAACTAATCTCATTATTGATTTTTAAGGATTGGATTAGCTTAAAATTTGGATTATTGATTTAATTTATTAGTCATATTTCCTTAGTTAGGCCTACTATTTTAGTATAAATAGCCATGTAAATTTTTCAATTGCAATATACAAGAGAACAGGATTCCTATTATCAACATGGTATCAAGAGCTTGATAATCCAGATTTAGGGAGCCTATTTTTTTTGAAATTCCCAAATCTTAGAAAATCCAATTTGGTAATCTCTATTTTTCAGCCTATTTTTTTCTTACTACCCCCTTCAATAGAGCCACAGTCTCATCCCCGACGAAACCTAAAAATCTTATGACCAAACTCCTTATGCATGGCTCTCACGTACCACCATAGCTTCGGTGTACTTGCTCATGCACCGACACGTACATCTCACATCTGTTGAGTTTGATTCCCTGACCACCACCGTTGGCTTTGTTGGTGTTTCTCCAGACTTCCTTGCTGTTATTGGCTCTTGTGGCGCATTTTTTTAGAGAAAAAAATGGCAGAATTAAAAAGGAATCCAACATCCAATTTTGTAAATTTAGGTAATGTCTTTAATACCCATATTAATGCTGACTCATGGATTATTGATTCTGGTGCGAATAGAAACATGACAGGTTCCTCTAAAAGTTTTTTAAACCACCTCCCAAGTCAAACAAAAGAAAGTGTCAGGATAGCCGATGGGTCTTTTACTCCTGTAACTGGATCACGTTTTATCAACTGTGCACCCAATATTAAACTATCCTCTATACTACATGTCCCTCATTTTCCGGTTAACCTTTTATATGTTAGTGCCATCACAAATACCTCAAACTATAAAATTGAGATTTATCCTAATCATTGTGTATTCCAGAACCTTTAGACAAGGAAAAAGATTAGCAGTGGTAAATTGATGGCTTATATATGTTGGAGAGCAGTAGTGAATTTGTTCAATCCTTTTTTAGAGGTAATAAGGTTATCAATCAAGAAATAATGAAGTGGCATAAGCGGTTAGGACACCCATCATTTTTTGTTTTGGAAAAGTTATATCCCAGATTATTTTCAAAGACTCGATTTTGATTCATTGTTTTGTGAAGCTTGTGAGTTTGCTAAACACACTAAAAATTCTTATCCTTTGAGAAATAATATAAGTATTACTTTTTTATGACGATTCATTTTGATGTTTGGGGACCAACTTGACATACGTCATTATCCGGTAATCGATGTTTTTTTACTTTTATTGATTGCTGCACTAAGATGACTTGGGTGAATTTGCTAAAATCGAAAATTGATGTGTTTACATGCTTCCAATATTTTCATAAAATGTGTGTACTTAATTTGATGCTAAGATATAGTTTTTTAGAACTGAAAATGGTACAAAGTACAATTTTGATACCTATTTGGAGTCTTATAGGATAATTCATCAAACAACTCATCCCAGTACTAGTTCACAGAATAGGGTTGTCTGAAAAGAAAAATGGACATATTCTAGAAGTCGTTAGATCTCTTATGTTTTCCATAAACCTTCCAAAACCATTCTGGTGGGATGCAATTCTTGTAATCGCCTACCTTATTAATAGGATGCCACTCAGAACCCTTAATTTTAAAAGTCCCTTGGAAACTTTACAAGGTAAAAATAAGTGTACTCTTCTTCCCAGGATATTTGGATGTGTCTGTTATGTCCATGATCGTAAAGTAGGAAAATTAGATCCATAAGCCCTTAAATGTGTGTTCATTGGGTATTCTCCAACA
The DNA here is from genome assembly GCF_007990345.1 of Gossypium hirsutum. NCBI lineage: Eukaryota > Viridiplantae > Streptophyta > Magnoliopsida > Malvales > Malvaceae > Gossypium > Gossypium hirsutum. The sequence continues at coordinate 14,175,774 of NC_053439.1, read as the reverse complement.
CAGAAAAGTTACAAGTGTTATCATCCTCCTTTATAATGAACTTTCATTAGTATGGATGTTACATTCAGAGAAACTGAGCTCTATTATGGTACAACTCAATCAACCCTTTAATGGGAGAACAATGATAGAGAAGAAATGATACCTGACTTAGTGACTATTGAAAACCTTATTCTAGAAAACACCATTGTTCAAGGGGAAGTTATTGCTCAGGGGGAGACTACTATTCAAAAGGATATTATTAGGCGTTTGGACAAACCAGATTTAAAGAAGTGTTCAAGAAGGCTTAAAACAGAAGAAGCCATCATACAACCTACTATGTGCCAAGAATCTTCCTCTTCTGATGAGTTACCCCTTAATGATTTAGATAAACTAATTTGCCAAAGAAAAGGTGTTAGATCCTATACTAGACACCCTATGTCTAACATTATCTCTTATGACTCATTGTCCTTTCCCTATAAAGCCTTTACCATGTCTTTGTCCTTTGTGTTTATTCCACACAATTAGCATGAAGCATTTGAAGATCCCAAGTGGAGAGAAGCCATGGTTGAAAAAATGAAGGCACTAGAAAATAATGACAATTAGGAGCTAGTAACTTCTCTAGTAAACAAGAATTTGGTGGGATGCAAATGAGGGTTTACTGTGAAACAAAAGTCTGATGGTTCGATTGAAAGGTACAAAACCGGATTGGTTGCTAAAGGCTTCACTCAAACTTCTAAAGTAGATTATCAAGAGATGTTTACCCCTGTTGCCAAAATGAACACCATCAGAATTTTGTTATCTTGTGCAGTCAACCTTGATTGGAACCTACAACAATTTGATGTAAAGAATGCATTCCTACATGAAGACTTAGAAGAGGAAGTATATATGGAGATTCCTCATGGATTTCATAATGCAAAAATGCAAGGGAAAGTATGCATACTGAAAAAAGCTTTGTATGGATTAAAACAATCTCCAGAACATGGTTTGACAGATTTCACAAAGCTATGATCACTTTGGTTATCAACAAAGTAATATTGATTGTACTCTTTTTATGAAACATCACAAGGGTAATATCACTCTTCTTATTGTATATGTTGATGACATAGTGATGATAGGAGATGATGAGGAAGAAATGGCTTGACTATAACAATGTTTGTCTCAAGAATTTGAAATAAAAGATCTAGGGAAGTTACAATATTTCTTGGGAATTGAATTTTCCAAATCAAAGAAAGGAATCTCCATATCTCAAAGAAAATACATCCTAGACCTCTTGACTAAGACATGTATGATGGGATACAAACCCACAAAATAGCCTATAGAAAGCAATAATAAGTTGCAGGCTAGAATAGGAGAGTCAGTGAATAAAGAAAGATATCAGAGATTGGTTGGTAGACTAATTTATCTCACACACACTAGACCTGACATAACATATGCAGTCAGTTTGGTAAGTCGGTTTATACATGATCCTCGAGAGTCTCATATGCAAGTTGCCTTTCGCATTCTACACTACCTAAAGTCTGCCCCAAGAAAAGGGTCTCCTCTACAACACCCCTAACCCATCTCCGTCGTCGGAATAGGGTTACTGAGCATTACAATTCAATTCAAGACATTTACATCCAATCACAAATAGTTATGCAAAAAAAAATATAATTCAATAATTATTATAATTCGAAATAGAAATAATTTTATGGCATAAAATTGAGCCTACCAGGCCCTAAAAATAGTTTAGAAACATTCCAAGATAAATTTGAAACAAGACTAAAAAGTATGGAAAAACTTGAAAAGTTTGAAAACAAGGGTCACACGGTCGTGTGACGGAGCCCAGACCGTGTGGATATTCGAAGTTTGGACACACAGCCATATCCCAACCCGTGTGTCCACCAGTGTGAGTATTTGAAATAGGGTCACACGACCGTGTCACAGATCGTGTGCCAAATCGTGTGTCTATTTAAATTATGGACACACAGTCGTGTCGTTGGCCGTGTAACAGCCCGTGTGTGCATTTGATATTGGGTCACACGGCCATGTCGCAGGCCATTAACCAGGCCGTGCTCAAAACTATTTTTAGACACACGACCGTGTCACAGACCATGCCTCAGGCCGTGTGAAATATGCACCTAACACAATAAAGACACATGGCCATGTAGGGTGGCCATGTAGGGTGGCCATGTGTGTCACACGGCTCTATGATAGCCCGTGTCCCAGGCCGTGTGCACGAAAATGTACATTCAAAATCAAGTTTACCATATTAAATTTACAAAGACAACAAGCAATCCAATTACCACAATTATACCTACTCGAAACATGATTAAACAAGCTCAAAACATGCTAAAACAATCATCCTAAGTGCCTAAACAAGGTGCCCTCATTGACACCACAATTTAATAGCCATATCAATATTTCATCTCAACTATAATATATGCAATCAAAATACTCAAACATCGTTAACATTTCATACCAAAACACCACTTCCTTCAATCCATAATTCAAATTGTCATATTCACACTCTTTTAAAAGACTTAGGCCACATATAACAAGTAACTTCCATACATACAAATGTACCAAACCAAAACCATATTCACATGTACCCAAAAACTATCTAAAGACAAGCATCATTCAAATTCAACCAACCTCACAAAAAACTAATACGATTTCAATTCACCTAGTACATGCCATATAACCTAAGTTAAACATTCAAAAACAACCACAAGATTTCCGAATAGTGTGATTCTTTGAGTCGATCCGATCTTCCCTTTCTACAAGAACGTATCTACAAGAAAACAATAAAAAAGACACAAGTAAGCTTACTTAAGCTTAGTAAGTTTCACTGATTCAAAACAATTAACTTACCGAATAAACTTATCTAATATAGAATACAGAAAAATCATAAATCATAATCCTGTCATCCATAATCGAATCACGGTGAGTTTTAAACTTAATTACAAATGGGAAAATCCAATTAATTACATTATACCATTGAAAATAAACTCGATGAACTTTATAACAGACTCGGATACACAATTAATCATCCAAACAAACCAAGACACTCAAATGAGCTAACCATCCGAGAACATACCTGGGCACCAAGTGCCAAGCCCGTAGGCTAACATCCCTCTGAAACACACCTCGGCACTGAGTGCCAAGCTCGAAGGCAATATATTCGCCCTCAGAACACACTTGAATCACTGTAATAAAACATGATAGTTTGCAACAAATATTGAACTTCAATATATTCAATAAACAAGAATAAAACAGAATCATCATCTCAACATCAATCAATCCCGTACAGCGTGCGATATAACCTATTGGCATGTCAATCGTATCCTATCCTACGTTCATCGGTTCATTTTTTTATCAAATAACAACATCCAATATGATTTCTATCTCAAATCAACCCACTTACTACACTTCAAAAATTTTAAGTCATTTAGAAATGTCATTCCATAATTAATTAAATGCTTAAATTATACTAAAATTAAACTATACGAACTTACCAAGGCCAAATTGCAGAAACAATAAAAGTTCAGGGACTAATCAACAATCTTCCCTTTTCCACGATTGTCAACTTTCCCTTGATTTATAAAAAAATTTATTTCAATTATTAACCTCTAATTCATAAACTATTCAATTCAATACATATAATTATTTACACTTTTACACATTTGCCCCAAACATTTAGTTTTTACACAATTTAGTCCATAATACTAAACAAGGCAATTCCCATAATTAATACATAAACCCAATACTGTCGAATATTTAACCCTACATATACAATTCATAAATTACAAAATTTCTCATGAAATCCCTCTCATTTAAAATTTTAATCAATTCAATCCCCATTTTCAAAATGTATAAAAATTTACTTAATAAAATAACTCAAACTCCACGTCAAACACCCAACACATACTCTTTCAAGTAAAAAGCTTTCAAAAACATTAATGGTAGACTTTCTAATATTCAAAAATTTCTCAAATTAATCCCTAAACTAGTTAGATATCAAGGCAATGATCGCAAAAACATCAAAAACATAAAAAATGGGCAAGAAATAGCTTACATGCAAAGACTCAACACCAAACAAATCTTGAAGCTCTCCCCCAACAATGGCATTCGGCCAAAAGAAAAAAAGATGGAAAGGATGATACCTTTTCATCTTTTGTTTATTTCATTTTACCAATAAATTACTAAAATAAACTTTAAAAATAATAAGAATTTCAAACTAACCAAGCCATCATCACCCATTATAAATAATATAGGCTAATTACCATAATGATCCTCCTTTTCAATATTCTTTATTTATTTACTCATTTAAGTAAAAGAAATCTAACTTTTTTTATCTTTTAAAATTAAGTCCTTTTTTCAATAATTAACTATCTAAACGATAAAATTTCTTAACAAAAATTTAATAAACATTACTGACCTCATAAATATTAATTATTTAATGTTTCTGGACTGACACATCAGAGTCGTGGTCTTGAAACCACTATTTTCGACACCACTAAAAATCGGGTTGTTATCACCCGTTCTGGCAATCTGTCTATCTACAGATGAAATGTTGTACTGAAATTGAGTTTAATGCCCAAATCCACGTGAAGTTTACCCCAGAATCTAGATGTGAACCTCGAATCTCGATCTGAAATAATAGATATTGGCACTCCGTGCAATCTAACGATCTCTGACACATACAACTCAACTAATTTTTCAAACGAATAATCTTTTCTAACTGGAATAAAATGAGATGATTTTTTCAATCTGTCAATAATAACCCAGATCAAATCTTTCTTTCTCGGTAATACAGGTAATCCAAATAAAAAATCCATCGTAACTCATTCTCATTTCCACTCATGAATCATAATTGGCTGTAATAACCCTGATAGTACCTGATCCCCTGCTTTCACCTGTTAACAAACCAGACATTTCGCCACAAATTTCGAAATATCTTGTTTCATACTAGATCACCCATATTTTAGTACTGCCTGGATGAATTGAACCTGTACTACTATTTGCCTCAGCTAAAATGTCTCGTTTTAATTCTAGATCGTTTGGGACCCACTGTTGCGAAAGTACAACATATCATCTGAATCAACCTTAAATTCTGCAGACTGATATTTCTGAATCTATTCTCGTTTAGATATTACTTTTGGGTCATTATTTTGTAACTCCTGAATTTGTTGAAGAAATATCAGTCTAATTTTGAATTCAGCAAGAAGTGAACCATCACAATTCCAAGTCAACTGAATGTTCAACGCTCTCAAAGTAAGTAGTGATTTTTTGCTCAACTCATCTGCAACTACATTATTTTTTCCCTGTTGATAATCAATAATAAGATCGTAATCTTTCAAAATATTTCAGGCTTTTGGGATCTGTAAATATATGACATTTTTTACCGTACAAATAATGTCGTCAAATCTTCAAAGTAAAAATGATCGCGGCCAATTCAAGATCGTGAGTCGGGTAGTTTCTTTCATGTGGCTTTAACTAGCGAGAAGCATATGCTATTACTTCCCGGCTTGCATCAATACACAACCCAATCCACTGAGCAACACATCACTATAAACAACATCTTCTTTCTCAGATTCAGGCTGAGTCAGAACAAGAGCTTCTGTCAACATATTTTTCAACTGATCAAACCTCTGCTAACATTTATCTGACCAAATAAACTCAACATTTTTCTACAATAGCTTGGTCATCAGTAAAGCAATTATTGAAAAATTCTTAACAAAATGACAATAATAACCAACTAAGCCCAGAAAACTATGTACCTCATAAATAATCTTCGGAGCTTTCCAGTTAACAATAGTAGAAATTTTACTTGGATCAACATTGAATATCATCTGTAGAAAATTACGTGACCAAGAATATATCTAAACTTTGCATACAATTACGTGACCAAGAAAATTACGAAGCCAAAATTTACATTTACTGAACTTTGCATACAATTATTTCTCGTGTAAAATCTATAGAACAATCTGTAAATACTAAGCATGCTCGAATTCTGTTTTAGAATAGATTATGATATCATCAATAAATACAACCAAAAATATATCTAAACAAGGTTGAAAAACTCGATTCATTAAATCCATAAAAGTAGCAGGAGCATTTGCTAGTCCGAACGGCATCACTAGAATTTCGTAGTGACCATATCGAGTTCTAACAGCAGTTTTTAACACATCAACATCTTTAACTCGAAATTGATAATAACCCGATCTGAGATCTATTTTCAAGAATATTGTCACACCTTTCAACTGATCAAATAAATTGTCGATCCGAGGCAAAGGATATTTATTCTTTATTGTAACCTTATTCAACTACCTATGATCAATATATAATCTCAACGACTTGTCTTTCCTTTTCACAAACAACACAGGTGCACCCCAAGGAGACACACTCGACCGAATAAAACCTCTGTATAACAATTCTTGTAATTGTGTCTTAAGTTTTTTCAACTCAACTAGTGCCATTCTATATAGCGAGATTTATATCGGCGCAATTCCAAGCATCAAATCAATACCAAATTTAACTTTAGGACATACATCTGTGAACTAATTTACAATCGGTACCTGATCGAGCTTTGACTCCGAATCTCGACTATCAAGAATATAGGCTAAAAATGCCTCACAACCTTTTTGAATTAATTTATGTGTCGAAATAGCTGAAATAACTCCAGTAACACTACTTGATCTATCAGACTCAACTGTAATCATTTCTCCTATCTGACATCTCAAATCCATCAGCTTCTGTCTACAATTTACCACAACATCATGTAGCGTCAACCAATCCATTCCCATATCAAATTCCCAAAAGGGTAACAATATCAAATCAGTAAGAAAATCACAACCTTAAATTCTCAGTGGACATTTACAACATATTGAATTAACTAACACACTATGACCCAGTGGATTAGTAACTCTGACATCAAACTCTGTTAACTCAATAAGTAATTCTTATCTATTACTAATGTCGTGCAAATATATGACTGAGTTGACCCAAGGTCAATCAATGCATACATAGTAACATCAAAGAGATAGAATGTACCAACAATAATGTTAGGTGCAGCAGCTTCCTCTCTGGCTCGGATGGCGTATGCTAGTGCAAGAGCTCTAGCTTCTGGTCTGATAGTTGTGTCTTTAGTGCCACTTCAATTTGCTCTAGGATTATTACTCTAGCCGGGACGTCTACTCTTCTGAGATGTTGACATTTGTTTTTCATTCTTTTCTTCATTTTCTCTTGCTAACCTTGGACAATTCTACACAGGGTGTTTTATTGAACCATATATGTAACATGCACATGTTTTACCCCTGCACTCATCGACATTTAATCTACCACAGTGTTCACACATAGATCTCGGAACATATCGGACCCTAGCCACGTTATCAACAGGTTTAATCTAAAACTTTGAATCATGTTGCACTAACTTATTTTTACTCGAAAATCAAGATGGTGAAGTAATACGACTAAAACCTTCCTTTGGCTTCTTTGTCGATGGTGCAGAAAATGACTTGGGAAAACTTCTTTTACCAAAATCTCGAGCCTTTCTTTCTCTCTATTTCTTGTTGTTATACATTTCCTCTATCTTTTGAGCTAGATCGGATAATACCACGAATTATCGTATTTTAGTTCCTCTAATCATCATCTTGATTTCGTCATTTAAACCATCTTCGAATCTGATGCATATTTCTTCCCCATTCGGAACAATTTCACGAGCAAACTTACTAAGATGTACAAACTCTCTTTCATACTCAAGCACTGATTTATTTCCCTGCTTTAGTTCAAGGAATTCCTTCTTTTTCCGATCTAAGTAACGTTTGCTGACATACTTCCTTTTAAACTCGAAATTCAAGAAATCCAAATTAACATTTTCTCGTGGTACAATAGTTGTTAACGTCAACCACCAACTATAATTTTTATCTTTCAATAACGATACAGCATATCCCAAATAATCGTTAGAAGAGCATTCCATTTCATCAAAAACTCGTTGGATATTCTTAAGCTAGTACTCGACTTTAGAAGGATCATCATCAGTTGTGCCCCTAAATTTCTCAACTCTATACTTTCTAACTTTATCAACAGGGATCCGTCAACTCATTTTGGTCGTCTAAGAGGGTGGAATTATCACAGGAGGTACTACAAGGGGTAGAGGTTGTTGAGCCACCAGATTGGTTCACATGAATTTTGTGATTCATTGGCCTATTAAACAAAAGAAAACGTTTTTGACTTTATTTTTTGACATCTAAGGAATCAGTAAACTATGACTTGCTTCCTATTAAGTAGTCAAAACATTACTATTAACTTTATCAGTGTCAGCATGTTTAGATTATGTCGACATCTTTAATATCTATAAGAAAAATAGGGGTTAGATCGGACCAATCAATATCACACTATCAAAGGTATATATGGCATGTAATTGATAAACTCCAAGCACGCTGCGTTCAGTCCAAGCATCAACTAAACCATAGCTTTGATACCACTAAATGTAACACCCTAACTCGTCTCTGTCATCAGAATAGGGTTACGGAGCATTACAATTCAATTCAAGACATTTATATTCAAACAAAAATAGTTATGCAAAAAGATTTATATCATTCAATAATTATTATAATTTGAAATAGAAATATATTTATGAGCATAAAATCGAGCCTATCGAGCCCTAAAAATAGCTTAGGAACATTCCAAGATCAATTTGAAACAAAACAAAAAAAGGTATGGAAAAACTTGAAAATTTTAAAAATAGGGGTCACACAGCCATGTGGCCAGGTCGTGTGACAGAGGCCAAACCATGTGGATATTCGAATTCTAGACACAGTCCTATCGCAGCCCGTGTGCCCGTCCGTATGAGTATTTGAAATAAGGCCACATGACTGTGTCGTAGTCTGTGTGTCAGCCCGTGTGTGCATTCGATGTTGGATCGCAAAGCCGTGTCGCAAGTCATATGCCAGACCATGCTCGAAACTGTTTTGAGACATATGGCTGTGTCACAGACCATATCTCAAACAGTGTGAAAGCTGCACCCAACACAATGAAGACACACGGTCATGTGGGGTGGTCGTGTGTAGCACACGACAGTGTGACAGCTCGTGTCCCAGGCCGTATGCACCAAAATGCACCTTCAAAATCAAATTTATCATATTCAATTTACTTGGACAACAAGCAATCCAGTTACCATCAATTATACCTACTCAAAACATGATTAAACAAGCTCAAAACATGCTAAAACATCCATCCTAAGTGCCTAACCAATGTGCCCTTATTGACACCACAATTCAATAATCATATCAATATTTCATCTCAACTATATTATATGCAATCAAAATATTCAAACACTGTTAAGATTTCATACCAAAACACCACTTCCTTGAATCCATAATTCAAATTTCCATATTCACACTCTTTTATAAGACTTAGGCCACATATAACAAGTAAGTTCCATACATACAAATATACCAAACCAAAACCATATTCACATACACCTAAAAACTATATAAAGACAAGCATCATTCAAATTCAACCAACCTCACAAATAACTAATATGGTTTCAATTCACCTAGTACATGCCATATAACCCAAGTTAAAAATTCAAAAACTACTACAAGATTTCTGGATAGTGTGATTCTTTGAGTCAATCCGATCTCCCGTTTCTACCAGAACATATCTACAAGAAAATAATAGAAAAGACACAAGTAACCTTCTTAAGCTTAATAAGTTCCACGGATTAAAAACAAGTAACTTACCAAATAAACTTATCTAATACAGAATACAGAAAAATCATAAATCATAATATTGTCATCCAATCAATTACATTATACCATTGAAAATAGACCCAATGAACGTTATAACGGACTCGAATACACGGTAAACCATCCAAACACACCAAAGCACTCAAATGAGCTAACTATCCGAGAACACACTTGGGTACCAAGTGCTAAGCCCGTAGGCTAACATCCCTCTAAAACACACCTCGGCACCGAGTGCCAAGCCGGAGGCTTTACATCCGCCCCCTGAACACACCTGAATCATTATAATGTAAGGCGATAGTTCGCAACAAATGTTGAACTTCAATATATTCAATAAATAAGAATAAAACAGAATCATCATCTCAACATCAATCAATCTCGTACAGCGCACGATATAACCTATTGGCATGTCAATCGTATCCTATCCTACGTTCATCGGTTCACTTTTTTATCAAATAACAACATTCAATATGATTTCAATCTCAAATCAACCCACTTACTACACTTCAACAGTTTTAATTCATTTAGCAATTTCATTCCATAATTAATTAAATGCTTAAATTATACTAAAATTAAACTGTATGAACTTACCAGGGCCAAACTGCAGAAACATCAAAAGTTCAAAGACTAATCAACAACCTTTCATTTTCCACGATTATCAACTTGCCCTTGATCTATAATAAAATTTATTTCAATTATTAACCTCTAATTCATAAACTATTCAATTCAATACATATAATTATTTATTTACACTTTTACACATTTTCCCCAAACATTTACTTTTTATACAATTTAGTCCATAATACTAAACAAGCCAATTCCCACAATTAATACATAAACCCAATATTGTCGAATATTTAACCCTACATATACAATTCATAAATTCTAAAATTTCTCATGAAATCCCTCTCATTAAAAATTTTAATCAATTCAATCCTCATTTTTAAAATTTATAAAAATTTACTTAATAAAATAACTCAAAATCCACGTCAAGCACCCAACAAATACTCTTTCAAGTAAAAAGCTTCCAAAAAATTAATGGTAGACTTTCTAACATTCAACAATTTGTCAAATTAATCCCTAAACTAGTTAGATATCAAGGTAACGATCGCAAAAACATAAAAAAAATCAAAAAGGGGGCAAGAAGTGGCTTACATGCAAAGACTCAACACCAAAAAAAGCTTGAAGCTCTCCCCCAACAATGGCATTTGGCCAAAAGAAGAAAAAATCGAAAAGATGATACCTTTTCATCTTGTGTTTATTTCTTTTCATTAATAAATTACTAAAATAATCTTTAAAAATAATAAGAATTTCAAACTAACCAAGCCATCATCACCTATTATAAATAATATGGGCTAATTACCATAATAATCCTCCTTTTCAATATTCTTTATCTATTTATGCATTTAACTATCTAAATGATAAAATTTCTTAACAAAAATTTAATACAACACTACTGACCTCGTAAATATTAATTATTTAATGTTTTCAAACTGACACATTGGAGCCATGGTCCCGAAATCACTGAAAATCGAGCTGTTACATCCTCTTTTCTAAACATGGTCATCTCTAAATAAAAGCTTTTACATATGCAAATTGGGTTGGATCTCTGGATGATAGGAAGTTTACATCTGGATATTGCACATTTGTGGATGGAAACTTAATCACTTGGAGAAGCAAGAAGCAAAGTGTGTTTGCTCGATCAAGTGCTAAGGCAGAATACAGAGCCATGGCTTAAGGCGTTTATGAGCTACTGTGGTTATTAAAAGTTATTAAGGAATTAAAGTTTTCAAATAAAGGAAAATTATCCTTATATTGAGACAACAAGGCCGCCATCAGTATAGCCCAAAACCCAATACAACTTGGTCGAAGAAAGCACATAAAAATTGATTGTCACTTCATCAAAGAAAAGTTGATTGTCGGCATCTTGGGCTTAAGTCATGTAGCCTCTAACAAGCAATTAGCTGATGTGTTCACTAAATGACTTAACAACAGAAGCTATCATAATTTGGTTTGCAAACTGGGCATGTGTGACATCTATACACGAACTTGAGGGGGAGTGTTGACAGCTTATCTTAGCTAATCTCATTATTGATTTTTAGTGATTAGATTAGCTTAAAATTAGGATTGTTGATTTAATGTATTGATTATGTTTCCTTAGTTAGGCCTACTTTTTTAGTATAAATAGCCATGTAAATTTTTCTGTTAAAATATACAAGAAAAAAATATTCCTATTATCAATAGTTTGGTTGGTACTTTTCTAGGTTACAATGCTTTTGAATGTTATCTTTGGTTAATGCTACTTTGAATATTCTCTTTGGATCATTTGTAGCTACTATTTTGTTTGGTTGATAATATTATACTTTGAATTTTCTGCTTGTTTTTGTTGATATTAAATTATCTTTAATTTGTACATGTTCAATTTCTTTTCTTGTGTTCTTTATATACTTCTCTATTTTTCTTTTTCTTTTTTCTTCTATCTTTCCTTAGTTTTTCAAATGTTTGATTCATGCATTTTTTTAATTAAACAAAAAGGAGGAGAAGAAAGTAAAAGCTTGCAAATAAGTACATTTTATTTCTACAAGCAAAACAACTTATTTTTTTATTCTATATTATGGTTT